>NC_068339.1:17918822-18525490 GCF_014633365.1 Diospyros lotus | reverse complement strand
TCCCTTTGTTGAAACTGGACAAAATGCAAATTACCATCCTCTGTGCAAAATCTTAAGGCTATAACATGACACTGCTCATAACTTTAGCTAAATTATTAAGCATTCCATTCAATTCTATATTTACAGAACTTCCCATCAAAAAAGGTCTCCTATACAGAGACAAAGCAAGCAGTTGGGACTCAACAAGAAGAGGGGTTGATCGATTTTATTGCTTGTGTTATTGTTCAAACAACAATCTAGTATGATTTATAGGCACTTGCACCTTTTGCCTTAATATTCTTTAAATGAAAATTTCATACATAAGAAAATGAACCAACTAAAGGAAATGAAAATTTCACCAAGCAGTAAATAAAATTTCATACATAAGGAAGCCATTTAAGCATCAATAACCCAACTAAGTGACAAAAGATTGACTAATAGACCATAACATGCTTTAACTGAATAAAAAATCGAACTAACTTGAGGAACTGCGAGAGGCGAGAGCGAGTCAACGACGACGACTGAGGGGCTGAGGGCAAGTGCAAGCGACGACGGGCGAGGGGCCGAGGGCGAGCGCGAGCGACGACGAGTGAGGGGCCGAGGCCAGGCGAGCTCGAGCGAGGGGAGGGCGAGAGTGAGTGAGGGGCCGAGGGGTAGCAATGGCGGGCGAGCGACCAAGGGCGAGCTCGAGCGAGGGGAGGGCGAAGGCTAGCGACGCAAGGGAAAATGAGAGACAGGGAGAAGGGTTTGTAGAGGGGTGGGCCGCTGGGAGAAGCAAATAGGAAATGGGGAAATGGGAATTTGGAGAGAGGGAAAGAGAAAGGGAAGAGGGGTGCGTTAGCGTTCAGGCGGGTAATGGGAAATTGGGGGAGGGAATTTGGGATTTCTTTTTTAATTTTAATTTTATTTCTTAATTAATTATCTAACTGTGAGATTTAAAGTAATTATACTTAATATAGATAATTTAATATCAAAAAATAATAAAAAATTAATTTTCACGTCTGATTGTTGAATAATTTGTATTTTTAAATAATATAAAAATATTAAATTTAATTACGTTACTTGAAAAACTTAACTCATATTAGACACCATCTGAAAAAAAGATTAAAAAATTATTAAAAAAGATATAACATTTTGTTGTTATCTTTCAAGTGATCAATAACATTAAAGGTGTGTTTGATAGCATAAAAATTTCATGAAAAATATCACATTCAAGAAATTGAATTCCATTATCGTTATTTGACATACTATATTTTTTATAGAATTAAATTTTATAGTACAATCATTTAAAGCATATTTTAATATGTTTTCTATGAAAAATTGATTCTAAGGGGTGGTAGTTTTTGTTTTTCTTGTAAGCTAAATGTAATCAAACACACCTTGAGAATATTTTTTAGACCTAGCTATTATTCTACTATAGATAAATGTTAAGTAAACTAATAAAATGATAGACACACGATTGGCTATGTTCACTTTTTTTCTAAACACTAAATTGCTTTATATTTAAAAGAATTTTTGGTATCAATTACTATAATACTATATTAAAGTAAATTTGATCAATCTTATAACCTTAACAGTATGTTTGGAAACAAAAAATTTCTAAAATTCAATTCATTTCATTTAAAATAATTGAATTCTAATGTTTGGAAATAGTAAAATATTCATAGAATTATGGAGATAAAATTGAACTTCAAATGAAGTTCAAATTGATCTTTTACAAATACAAATCATCAAACCAATTTAGGTGTGATTTGGAAAGAATTGAAGTTAACAAGAGAATTCTATTTT
Source organism: Diospyros lotus (assembly GCF_014633365.1). Classification (NCBI taxonomy): domain Eukaryota; kingdom Viridiplantae; phylum Streptophyta; class Magnoliopsida; order Ericales; family Ebenaceae; genus Diospyros; species Diospyros lotus. The sequence continues at coordinate 18,523,723 of NC_068339.1, read as the reverse complement.
AAATAGATTTATTTCAAATAATTTAAATTTAAAAAAATTATAAAAATGTTAATAATTTAAAAATATTCAAATAAAAATGTTACTAATTTAAATTTATTAATTTTTTTTAATTTTTTAAAAAATTATAAAAATATTAATTAAAATTAAATTTTAATTAATTTTAAAATTGTTCTTTAAATTTTACGGCGATTTCTATGAAATCGCCGCAAATTGTAATAAGTGTTTAAATTATTTTTAATTAATTTGAAAATTTTCTTTAAATTATTTAATTATTTAGTTTTAAATTTTCTTTAAATTATTTAGTTTTAAATTATTTAATTAAAAAATATTGCAGCGGTTAACCACTGCAACATGTTTAAATTAAATTTTAATTAATTTTAATTTTTTCTTTAAATTTTACGACAATTTCTACGAAATTGCTGCAAAATTTAGTTTTTAATTATTTAATTAAAAAATATTGCTGCAGTTAATAATCGTCGCAACATGTTCAAATTAAATTTTAATTAATTTTAATTTTTTTCTTTAAATTTTACAACGATTTCTACAAAATCGCAGCAAAATTTAGTTTATTATTATTCAATTTCTAATTTTTGCAACGGGTAGTAACCGCCGCAAAATTTTATTTTAATTTTTTTTAAAATTATTAGATTATCCTTAAAATTCAACGGTGGTTTCGCAAAAACTGCCGCTAAAACTGTACTTTGTAGCGGTTGGTAAATCGCCGCAAAATATCTAGTTCTGCAGCGGTTTTTAAAACTGTCGCAAAAAAACTACCGCTAAAATGTTGTTTTTTTGTAGTGTACATTAGATTATTCAATTTAAAGATAATTCAGAAATTAACAACAATTAATTAGCAAAATCTTACTACAGATACAATTCTACTTCTGGGCAATTCATTAAAATATATTTGTTCGCAATATCGTATTCTTCACCGAACAACATTCATGACTTTTTACATCTGAATGGTCGACAAGGATACATGGAAATTGATAACTTCCCCTCCTAGTCATCCCCTTCATTCACAACACCAACATCATTGTGTGACACTCATGTATGTCTTGTAATAATATGGTCCTCAAAGTAATGAGAACACAACAACGACGCTTTCTCCACAACGTATGAATTAGAAATAGAGCCTTCCACTCGAGCTTTATTTCTAACTATTTTCTTCAACTTTTCCAGGTATCCATATCAAATGTGTATTGTAACGCCCCGCTTTCCCGAGCGTGTTATAACTTGGGACAATTCTAGGACAATAAATTTTTTTTCTTTCAAACTTAAAGCTAAACCACATCATTCCTCGAATCCGTCCCAGAATTCCCATACATTAATCTCGAAAGAGAATCATTATACACATCAAATGCGGAAGCAAAGATCGAAACCTGATATCTTAACATTAGTCATAAATAAATTCTTATATCTTCAACATTTCTCAAAATATTCAGAATTCAAAGTAGCAGAACTTAAATACATGGGCTACATAACATACATTTCACTCTTCATGCACTCTGCTAAGTGCCATTTCATGCCTCATTTATCCTTGTATCTACTACAATCTCCACCTGAAACGTTTGAATATTCTAAGGGCAAAACCCAAGTTAGATGATAAATCATCTAAGTAAGGGTACATAATGCTATGTCATGTGTGTATGCAATGTCTTACATCATAGGTGTCAACTGTACCCCTCATGCTACTTACCATTTTTGCGGCCCCTTTCTTTCGAAGCCAAGGTGTATGGGTGCATCCTTGGTAAAGTAGTGGTGCCAGTTCGTACTCCTTACGGCCTCAAATGCGAGTGATCAATGATATCAACGTGTATTTGTGCATTTCATAGTCATGTCATGTATGCAGTCTACGTGATGGATACATATCAGGTCATGTCAATATGATGAAAACATTTTCGAGGAACATAAATCACTTACAACCCAACCATTTTCCATAAAACTAACTTTAATTGGGGAGTACCACTTACCTTCTCAAGCTTATCAGGCTATCTCAATATCTGTGTCTTGCCTCGATTTGGGTGCTAACCTCAAAATTTGCACGAGTCTCTTCAACTTCAGTTTCAAAGTATCCTAATCACCATAATTATTTAAATAAACATTAAAATCTATTTTTCCATAATTTTTGGCATTTTCTTTAATTTTCTTTTTATTTCTTCCTAATTTTCTTCAATAAATCCAAACTAAATATTTCTAAAAAAGTTTCTCAAATATTTCACTACGAAAATTCATAAAATTATATTCTTGAATTTTTGGAATTTTCTAGGAAATTTTACTTACCTTAACTTAGCATCTCTGACTTCCTCGGTATGTGTGTCATATCCTCGAAATGCGTGCCCGAGCCATTTTCCTCGCCAAAATCTCTAGGATATTACTGAAACATAATTTCCTATTTTCTAGAATTTTTCCCATCATTTTCCTATTTTCTTTTCTTTTCTTTTCTTTCTTATATTCTTTTCTTTTTCTTTTTTTCTTCTCCTCTTCTTCTTCTTCTCTCCCTTGCTTCTCGCGCGAACACCTGCAACGCTCAACTTTAGCTCGCCGCTGCCACTTCCGCCGCCACCACCGCCTGCGCCATGCCCTTCGTCGCGAGCCGCCACCGCCGCAGCCTCCTCCGTGCGCTGCAGCGCCCGCGCACAGCCTCTACCGTTGCTGCTTGCAGTGGGCTGCCATGGCCGCCGCTGCTATGCGACTGGCTTGGCCGCCTTTGGCCACTTCAACCGATGCTCCAGCCTCCAACGAACTCTCCCGACCTCGCTAACATCGCCTGAGCTTGCTGGACCTCACCGCAGCTGCTAGCCGACCTCCGCATGCGCTGCCATAGCCGCAGCTTGCGGCCATGGTGGCTGTCCGTAGCTTGCGGCCATGGTGGCTCGCTCGCTGCAACTGCTTTCGGCTGCCCCCGCGGTTGCCTCTGGCCGGCCTTCCTCTCTCGCGCAACTCTCTCTCTCTCGGCCATGCTCAGCCTAAGCTTCCCCTCTTACTCAACTCTCTCTTTCGATCTCCCTGTTGCTCCTCATTTGCCAAGCTTCATGCCTATTTATAGGCGCTCGGTTGCTCTGTGGCCACACCCCATTGTGTTTGACACACTTAACTGGCTGCCATGGATTTGCAGAGGCGTGGGATTTGCACAAATCGCGGGTGCAAAAAGCAGGGCCGATTTATAGGGTATGGGTGGATTTGCAGGGCGCCTGCTACGCACATGCATATATATATAATTATATACTACTTTAATATATATAAAAATTGCATAATTAATTTAAAAATTATATATTAAACCCCAAATTTTATCCCTATTACACTAGTGCAATTCCCTAATTGCAACTACGGCCTTAAACCTCAAATTTAATTTGCATTACAATACCAAAATTCCAAAATTAATAACTCAAAACTTAGTCAAAAAGGACGATTCGCCCCAGTGTCCTCACCGGGCTATTGTTTCATCCCGAAACCACTGAAGGGTTGCTCGTTACGCAAAACCGGAGCCCCCCTAGGGTTCCGTTTATTTTTCAGGAGCCTCCTACAACGATTCGATTTTTCAACCCAAATGGCATCTGTATTTTTGTTGTATCGAAAACTGTTCCCGATCCGATTTCTTTCGAGACCATAAATTTTATCTCGAAATGCTCATCAAAACCATATAATTTTCCTTAGACAATTTCACTCCGAGACATTCCCTGTAGCCGATTCGGTACTAATAACTGCTATTAAGTCAATTTTTTGGTATTCTAAACTCATCGAAATTACGTGGCAACCTCCTACGAACATGGGGTATTACATGTATAGTTGTCAAAGAAGAGAACTATATAATGAATATGTTTCTTGGAAAATAGAAAATAAATTAAATTTAATAAAAATAGTACCTTTCAAAAGGATACATCCACTAATATTGATTCAGACCTACTATCCTTGCTTCAAAAGCTAAATGGACCGCAAAATGCTCCATAGAGTCAAAGAAGCTTGGAAGGAATATGAGCTCCAACTTACACAGAGTGATGGGAATGTTGTTCTCTAATTTCATCATGTATTCACTTTTGATAGCGGTTGATGTCAAATCTTTGAAGAAAAGACTCAACTTAGTCAGTGCCTCCCATACTTTTTGCGGTAGTAATTCCTGAAATGCAACGGCCACCAACCTTTGCATGAACACATGACAGTCATGGCTTTTCATCCCAAAGAACTTAAGCTTCTTCGTGTCAAGACATTTGGCCATGTTTGGCATGTACCCGTAAGGAAATTTCAGGTTTTTTACTCACTCACATAGGGCGGCTTTTTCTTTCTTGTCTAGAGTAAAAATTGGTTGAGCAGTGCGCCTACAATACTGATTCAACTCTTCTCTCGACTTTATTGTGTCCTTAGTTTTTTCCGGTACATTCATCATTATATTGAACACATTTTTGAACATTTTTTTCTCTATATGCATAACATCCAAGTTGTGTCGAATGAGATGAGTTTTCCACTAAGGCAAATCTCAAAAAATGCTCCTATTCTTCCAACCACTACCATGACTGTTATTCGCATTAGTCTTTGCAGGATTGGGTTCTATCACCTTTACTAGACCCAACTCATCTAAGGAAACAAGTATCTCAGGTCCAGATAATACATGAGGTGTTTTTTTTTACCAAAATATTCTTGCAAAATCCATACCTATTTGGTGATTCTCATATCTTCTCAATGAAGACCCTACAAAAAAAAAAAAAAAAAATTAGACAGAATTTTGAGAGTGAGGTAGGGAGTGCAAAGGGGGGCGAGGGGAGACAGATTGAAGGGGAGGATGGAGGGGAAAAAGATAGGATGCAGAGTGCAGAGGGGGATGAGAGAGGGGAAAGAGAAGGGAGATAGAGTGTAAAGGAGGGTGGGGGAGGGGATTTAAAAGAGGGAAATTCAAGGGGAGGGGGGAAAATTCAAAAAAGAGGGTCGGGCAGAAGGTGAGGGGGAGGGGCGAGAAATTTGGGGGCAGGGGGTGGGGTTAGCGACGGGCATCTACCCGTCGCTAACCCCCCTTCCTAATCCCCCCGAATCTTCCCCCTATTTATTTTAAAATTTTTACAAATTTAAAAAAATAACTTTTCAAATATTTTTAAAAAATTATAAAATATAAAAAATATATATATACACAAAATAATATATTATACTAAATAATAAACATAAAATAATATAAATAAATAATAAATAAAACTTTGAATTTGGAGTATCCTACTTTCACGCAATTCACAGGATTCAACAAGTAATCAATATTTCACGATTAAGGGTGTAATACTCTTTGTAATAACGGTCCTTATATATCGTATTAACAATCGAAATATGTTCTAAAGAAAAAATCTCTATAAATGATACATTGGAATACCCCTTTAGCTTTTCCAATATCAATAGATTTACTGTTTCGCTCTTGTATCTTTCAAAAAGAAATAAGATTTTTGAGAGTTATTTTCTGAATTCGAAAGAAAGTACTTGGATTCTCCTAATAATTAAAAAGTGTAATATACTTGAAAAATAATTTTGTAAGTAAATAATTCTAAATATTTGATAGAAAATATCTTCAAATCCAACAAATTTTGCAAGTAACTCTAAGTTTATTTGTACTAATAATTTTTGTGCAGATAAATAATGATCGAGTGCCTTCCATGATATCCGAATATACAAATATATGTTTGTGTCTTGTATCCAAATATGTTTTACTTGTATTTGTCTTATATTCGAATATGTTTTTTTTTTTTTGTGTTTGCCTTGTATTTGAATGCAGATGAAATATTCTGTCACTAATTCAAACAGATATTAATTTTAAATTTAATGTTTATTAACTTTATTTCGTTGCTAATTCAAATGAAAGTTTTATAAATTATTATATTAGTAGTAGAAAATTTTGTCCCTATTTTAGTTTTAATTTGTAATATCATCTTACATGAAAATTTTGCAACTTAACAATAAAATATTTTGTCACTAATTTTAAACTTAATTTGAATTTTTATAAATTTCACATTTAACTATGAAAATTTCTTTGTTAGATGAGATTTTAAATTTAATTTAAATATTTTATGAATTTTACATTTAGTGACGGATTTATTCCGTTGCTAAAAGATTTTAATTTTATTTTAAATTTTTTCCATTTAGCCATGGATTTATTCAGTCGCTAAATAAGTTCTAGTTAAATTTTAATTTTATTTTCTTTTAGCGATGGAGTTATTTCGTCGCTAAAAGATTTTAATTTTAATTTAATTTTTTTCATTTAGCGACAGATTTATTCTATCACTAAATAATTTTGATTTAATTTTTAATTTTATTTTCTTTTAGCAACGGAATTATTTCATCATTAAATTAAAAAATTAATAAAAATTTCAAATTAAAAGTTATATTTTAAATATAAAATTACAATAATTATTTAGCGATGGAAAGACCAATCGCTAAATTAAAAAAATATTAAAAAAATTTATCGATGGAATATTCGTTGCTAACCTATCGCTAATTAGTATGAAAAATTTCGTCGCTAAAATGTGTTTTTTCTTGTAGTGGTAGGAATAGGGGGTTGGGAGGAACCAAAAACATGACTCCCTAATACAGTACGAAAGAATCCATTGAATTCATAGGGATTCGGAAGAAGTATGCATGAGATGCTAGATGAGTTTAGTAACCAGGGCTTGATTCCACAGATACAAAGGCCGAAGCCCCAAACCTCTTTGATTTTTTGGGCAACAAATATCATTCCATGAAGGGTTAATTTGATTGAACCCTCTACTTTGAATTGAAATGAGTTTGTAGGATTTTGAACCCTTTGAAATACAGAGAGAGAGAGAGAGAAAGAGAAGAAGAAGAAGAAGAAGAACTGCCTCACACACACACACACATGCACGCACACACATAGATGAGGATTCTTTTGGGTTTGAATCTAACCTAGATGTAAAGGGTTTGATTGAACCCTCTACTTTGAACCCAAATGAGTTTGTAGGATTTTGAACCCTTTGAAACACACACACAGAAAGATAGACAAAGAAGAAGAAGAAGATAGTAGTGATGGAGATGGTGGCAATCGTTGCATAGGTAGTGGTGAGAGCAGAGATGGTTGAGTTGTAAGAGAAAAACAAGAAAAAGAAAAGCATGTTGGATGAGAGCATGTGTGCTAGTTACAACAACTAACGGTGACGATCACAGTTCAATTGAGAGAGAATTTTTTTTTTAAGTATAAGTGCATTTTGGTCATTTACAAATATTTAACTAGGGTTTATAAATGACATGGGAGAATTGCAATGACTTTTAATCTTAATTAGACCCACTTATTGTATTTTCTCAAATGCAAAGGGTAGTCCTTACAATTATTATGAAGTTCACAAGTATCGTGTGTAATTCTTTTTAAATTTTATTGTGTAAACTTCCCTTTTTTAAAAAATAATAATAGTCTCAAGTTTTTCATTTTGGCCCAATCTCAAGTCTTTTTTTCTTCAACAATTCAGCAAGGTGCGGACACACTGGCTCCATCGCATGTAAACGTCCCTCATCCTATGCCAATTTGGACGGAATCCACTTAACTGAGTCTGCTTGCAAGTATATTGCTATGGGCTTGATGAATGGACCGTACACTTCACCACCCCTTTCATCAGTTTAATTATGGCCAGCATTAATTGCATATATATATATATATATATAAGTTTGTGTTTCATGAATTTTTTGTACTAATCCTGCGTAAGAAACTTCTACGTATTCTTCAACTTATTAATCTGTTGCTAATGCCTTTCTCCCTTGCATTTGGATGCAACTTTTTTGTTTTCAATTGAACAAAGTGTTATGGCCGGAATGGGCCATTCGTCCCAAAGGGTGAAATTAATCCACATTTAGCCCAAAATACTTGGTTTGAATTTGAACCAAGTATCTTTTCTACTTAAAATACGTAAGTGATACCAAGTTATCAAAACAAAGATATCCCTTCCTAGTAATAGTTTAATTGATAAAATTTCCCATTTTCAAGAGGCCTTAGGTTTAACTTGGGCTTATATCCCTCATGTATGATTAGGAATGTGAGTCTTTGTGTATCTAAATAGTGTATGATCTCCGATTAGGATCAAATACATAGTTATGATTTATTTAAATCTTTTAAAATATACCTTGATAAAGATATATGAGCTAATCAAATCACGTCAAAACATTACTATATAAGTACCATATCTATTCAATTTTTTTAATCAAGAAAAAGAACAAAGATATCAATTGATTAATAGCTTGGTGTGATTATTAGGCAACATATATGTACATATAGCACTGACTAAAATATCAAATGGTTTTTCAATTTTTTTTTGGTTTTCAATTTGTCTGGTTTGAGCATTTATTTGATTGAGTTGATTCAGTTTTAGAAAAAAAATCAGTCTATTCAGTTTAAACAATTTGATCGATTCGGTTACACTCCTATCTGACAAACACAGTTAAAAAAATATGAAATGGGTACAAATTTTGTTATGGTTAAAAAAGTAATTAAATTATTAGTTATGATTATAGTTGTAACTATTAAAAAATAATTATAATTGTAAGTGTAGCTGTAATTATAATCGAGGTAATTATAATTAATCTACAACAATTATATATAATATTTAGTTTTAAGTTGTATGTAATTTATTTACAACATTGCTTAATAAATAAAATTATGATATTAAAATATATTATAGCAATATTTATCAAAAAAAAATTCATATAAAGGGGTGGGGGCTGTTGCCCTGACGTGGTAGTGCCATGTCAGCGCCAACGCGGGCAACAGCCCATTGGACAAAATAGCAAATTATGATGCAAACAAATTCAATTGTCTATAATTTAACAATTTCATAGCAAATTCTAAACTTTGACTACAAAATTTTAATCGTAAAAAACAAAAGAAATAGTAAAATAAGTGTAGCTAGGCCACCATGACTAGTAGGCAGAGTGATGGTCGGTGCATGCGATGGTTGAGAAATATTCTTGTCAAAATGGTTAGAACGGTAGGTTTGATTCAATGGTCATGCAACCTAAGGATGAACAAAATAATTACTTGCAAGCATCATATCAAGAAGCGCAGCCCAAGAATAAGTTGTGTTTGGCATGCCGAATATGAAAGAAGACAGGCTATTCTGTATTAGTTGATCATTTCCCAAGAAGAATATGAATTCATAATTAATTAGCAATTGCTCCAAAAAGCGTTCCCAGACAAGTACTTTCGTGGCATTGGAATTCTTTGGTAGGTGGTGTTAATTTTAAATTGGGAGATCTATTCAAAAGTAATCCCAAGGGCAAGCACAACATTGCTACGTAAGTTGAATACTTTACATAAACATATAAGGATTATAAACAGAAAGTACGTAAGTTGAATAGTTTACATAAACATATAAGGATTATAAACAAGTACGTAAGTTGAATAGTTTACATAAACATGTAAGGATTAGTTCGATTGAAAGATTTAACATTTCTGTTGAATATTAATTAGTTACAATTATTCAATTAGTTATTTATGAGAATTTAGTTTAGACATTTTATCATTTATTTTTAAATAAAATTCTGTATTAGAGTCTCCTTAACATCATATGGTTCATATGGTCTAAGGAATTACTAAGCTAAATAAGATTGTGAATGTAATGCCCAAAAATGAATCTCCAAAAACTCAAGAGAGTTTTACCACTCGCCATTAATGACAACTTAGTATTGTGTAGTATGTATTAACAAGTTAAACGGGTAGTAACGTTGGATTTAATAGTTTTGATGTTTTTATTTAATAATTACACAAATGTCATTAGTATTATGTATTGCAATTTATAGTAAAATTGTATTGCAATTTATTGTATAATTAAACATGTTACATGAGTTCTATTATGCTTATAATAATCAGATTGTATTTATTATTATATTCACTGACTAACATGACTAGAATCCGAGTTGCACCACCTCTTATATATATGGATTGTAACTTCTTAGCTAGTGACCACTTAAATAATAAGAATGAAAATTTAACATTTTTGGAAGAATATACAAAGTCTTTCAAAAAGATATAAGCATATATAGAATGAAATTATTGGACCTCAATATTTTGCTACACGTTTACAAATATTTTTTGTGATAATAATTGGTACTTCGAACACAATATAATTGGTACTGAATTCTTGGAACAAAATGAGGTCATAGTTATATTTTTATAAACACGAGATATTTTTGTGATGATTTCTTTTAGGTATTTACATCATTTTATATGAAATTTTTATATACAAATTTATGTATACAGAGTTGAAGAGACCTATTTTTGAAATGTCTACAAGAAGATAAAGCTATAGTTCAAAAAAGTCTGTCGAACGAAAGGACTCAAGACCCTCTTAGATGAAGGGCTCTTGGGAAACCTTCTTGGTAGACTCACGAAGGAGGTTCCAAGAGACTCTCTTGGGCACAATCTCCAATGGGGCGTTCCTATCAAATTTAATGTAAACTTTTACCATCGAGATATTCTCCCTAAATTTCGAAAGACACAATATCGGGATTACAGGAGATCTTAACGCCTGTTATCTACCATCTTTGTAAATAGAAGATGACCCGGCCCCTTCTCTTCAAGTATGGAAAAAATACTACACAAAATACATTGTATTCTCTTTTAATTTCTAGCAAATTTGACTTAAGCATCGAAGGATTTGTGTGGAAAATACCTACGCCCTTTAACTAGCTTCATTTTTACAAAAACAAGGCCACTTAAAGATAATTTTTAAACATCTAAATTTATTATTATATCTAACCAACAACAAATTTTATATCCACCATTAAAAAAATTAGAGTCCCATCCTAATAAGGATTACCTTGTTTTTATTTATATTTTTCAAAGGCCATATCAATCCTACAATTATTCTCTTATCCCAATATATATATTTGACCACGATCAAAGTGTGGGATTTTAAGGAAATAGAGTTGACTAATAGATTGTGTCAGACCTACCATTCTCTTCATCCACTGGAAAGATTAGTCAAATATTGTTACTATAATTAAATAATATTACTATGATTTTGGATAAAGTTTGAAAAATTCATTGGGTTTTTGAACTCATTTAGTTATTAATATTTTATTAATTAAAATTAACTTTTTTAATATTTATTAAATTAATTAAAATTTGTGATTGTTGACACAACTCAATTATTGACCAAGCAATAGCAAACACAATTAATGCAAGTAATCTAATTAAATATAAGGAAAATAGTTAATAGAAACAGCCACGTTCAATTTGGCCTGATATGTAAAGTGTGTACGTGAGGTGTGAGAAAGTGAAGAAAAACAATAAAATAAGAGCACAAATTTTTTCTGCGTGCAATAAGTTCCAAGCTATGATCGAATGGCCCTTTTTAGTCTGATTTTCTGAAATTTGAGCTTGTCGTCGTTCCAAGCATCTTAAAGAGTTTTGATTATTGTTTTGGTCTCTACAAACTAGTACAATGTTTATGCTAGTTTGTGTATATATCTATAGAATAAAACACAATGATTTTTAAAAATGTATACATTTTAATGGTTTAGATTGATTTTTGGCAGATGAATGGCTCAGATGAATTGTTTTCCTACCCAGTCACTTCCCCCCTCCCCCCCTCTCTCCCTTTCTCTCTCTCCCGCCCAGTCACTTCCCCTCTGTTTCTCTCTTTCTATCCCACTCTCCCTCTCTCTTTCTCTCTCTTTCTCCCACCCACCCGTCTCCCTCACTCACTGCCTCTCTCTCCCTCCCACCCACCCACGGGCAACTCTCCATTAGGCAGCAGGCAGCTCTCCATCGCGATCGGCCTGCCTGAAGCTCTTTATCGCACCGCCATCGCCTCAAGCTCTATCGCCGCCTCCTCGTTGCCGCGCCGCCTCTAGCTCCATCACCTCCGCCTGTACGCCTCCAACTACATCTCCATATTTGTGCGTGTGTATGTATATGTGTGTGCGTGCGTGTAACTATATTTTCTGTATTTTGTGTGTGCGCGTGTGTATGTATATGTGTGTATTTTGTGTGTGTGTGTTGTAGTCATTTTATATGTATTTTGTGTGTGTGTGCATGTATGTATTTTGTGTGTGTCCATGATTTGTTTGTTGAAGATAGGGGCAGAAGTGTGCGTGCGTGTATGTATCTGTGGGTGTATGTATTTTGCTTTGTTTTCCAGCTCTGATGGCAAGCATATAGCTCCTTGAGCTTCTGGGTTTTTGTTTTTAATGCTTAACAAGGTTTTGGCTTTAGTTGGTTGGGGTTTTCTTTGGTGAAATTGGGTGTTTGATGATCAAATGGTCTCAAACCTCTGCTTTTGGATCGTTTTTCGCTTTTGGTTTTGCCCAATTTTCTGATATGGGTTTCTGCTATGGGGTTTTTTAGTGAAGTTATGTAATCAGAACAGACGTTTGCAACTTCACATCATTACCGATCTTAAGTGAAGTTACAGCAGTGAATGATACATATACACAGTGAAAAGGAGATAGCCCACAGTGTGTGCGTGTGTAATGATGTGAAGTATTTGCAATGAATATATGTATTGGAAACAGTGTGTGTGCGTGTGTATGTATATAGAATATATGTATTGGAAATAGTGTGTGTGCGTGTGTATGTATATAGAATATATGTATTGGAAACAATGTGTATGCGTGTGTATGAATATATGTATTTGCAATGAATATATTCCACAGTGAATATATGTATATATGATGTGAATGATTCATTCCTTCACTAAGTTACCGATCTTACCGATTTTATGTATATATTCATTGCAAACAGTGTATTTCTTCTTTTTCTTTTTTTCTTTTTCTTTTTCTTTTCTCCTCCTCCTTCTTTTTCCTCCTCCCGCCCTTGCCATGCGCGCACAGCGCTAGCTGCCGCAGCCGCCCGGCCCTCCGGCCAGCCGCCGTTGCTTGCCAGCGCTACCGCACGTCTCCGCCACCGTCTGCACCATGCCCGCCGTCATCGCAGCAGCTGCTCGGGGTCATCTTCGGTCGCGGCTGGTTGCGACTTGCTGCAATTGGTTGTGGCCATGGCTGCACCCTTTACTTCTCCGACCGCCTCTCGGCGTCCATCGAGCTCTCTCTTCGTTGTTGCGTCGTTGCTACCCTCTACAACCGGCCTCCTTGCTGCTACCTTGCTTCTCCGAGCTCGAGGCCTGCGATCATGGCTGCCGAATAGCAGCTTGCTGCTGCTGCCATGGCCGTTTTCGGTCATCTCCCTCTCTCTCACTCTAATCTCTCTCTCTCTCTCTCTCTCGATCTCCCACTTGCTTGTTGCTCTCAATCGACCAAAGACACTGCCAATTTATAGGCAGCCATGACATAAGCTCCACGATTTCTTAAGATTTTTCCCTCAAATCTTGTTGAAAATTTCCTCAAATCTTGCTGCCACACCCTCAAATCTCGCTGACATATCTTCCTTAAATCCAGCTGCTCAAATCCTACTGCCATTATCTTTCAATTTACAGCACAATCTCGGCCAAAAGATGGCCTCACACGCACACGCGCACAGCCGTATATATACACATATATAAATATATATTACACTTTAAATTAAGAGAATTTCACATTAAACCTCAATTTTATCATAATGTCATTTGGGTAATTTTCTTATTACAACCATGCCCTCAAACATCGATTAAATTTGCATTTTAATACCGAAAATCCATAATTAATAACTTAAATTTTACTCGATATAGACGATTTTGCTTTTGCGTTCTCTTGGGACCTTTGTTTCATCTCGAAACCACTGAAGGGTTGCTTATTACGCAAAATCGAAGCCCCCCTTGGGTTTAATTGATTTTTCGGGAGTCTCCTACAACAATTCGGTTTTGCAGCCTAAATGGCAACTGCATTTTAGCTGTACCAAAAATCATTCCCGATCCGATTTCTTTCGATACCATAAATCATATCTCGAAACTCTCATCGAGACCCTATCATTTTCCTTAGACAATTTCACTCTGAGACATTCCCTGTAATTGATTCGGTACTTATAACTACTATCAAGCCTATTTTTTGGTATTCTAAACTCATCGAAATTACGTGACAACTTTATACGAACATGGGGTATTACAATGCTCGCGATGGTGGCAAGGCGAGGGGAGCGACGATCGACGAATGATGCTCTTTGGGCGGTGGGTTGTTTTAGATAGAGAGAGAGAATGGGGGATGGCATAGGAGATGAAGAGATAAGGGCGATGGCGGATCTGGTCCGGTGGTGCGGCAGTAAGGGGCGACAGCAGGCGGTGCGAATGGCGGGGGGCTGACGGGTGGGGTCGACTAGCGGGAAGGGTGCCAATCGGGAGTGCTGGTGGTAGGGCGAGAGGGGGGTGATGACATACGACAGTGCTCTTTGCGGTGGATGGGTGTGAATCTGAGTTCAATGCTTGATTATTTCGCATTCAAATTTAATATTTGATTTGTTTTAGTTGCACCAGGTTATCCCTAGTATATATATATACACTGATTGTTGTGAGCCAATAATTTTACATTTTCGATGTTATTTAATCTTCTACAAATGTGTTGGAGAACAAATTCATAGCACGTCTATTACCGAATTTAGGTGAGGTATCAAATTTTGATTAGGTTAACCCATAAAATATTGACATGTTACCTGAATTTGAAAATTCACGATTTTTTCAAATTTTGCCCCAAGTGTGTATTTAGATGGAGACATAATCAAACACTGAATAAATAAAAGTTAACAACAGCCCACAAAGAAAACTTCCCTTTGCAAGATCACATATCGTCAAAACCATTTGCTTCTCTGAGGGGACAAATTGGGCATCACCAATGTAGTAAAGATTGGTGTCATCAAAGAAACTCCAAGGCTTCCGAGGCTTCAAATGAGAATTAAGTAACCAAGAGATAATAGCATGCTTCAGAGAAAAATCCATCATTTGCATGGTGGTTTGGACATATATGGCTGTTGGTGTCAATTATCTTTCATCCTACTAAAAGCTTGTAGAATCGTTTCACAAAAAATGGTACCTGGATTTAGTGTAGCCATCTAAAAGAGAAGAAGATTGTTGACCGTGAATGGATCTTCGAGATTAAAGAGGCAGGGATCTCAAGCGTTGAGGATGTATGGTCTAAGGCACGTTTGGTATATAAAAGCTACTGTCAAACAAACAGTGTCGACCTTAATTTAAATGATATTTTTTCACATGTTTTTAGACATTGTTCTATTAATTATTCTCTAACACACTGCAGCACTCGTTTGTTGTGACTTGAGAGTTTAAACTTACTTGCCGCCGTTTCCTCAGAAATCGCCACTTTTGGAGCTTTCAGAAAAAAAATTCAACCACTAGAATTTCCTGTCTTCCTCTCTTTGGCTGCTTTTCGTGGGAAAAAGTAGCCGAAAAGTGTCATTCTGTCAGCATCACAGGCGGAGCACTGCTTAGGTAACTTCATTCAAGCACCCCTTCAACCTACCGTTCTAATCATTAATTTTCACAAGAAAATACCAATCATGGCGGCCGATCAAGACTCGTTTGACAGATAGATTATATCAGGTCAAATTAAGACGATGTCCCTCTTTAATAGTCTTCTGTCCTTTTTCACTCGTTGCAACCATGCCTTTGTTATGAAATTGGATAGAATATAAATTACAATCAAATCAATCATTCATACACGAACACAAAATTTAATACAAAAAATCTAAATTGAAAAATACTACAAACAGAAATAATAAAATATTACTAACCAAAAATAATAATACAAAAATAATATTGGCACACACACTTTGTGTCTAATTTTATATGACTTAGGCACTTATTTATAGAGTTAAAATCATCTATAGATGAACACAGAAAATCATATCCTGATAAAAAAATAACACATGAAGATATTCATCTAAATGAGATAAATCTAAGAAAAAATCAAATTTGACAATATCGTAATTACAGTCAAATTCAAAGTCATAGTCACAGTCAAATTAGGAAACTCTATCATAGATAAATAAGAATTTTAAGTCATAATTATCACACAAGCATGAAAGTTTCGAGCTTCATCTCTTTTAATAGATCCAAATACTTTAACACTAAATCTAGTATTGAACTCGCCTAATTTGATTTGATTTGATTGAACTTCGTACTTTGATTTATTTTATAATTTTTCACACATTACTATGAGGCCCATTCCTTTGTAAATTCACATTTTATTTCTCTTGAAGTCTAATAATTTTTCAGATTACCACTAAACCTCTTTCCGGATCTAATTTATCTAATTTTAATTAATTCAAAATTAATTCTTCAAACTTTAGTTTCGCTTCCTTATTGGCATTGCATTTTGGATAAAGTGATACCTCCTCTCTTTATGCCTACTTCAATCATGAAACACTAAATTCCTAGTAAGTGTTTCTGTAGACTTGTTATCAACACATATCTATGTACTTTTCTCTTGTAATAAATGAAGTTCCTTCAACAATTTTCTATGTCAAATAGCATGGCAAGAACATGCACATACTTATATTCACAAGTAGAAAGTGTGATAACAGTTTGGTTCTTCAAATTCCATGAAATAACAGTCTCTCATGAAAAACACAAATCCAATGGTGTTCTTCTATCATCAACATCTCTCGCAAGATCATTATCACAAAATCCCACAAATTTGAAGCAATTAGCATATGAAAAAACTAAGTTGTTACAATGGTTTCCTTGTAACAACTCACTATCCCAACTGCTAAAAAAAAAAAAAAAAAATTGTTTGACCTTGTGTATGTCATGTATTTCAAACTTCCCACAAAAATCTTGAAAATAGTGGAAACTTGTTTTTCTCCATCTTCAAATCTTAACAATTTGACTCCACATTCTATAGGTGTGTTCACATGATAATGCAATACAACATCTTGAACTTTCCCAATACTTCCTTTGCATAGATTTCACATGAGATAAATATCACATCATTCATTTGTTTTACTTCTAGGCCTAAATATGAGCCCTACATCAATCATCTCAAACTCCCTTGACATAGCTTTCTTGAACTCTTCAAACAAGTTTTGAATTATAGTTAATTAGAATACCCGATCATCCATATAAACACAAGGCCTAATCATTTGATTTATCCTGAATTTTTTACCAATGGAGTAGCAAGCATAAACATGATACAAGGCATAAAACTAAACATCAAGCCACGCTTCATCCACGTAGTAATACACACGCAATGCAAAGCTCGTGCACAACCCTAGTCGGTCTAGCATGCATGTGCCCAACATCACATCAACATCAATAAAGGTTGTAAAAGTCAAACAAGGTAGGATTAGTTGACAAACTCCCAAGCATCGATCGATAATTTGTGTCTCAAGGGCAATTGATCGACATCTTTCTAGCTAGCCATCAATTGACAATTTCCTCCCACAACACCAGACAGTCGATAGTTATGCCCAATCAGTAGACAACCCTTGCATCCAACAACTCGAACAATAACAAAAAGAACCCAAATCACATAGACTAGCAAGCATACACTCAGCTAGCATCTACACTAACATGGTTAGGCATCATTCCATGAAGGAACTAGGGAGAACCAAGCTTTATTGAAGCTCTTGGAAGAAATACAACAAGAATGCCCCTTAAATGAGCTCACAACTCAAGTGGCCCAAAAGAGACTAGAAAATAGAGAATTTAAACCATAGAGAGGGCAAGAAGGAAGGGGAACTTATCTTAAGCAACCTAAAAGTGAAGGAGAGGGGCAAGAAATGCCCGGATGCAACATTCTTCTTCTTTTCTTCTTCTTCTTCCCTCTCTTCCATTTCCTCTCGGATGATTGCTTCTTTCTCTCTTCCTCTTTTTTTTCTCTATTTATATAGCCTCTTAGATGCTATAAGAATGCCCTTGCACGAGCCAAAGCCTTCTAAAAGGCACTCATGAAGCTCCACTGCCCCCTAACCATCCTTAAAGTGGTTTGGGAAGCTGAACCCGATAACAATCGGTCGACAATCTCGAGCAACTTGTCTACAATTTCGTCAATCAGTCAAAAAATTCAATACAATTTATCAACAGATTCCTCAATCGGTCGATAGATTTGAGGCGATTTGTCGATAACTTCTGCCTACAACCACCTCCCCTTCTTACACCCTACAAAATACAACAAATATACTTAATTGCCACAAGGTCCAGACCCCAATAATGGGTCCTTTAACAATTTCTTATTAATTTTATATTTCAAATTATAGTTCTTGAACTTTAAATTTATTTGTTTAATTTATGATTGCTTCATTACAAATCTTTTAATTTATGCTCATTTGGTTTATTGTCATCTATTTATATTCATTTTTTAATTAATGTTTATTGTAGCTTATCTTGTACTACTATTATCAATTCTTGTTCATTCATAAAGCATTAATTTGACATTAATAGGATGTATTTTTACTAGGTTCAAAATTAGATCCAAAGAAATTGGAGTAATATTGATCATTACTCAAATAGGTTTTTAGAATAGGGGTTTGTTGAATGATATCAATAAACACCTATGAAGTACTCGATTGAAGCTCACATTGATTATATAATAGGGTTATTCAGGTCATGGAGATTTATGAAAAGTCTTCTGAAGAATAAATCTAATTTAGTTCAAATGATCATTTATATTTATGATTGTTTATTTTATGGAATATGGAATTTAGAATTTACCATAGTTTACTGCATTTCATTTCTTGTTCATTGTTCAATATCAACATTTAATTTAGTTAGTTCTTTACCATTGTTCAATATCAACATTTAATTTCTTGATCATCTACATTTCCCTTATTTATGTAAATAATTCATAATCATTTACATTTGATATCTTACTCTTTTGATCAAATAGTTTTGATAATGACAAATAATGTAATTTTCATTAAATATGGAATTAATGTATTAAATATACTCTCTGTGTTCAAAAATCAATTTCATGAAGTTTCGCAAAAAGAAATAAAGTTGGGATATTTTGAGTCAAAGGGTTTATTTGAGTCAAAGACTCAAATTAAATTTGTTAAGATATTTTTTTTAATATCTCAAATTGCTTTAATCCTAAAGCAAAGAAAATCAACAAGTTTTCAAGTTTATTATGCAAGATGGTCGACTAATCGTTTGCTTATTTTTTTCTTTTAAAAGCTTAACCTGGTTGACTAAGGTATAGGCTCTGTCGTCCAACAATATGCTTGTTTATGTCTTGGTCGACTAAGCTATAAGCTTGGTCGACTAATAGTGCATATATTATGACTTGGTCGACTAACTCCATAAGTCTGTCGACAGAAGGATAGCCTTGGTTAACTAAGTACCATGCCTATTTTTATCTTGGTCGACTAAGTGTCTTGATATTTTTATGACTTGGTCGACCAACCTATTTTTTCTGTCAACTAAGCTTATTATTTTATTTGATTCTATCGACCAACTATTTTTATCTGTTGACTAAGTTTCTTTTGCAGAAATCATAACTGCTAGTTTTGCCGCATTAAATGCTCGGCCAACCACCCCAACGGCTCAATTTTGAATTTTTCCACCATCAACTGTATATATGTGGTTGAAGACATGTTGAAGCTTTTAGAGAACATTTATTACTGTCACATGCC
Source organism: Diospyros lotus (assembly GCF_014633365.1). Lineage (NCBI taxonomy): Eukaryota > Viridiplantae > Streptophyta > Magnoliopsida > Ericales > Ebenaceae > Diospyros > Diospyros lotus. The sequence continues at coordinate 18,504,240 of NC_068339.1, read as the reverse complement.
GAGCATTCACTTTGTATTCACACTTTCAATTTGTACTCCCTCTTGTTTTTCATTTCGAGGCTTTGCATTCAATTGTTTCATTCATTAACAGGCTCGCATTTATTGTAGAGAGGGTTTGTACTAAGAGTTTTTAACTCTTAGATTTATTTTCATTGTATTCGTTACAGTTTACCTAGCGTAAGCTAGATGGCCCATTCAAGTGGGAGGTGTGTAAATTTCCTGATTGCGGACTAGAGCACCTACTTGGTTTGAGTAAGGGGTTGATAGTGAATTTATTTCAAAATTCTTAATGGGAAGCTAAGGTAGTGGATTAGGCTTGGAAAGCCGAGCCATTATAAATCATCGTCTCTTGTGCGTATTCTCTGTTTATTTTTTCCCTTTAATTTTAACATTTCTATATTCCTTTCTTAATTTGTACATTTAACCTCTCATTGAAAAGGATTTAATATTTTTATTCTCAAGACGAGATTGTCTTTTTACGGTTGATATCTCATCGTGCCATTATAAGGTTTTGAGATTTAACGAAGCCGTGGTCTTCACAGATGACATCTCTGTTTATCAAAAGAATTTTTAAGAGAATAAATTTTCAATTCACCCCCCTCTTGGTGTGTGTGCACCATAGCATTTCAATCCTATCGACATTTACTGTTATTAGTTTTTTTTTTTACTCATTTTAATTTTAAGTTATCTATTTTTTCTTATGCTAAGCTCAAACTTTTAAGTCATTGAAAGTTAGATGAGTAATTTCCTTTGTTTCTCTTTTTGGTTCTCAAGATAGGTGTTTATCGAATGATAGCTATAAAAACTCATATGAATATTCAAATGATTTGAAAATCCAAATGGGTATATGTTACGATTTGAAAATAAGCCTAGAATAGTTATCATAGATTATAAAATTTATGAGGCAATGATTTTAGCATAGCATCAAAATTGCCTAATATTGAAGAATTGGCATATGTACATATATATATATAGTCTTTCTCAAAAGAAAATATATGAAAAGAAATCAACCAAGTCAAAAGCTAAAATGCAAAAAAAATAAGTCTCCAATATTCTCAAAAATGTTCTTGGTCCGTAGAAAAACCATTAAGTAAAAATCTTTGAGAATCAGAAAAGATAATTAGTACAAATATATGTAGATGATATAATTTTTAGATCAACTAATGATAGGTTGTGCAAAGAATTTTATACTATGGTATAAGCAAAATTTGAGATGATCATGGTAGGAGAACTAAACTATTTCCTAGGACTGCAAATCAAGCAACTAAAGGTGATAAACTCGTAATTTTATAATTTTATTCTTCTAACATTTAGTTTATTTAACATGTTTTAGGTCTTATAGTGCTTGTTTGCAATAATATTTTATATATAAGACATTAGTGGCAAAGTTTAATAAATTATGTTTAAAAAATAAAAAATGAAAAAATAAAAATAAATCTCACACATTTTTATTTATTATTTATTATTATTTTCTTATATGTATAAATGTTATATATTAGTTTTGTAGGAAAGATAATGAAGAATTGGAGCAAAAGTGAAGCAGAAGCCTTCGTGAGAAATTAACACTACAAGAATTTCGGATTTTAGCGACAGAATATTTCCGTCGCTAAATCCAAAAATCCGTCCCTAAATCAATTTAGCGACGGATTAGCGACGGATTTTTCCGGTTGCTGAAACAATCGTCGCTATATTTTTTTGCGACAGATCCGTCGCCAATTTAGCGACGGATTAGCGACGGAAAATTTTCCGTCGCTAAATGTATTTTTTTTAAATTTAGCGAGAGAAATTTTGGTCACTATTTTTTAAAAAAAAATTATTAAAAAAAATTAAAATTTATTTTAGCGACGGAATATTCCGTCGCTATTTTTAAAATTTAATTTTTTTTAATAATTTTTTTAATTTTTAAATATAAAATTAAAAAATGTTAGCGACGGAATATAATCCGTCGCTAACTCATATTTATAAATAAAAAAAATAAAAAATAAAAAAAATATTTACACTACAATCTGACAAATATAAAATTATTAAAAATATATAATTAATTAATACTTAAATATTTAAACTTTAAATATAATCAAAAATAGAATAAAATTATAATACTAACAAACACTTCTAATAATTGACTGAAAATAAATAAAATAACACACACAAAAAAAAGAAAAAAGCATACAAAATATATGAACAGCAAAAAAAATCTAAAAAATAAAAAATAAAATAAATATCTAAAAAATAAACATCTGAAAATACGTTAAATTTACTTAAATTAAACTAAGCTGCAAACAAATTTTAAAAATAAAAAATAAAATAAATATCTACAAAATAAAAAATAAAAAATTAACATTTTATTTACAAAATAAAAAATAAAAAATTAACCTGGGCAAGGGCGAGGGTGAGAGGCTGCAACGCGGGCGAGGGCGAGGGGCTGCAACGCGGGCTAGGGTGAGGGGCAGCGAGCGAGCAAGCGAGAGATAAGGGCGATGCAGCAAGCGAGAGCAATGGCGAGACAGCGAGGGCGAGGCCGCGAGCGAGAGGCGAGATCGAGTGAGGGCGAAACAGGGACCGAGAGCGAGAGAGCGATGGCGAGACAGCTAGGGCGAGGGCGAGGCCACGAGCGAGGGCAAAGCAGCGAGGGAGAGCGAGAGCGAGAGCGATGGCGAGACAGCAAGGGTGAGGGCGCGAGCGAGAGCGAGACAGCAAGCGAAAGGCGAGGACGAGCGAGGGCGAAGCAGCGACTGAGAGCGAGAACGAGACAGCGACCGAGAGGCGAGGTCGAGCGAGGGCGAAGCAACGACCCAGAGCGAGAGCGAGACAACGATGGCGAGACAGCGAGGGCGAGGCCGCGAGCGAGAGGTGAGATCGAGCGAGAGCGGGGGGAAGGCGAGGCAGAGAGCGAAAGCGGGGGCGAGGACGGGGGCGAGAAGCTAGAGAGAGGTAGAGAAAGAGAGAGGGTTAGAGATTTGAGGGAGGGGGGACTTAGGGTTTTTGGGGGGGAAGGGAGGGGAAGGGGAAGGGGGAGGGGGGATTTGGTTATGAAAGAGGCGGGGGAGTTTCCCGCCTCTTCAATTTTTTTTTTAATATTTATTAATTAAATAAAAAATAATATAATTTATAAAAATAATTATTTAATTGATAAAAATAATGTAATTTAAATAAAATTTTATTATTCAATAATTTAAATAGAATATTATTGTAATTATCTAAAAATTTAATTATATTATAAATCGAATAATTATAATAAATTAATTTTATATATTGAATTATTTATTAATAGTTTGTTATCTTAAAAAATTAATTTTTTTTATAAATAAAAATTATACTAAACGAATTTCAAATTGCTGAATTTCATCTATATCTCAAAAATAAAATTAAAGAGTATAAATAATAAAGCGATATATTTATTTTTTTCTTGGTCAACATTAATGTTTTATACATAACACTTAAAATTAAAAAATAAAAATTAACCCCTATAATTTTTTTATAGTATAACTATTAAGGAGGAAACCATTCCATATCTTCGTTCGAAAATCATTCCGAACTTATCTTGTTATCTTAATCAACACATTTCACTTCCCTAATTGTTTATTATGAATGACTTAATTGTATATTTAATTGTGTTACAATGTCTATATATTAGATAGTGACATATGATATTGTTTTAAGACACAATGTCATCCATATATTATGGTTTTAAACTTTTTAGTTTAGCAAAAAATTCTCCTATTTATAAAGAAAAAGAAATTGACAAATAGCTCCTAAACACCTTCTTATATAATGTAATCCCTCAATATTGTTTTATTTTTATGATTTCTAAAATTTAAAATAAAGAAAATTTCAATAATATTATGATTTTTAAACTTTTTATTTATTTTTCAAATATAGTGTTTGTTTACATTTTGAACACATTTAATAAATATTACGGTCTTGTACACAATGTCATTCATATATTATAGTTTTAAACTTTTTAGTTTAGCAAAAAATTCTCCTATTTATAAAGAAAAAGAAATTGACAAATAACTCCTAAACACCTTCTTATATAATGTAATCCCTCAATATTGTTTTATTTTTATGATTTCTAAAATTTAAAATAAAGAAAATTTCAATAATATTATGATTTTTAAACTTTTTATTTATTTTTCAAATATAGTGTTTATTTACATTTTGAACACATTTAATAAATATTACAGTCTTGTACACAATGTCATTCATATATTATAGTTTTACACTTTTTAGTTTTGCAAAAAATTCTCCTCTTTATAAAAAATAAGAAATTGACAAATAGCTCCTAGACACCTTTTTATATAATGTAATTCCTCAATATTGTTTTATTTTTATGATTTCTAAAATTTAAAATAAAGAAAATTTCAATAATATTATGATTTTTAAATTTTTTATTTATTTTTCAAATGTAGTTTTGTTTATATTTTGTACACATTTAATAAATATTACAAATAATTAATTATTATATATTTAATATATTTTTTATTTTATACACATGAAATATATTAATTGATAAAGTTAGAATTTAGCAATATTATAATTTTTAATATTAATATATTTATTTAAATTTTATAAATTAATTTTTTTATATTCATCTCATGTTTAAATGTATATTTAATTTTTTATAAAATTTAAATATTTAAATATTTAAATATTCATCCCAAATTTAAATATTTATAAATTAATTGAATAAAAAAAATTAAAAATTAAAGTGACGAATTGTCCTAGCTTTAATTTTTTTATTTAAAAAAATTTTAATTTTAAATTTTTTATTATAAAATTGAGCGACGAAAATCTATTTCCGTCGCTAAATTTTAATAATAAAAAATTTAAAATTAAAATTTTATTTTAATTATTTAAATTAATATTAAATTTAATTTTTTATTTTTAAATTTTGCCACGGAATATATTTTCCGTCGCTAAAATTAGTGACAGAAAAAAATTCTGTCGCTATATAAATTTTTTTTGTTTTTTTATTATTATTAAAATTTAGCGACGGAAAATTATTTCCGTCGCTAAAAAAATATTTTTTTTTATTTTTTTATTTTTTTAGCGACGGAAAAATATTCCGTCGCTAAAATTCGTTGCTAATTCTAAAAAAAAAAAAAATTAATCCATCACAAATCCGTCGCAAAATAGTGACGGAAATGTCCGTCGCTAAAAATCCGTCGCTAAATCCCGTTTTTCTTGTAGTGTAAAGTCCTAATTGCAATTGGAACATGGAGGCCAAATAGAATATTATAATAAATTGAATTGAAGGCCCAATGAATTCACGTGCAATTGGAAAGAAGAAATTGAAGTGGGCCATGAAAATTGGAGGGCTTGCCATGCGCTGCACATTAAGAGGCAGCAGCAGTGGAGATTCAGGAAATTAAGAGGAACAGAGAGAAGCGGCGGAAGTAGCATTGCAGAACGGACGTCTCTCTTCTTCTCCCAGAGGAATAAGAAGAATAAGAGGGAGGAAAAACAAAGAGGGTCAATGAGCCTAGACCCAATACCCCAGAGAAATCAATATGCAAGTCGCTACTTGGAACCTGAAGGGGTTAAATCAGGCCCCTAAGCAGTGGGAGATGAGGTCGTTTATTTCCAATTATAAAGTGTCGATTGTGGCCATTTTAGAGACGTGTGTTCGTGAAAGGCAGGTTGGGGAGATTTCCCAGCTTATTATGCCTTTCTGGAATTAGGTATTCAATTATAATGTCTGTGAAGGGGGGCGTATTTGGATAGGCTATGATTTATTTGTCCTTAACCTAGTTGTCTTGAATAGATCTGAGCAGTTCATTCATGTGAGAGTCACGGGCCCAAGGATTAGCACTCATTTTTTCCTTTCTTGCATTTATGCTAGTAAAAAGGAAATGGATCAAGCTTGTTTGTGGAACTTTCTTAGGGGAGCGGGGATGTCGTAGTTAATAATCCCTAGCTCATCTTAGGTGATTTCAATGTATGTTGCAACAGCTCTGAGATGAGAGGTGGTAACACCTATACGTCTTTGGGGATGCACAGATTTAATGATTTTATTTCCTCTATTTCAATTTAGGATTTGGTCTTCAGTGGGCCGAAATTGACTTGGAACAATAAGAGGTCCAGAAAGGCTTGTATTTTTAGAAAATTAGATAGAGCCCTGGTTAATGATGACTACCTTGCTCGATATTCGGATAGCAAGGCTACTTTAATCTCTTGTAACCAGGGATTTCTGATCATAGCGCCATGGTGGTATTCTTATCAGGAAATCTTCAAAATTCTGGGAGTCCTTTTAGGTTGATGAATCATCTTGTAAATCATCCTCTCTTTTTAGATAGGATGGCTGCTAGTTGGAGCACCAAGGTGAATGGGGGTTCTATGTTTAGGGTAGTGAATAAGCTTAAAGCGATTAAAGATGCAATGAAGACCCTTAATCGATCTAATGGTCATATCTTAGAGAATGTATTGGAGCTTCGTGATAGATTGCGTAGGCTTCAGCAAGTTGTGCATGATAACCCCCATAAACCTATTTTCTGCCAACAAGAACTTGACTTAACCAAGGAATATATGGCAGGTCTTGAACAAGAATTTGATTTTTTTAGCCTCCGTGCCAGGATCAAGTGGTTTGTTGTAGAGGATCGTTATCCCGTTATTTCTTCCAATCTATGCTTGCTCGGAGGAATCAACACTGCATCATTAGCCTCTAGAGAGAGGATGGCACAGATGCATATCCAAAAAGGAAGTTGCAAGTATTATAGTTTCCTATCTCTAGAACCTTTTAGGTTAAAGTACGCTTTCATCTCCTTTGCACCTTGAGGATGTTGTCCATTTTATTGAGAAGCGCTTGTCTCAGGACCAATGGGGTGGACTTATCACTGAGATTTCAGCTGAAGAAGTTAAGAGAGCACTTTTCAGTATGGGTGATGACAAAGCCCCTAGGATAGATGGTTTTAATGTTAAATTTTTTCGAAAACCTTGGGAGATTGTGGGCCCCGATATGGTGGAGGCGATCTGTGGTTTCTTCTCCACGAGTCGTCTATTGAGGCAACTGAATGTGACTGTCATCAATCTCATTCCCAAGGTCCCTCACCCTAAATTGCCATCGCAATTTCGTCCTTTCTCTTGTTGTAATGTGTCCTATACAAAGTCATTACCAAGATACCGGCCAATAGAATTAAGCTGGTGCTTTCTGGCTTACTTGAGACCATGAGAGGTTATCCGTTTCTCTCTATCTCTTTCTCTCAAAAGTCAAACTGTAAAGTTACCTCACTAATCACCCAAAACTCACAAGTCACACCTCACATTTATTACTACAGGTCTCCAGCAATAGGGATGGGGCTGGTAGTCCTACAATTCGATGGCCGGAGGCAATTCTTCTAAGTTGACCCATCAATTTTTTTGCCCCCCCCCCCCCCCCCCCTTTTTGGGGGCCCCAGGTATAGGTCACTATGCCTAAAGTTGACCTTGAGCCCATCCATAAACCCTATAAAAGCCACACTCACAAACAAAAGGATTCAATCTTACCTGAAAAAAAAAATAAAAAAAAAAGTAGCTAGTTTAAACATGAAGACGGAATCTGCCATAAATGAGGAAAGGCCAAGCCTTGCAATGAGTGGGGGATGTGGATAGAGGCCAAATGAGTCCAAATAGAGGTTTGGATCTAATAAACAAGTTGAGAGCGGGGGAACGCTCACTATCACGAAAGCATTGATTATTACGCTCTTGCTATAGGAAATGAATAGACGCTTGCAGGGTAAGACGAGTAGCCATAAACCACGGCAATAAATAGACACTTGTTGTTGGCAATATTATTACTTATGCATTGACTTTGCAAAGACATGTTTTTATTAAATGAGTCATTATGTTTTGTTTTCAGCTTAAATTAGTCATTGTATTTTAAAAATGTCAAACAAATTACTGTATTTTAAAAACCTACAAACTTTAAAAAACATTTAAGAGCAGTGTTAAATTGGGTATTGTAATTTAAACAAAAAGACAACTACAAACTTTTTGAGGTTCTTCAGATATGAATTTCGACTCTGTATAGTATTTATTTGGATTGGAGATAAACTTGACAATGTTAATAGAACTAAAATTTTATTGAATGATGTTAAAAAAAAATCTAACATAATAACTAACATAATCCCGATATTGACCAAATTGATATTAAGTTTAACTGTACAGTAATTTATTTTACCTTTTTAGAATGCAATAACCAAATTATCTCTAGAGTTAAAATACAGTAATAACTTATTGAACATTTCATCATAAATTTATTACATAATATTAACTCATAATTTGTCAATTCCAAATGTTATGTAGTTTAGAAAATATAGTTTTAATTAACAAAATTAAGTTTATTTCTATCCCTAAAATTAAATCAGGTGGTTTTACTCCTTGCTTTTGGAGAGATTTTTCGCTTGCAAATATCATTTTCTTTTACCAGCCAAGAAATATAACTTCGTTACTTGAATTAAACAAGGGGTACATGAGTCACAGGGCAATATAGATAGACAACAAACAAACAACATTTTTTTTTTCTAAAAAGTTTAAGCCTTAGGGATTAAGGCGCTAAACCCTAAACTCCTTTCAACAAACAAACAACATAAAAAGCCCAAAAACTGGACTAAAAACACAGGAAAAGAAAATCAAGGGAAGACTACACAACATGAAGACACAAGCAAGCACGAATACATAAAAGTTAACAAACAGCCCACAAAGAAAACTTCCTTTCAAATACCAAGCTTTGCAAGATCACATATCGTGAAAACCATTTTGCTTCTCTGAGGGCATAAACAAATTGGACATCACCAATGTAGTAAAGATTGTTGTCATTAAAGAAACTCCAAGGCTTCCGAGGCTTCAAATGAGAATTAAGTAACCAAGAGATAATAGCAAGCTTCATAGATGACGAGCTAGGGTTTGTCAGGCAAATCAGTCTAGCATTGAACTAGACCTAATTTGATTTGATTTGGTATTTAAAGTTAGCCCTTTAACAAAATTTTGATTTATTTTATAATTTTTCACACATTACACTCAGACCCATTAATTTCTTCGTAAATTCACATTTTATTTCTCTTGGATTTTTCTTGAAGTCTAATAATTTTTCAGATTACCACTGAACCTCTTTCCGGATCTAATTTTAATTAATTTAAAAATTAATTCTCCAATATCCAAAATTTTTAAAATTTTGGAATATTACAACAAACTTTAATTCCACTTCCTTCTTGGCATTGCATTATTGGATAAACTGATACCTCGTATCTTCATGCCTACTTCAATCACATGAAATACTAAATTCTTAGTAATTATTTTTGCAGACTTGTTATCAATACATATCTATGTAATTTCCTTTTGTAATAAAGGAAGTTCCTTTAACAATTTTCTATGCCAAATAGCATGGCAAGAACATGTACTTAGATTCACAAGTAAAAAGTGTGATAACAGATTGATTCTTCAAATTCCATCCCATGAAAAACACAAATCCAATGATGTTCATCTATCATCAACAATCCCAGCAAGATCATTATCACAAACTCCCACAAACTTGAAGTAATTAGCAGATGAAAAACTAATACTTTATGATTGATTGCAATTGTATCCCAATTTTCAATTTAGTTATGTTTTGAGAATTACTTCAATTTGTGCCTAATACTTTAAAATTAATTGCAATTGTATCTCAATTTGCTTTAGCATGTGCCTCTACTGACGTGACAAGATGAAATGGCATGCTAATGTGTAGTCTTAATGCTAACTCATCAAGACAACCCATTCAAAACTTTGAAAGAGTGCCATTTGGAACCCAAAATAAACCTAAACTATACCATGTTTTAGGATTAAATCAAAATTTTCGAACAGTGAAACCTGGAAGTTGTCTCAAAGGGATCTTTGGGAACTGGCGGCACTCTGCCGACCGATGAAAATGATGATGGAGTGTCTTTGGGGACCATGAAGTTGCCCCCGACACCAATCGTTTGAGATTTGAGAGCATGCTCTTTCAAGTACCTTCTTTAAATTACAATTTTTAAGCTAAGCATTTCCTTTTGAGGCAAGATGGTACCTTCTATAAATTGCATTTTTTAATCATTCTTCCTTGTCTTTGCCAACATATCTTTTTCATTTTTAGGCAAGATGGTTTCATTTTATGGTGTCTTGTATCCTTTATCTACAATTTCTCAAGCATGTTGCAAGCCAAACAATGCCTTGTTGCGGAAAAACTCTACAAAACAATGGGTTAGTACTCAATTGAAAACAAACCAAAACAACCGAATGCAAGAACAAATCAAGACAGAAAAATAAACTCCCTATTTCGGCTACAATGGTAGTCACGAAGACCGCTTCAAGGCTCGGATCTAGGCTCATTCAATCACCACTTAGATAACACCAACAAATAGGGACACCAAGCCACAAGGGAGCCCGAACCCCCCCAAGAATCGAAACCCTTAAACCCACGCAAGTCTCTCAGCCAAGCACACGGACACCCCCTCTCTTGCCAAAGCACCACACAGGTTTAACAAGCAATGGAGTCCACACAGGAGCAACAAGGATCACTAAGATGATGGGTCGAACCTATGGCCAAGAAGAACTTCCCCAAAAAGAGAGCCACCAATCGGCTAAATAGAGGACACGAGCCTCGATGAAGTATCAACCAAGAACCCACAAGGAAAGGGGCAACCTCCAACATGGGAATGAGTATCCGATCGAGATGGAAAGAAAACCCGAGAGGATCGACCATCAATGGAAAGGAAAATTGGCCGAGAGAGGGAAACAAGAGAGAGAACACAATAGGCCGCCACACATAGGGCACAAAAGGGGAAAATATCCCTTTTATATTAACGGCCTAGGGCACAAGAGAAAATGGGCTAAGAGGGTAATGGGCTTGGGCTTGGGCTTCATGGGCTTCCTCCCTCCCTTGAGCAAATGGGCCAAGACCCATTTCTCCTCCAAAGGGAGGGTTAAGGGCTTATGGCCCGACTTCTATTTGGGCTACCAATAAGGGTGTTTGAACCGTTGCTTCAATTCCAGGCTGAAGCCTATGAAGCTAACCTGAACCATCGTCATCGCCTTGAGCCTTATTAGGAAACACAAAACCCGATAGCCTTCATGTGGAGACACCAATTATCATTGTTCTCTTCGGTAAGGTGATTGAGGAAATTAAAATCAAAACAAGTCTTGTTTGCCATCTCTACAATCTACCGAACAAGGCTTTGATGATACCACTTTATTGGAAGAGAAAGAGTATATGGAAGAGGTTAAAGTTTTCCATTCAATATCAATCTAAACTCCAAGTTAATCCCATTCATGTAACTACATGCATCTCTTTAGTCTCCAAACTAACCCCATTCATGTATTAACCCAAACATGAATCACACTTAATACTGATAAATGTACAACTAAAGCAAAGAACATTAACTCATGCATTTGACTTTTACAAGCAAAAGACCCATGCGCATGGACATGATAAAATTTATAAAATTATTAATTTAGACAATGGTCTTTTAGATAGCAAGATCTAGGGAAAACCCAAGCTTTGGTTTGAATTGACGTGTGGCAAGTGATGGTGATCTAGTGTAGAAGGTGTATGATCTTGAATCTCCAACTATGGCTTGGTAGTAACCAAATTTTTCATTTGTGGTGGCACTATTTTGCTCTAGCTAGATGCTAGTTGCCATCATGTCTTTCATACTTACCAGCATCGCTCCACCCTCTTTGTTGTGATTACTCCATGTCTTTGTTAGTGAGAGAGACTTCCATTGTCCCTTGAAAATCACCATCATTGGTTCTCGTGTCACCACCATTACCATGCCTGTGCGACGCCACCTCAATTATCAATACTTGGTTACCTCCACCATTGTGGTTGGAGACTGCTAGATATGGAGTCTTTATTTAACTAAATCTAGTGCTTTTGACCAAATGTGGCTTAGAGTATATAAGCGAGTTGTTGTGGCGAAGATACTTTACAAATTTGTAGTGGTATTGACAACTTGGCGATAAGGAGAAGCAATAAGCTATGGCAACAAGAAGTTGAACAAGCATCTTTGAAATTGGTTGTTTGTTAAAAAGGTAATTTTGTTGTTAACATAACAAAATCTATGTTAAAATCCTCACCCAAAGTTAAAACTAAAAATTATGTGATCAAAGATCTTTCATAAAAACATAAAATTTGATGGACAAGGAACGTTTTGCTTTAACTAGCTCCTTGGATTGGTGGAAAAAAAAAATTAAAAAGGTATCTCGACTTTCCTTCTTCCACAAAAACTTAGAATTTTTGTTTGGTGGATGACAACCAATTTTCTTTCAGCCAATTTAAATCACCAAATTTCAATTATATATCTGTTCAAATTGCTTATTATGTGGTGAGATAGTAGAGATGGTTGAGCATATTTTTTTGTATAGTGCTCAATGATTTTGGAGGTTTGGCATGTAATTGGGTTTAGCCTTATGAACTTCGATTCTAGAATTGGTTTGGAACTTTAACGAGAATGGAACGTCAATTAGTTTAGTGTTATTTTTTACTTGTTGGCATTTATGGTTCATGCAAAATCGGTTATCTACTTGATGGTATGGCTGCAAATGTGTCAACTCTTGTTGAGTTTGCCAAAAGTTATCTAAAGGATTTTGGAAAGACACAAATTACATCACAATCATATATGGCTGCAAATGGCATGTTTGGGCTCCTTTTTCTCAGTCGTTGGCAACCAGCTTTGTTTGGTGATTATAAGCTCGACTTTGATATGGGGTTATGTACGTGACTGTGGTCTACTAGTATGTAGGCCTATGTTCATGATCATAATAGTGTTCTCTTAACTTCTCTTATTGCTTGAACACAACAATAAATTGATAAAGTGGAAATATTGTTGCTAGGCCATTTGAATTTGCAAGGAAGAAAACAGTCAAAGGGCGTGGAGAAGTCCTCGTGCAATGACTCCGATGCTTAAGTCAGACACTAAGAATACTGAAAAGTTGAAGCAATATCAAAGACGTGTTTTTTCTATAATGAAAGCCTGCTTATTTATGGCAGTATGGAGTAATCCTATGTCCATCAGGATTAGAACTCTTATAGATAATGCTCATTTCTTACATATGATTTGTATCCTCTTGGAGGAATTTTCGGGTGTCGAAGTTATCATCGTTTGCGCATTACGTGGGACCCTTCCTCGTTTGCTAGGAAATGGTTTGGTGGCCTTCAGCGCGATAATCTCGTGTCAGTAGTCTCAGGCGCAACAATCTCGTGTCGACAGTCTCAAGCATGACAATCTCAATAAGACATCGAGATGTTCTCAGGTGTGGGAGACCGTCAGTCGCAGTCTCTCGTCTTTTAATAAGACATCTCTCTACCACTACTTTAAATGATAAACATATATATTTGTATACATTAATGAGAGTTCATGGTTATATAATATATATATATATACATATATAATTTGGATCTAAGATCATGAATTTGAAACCAAAGTCAAAGTTGGACATCCCACTCACTCACTCCTATTTTCTTAATCCCTTTCCTACAACAATCCAAGACCATAGCTTTAACCTTCAACATTCTCTAATTTGAAATGACCAAATCTCTATTTGCCCAAATATGTACCGTCATAGGTTGCTCAAATAATTAGCACTCTGTTTATACCCTATTTCTACTCCTTATTTTGGTTGACTACATAAATGACTATTAACTCTTCTTAATTATCTTTTCTCACGACCATGAATATGATCTCTACATACAACCATAAGAATGTTGAAGATCTAAAAAGATAGATGAACTACCTTATTTTTACTAATCTTAATAGGCCTTCAGATCCTAGGATTCGTCTTAAATCATGGTGCTCCTCTCATTGAAGTTCAACTAATCGCTACCTAAAATTTGTATCTACCAGATTCAGAACTTTGATTGGAGAATTGGATATTTCTACAAAGTTATTTGCATTAGTAGGTAGCATATCTTTGTTTCTTTACAACCCTTTTCAATTGGCCCAAATAACTTTTATGGTTGGTGAGTATCTCGGGGTTGGCTATACCACAATGAACTTTGGATGATCAAAGCTAGCAAAATTGACGGTTCCTCTTTCCCCTTAGGGCTATGTTCTTCGGCTTTTCTGATGGCCTCCAACAAGCCAGTTTTCCTTTCTCTCCTGAGTTAATCGACTTAGTACCTTGGAGTTAACAGTGAAATCATTGTGCTTCTCCCATTGAAATTCAACTATCAATTACCTAAAATTCACTACCATAAAAACGACATTTAGCGACGGAAATATCCGTCGCTAAAACATCAAAATCTGTGACAACACAAATTAGCGACGGAATCAGTGACAGAACAATTCGTTGCTAATTAAAAAAATAAAAAATAAAAAATATTTAAAAATTTAAAATTATTTTATCGACGAAAAGTTTTCCATCGCTAAAACATAATAAAAAAATTAAACAATAAAAAAAATTAAAATAAATTAGAATTAGTGATGGAAAAGGTTCCGTTGCTGACTTTTATTTAAAAAAAATAATTAATCCAACATGGAGGACACGTGCGCGTGCCTCTACGCGCCCAGTGGCACACCCTTAAGTCGCCATGTGTACGTTGGGATTAATTTCCCAATGCAACTCCTTTCCTTCCCCTCCTTAGTTTTGGATCCCTAGTCCCTCGCGTTTTCGATCCTTGGTTCCGAGAGAGGGCGCGCGCACGTGTGCGATCGTCCAAGCTGCAAGCCTTCTTATTACATATACTGGATATATTAATTATATACTATATTTAACTGCCAGTCTTTTTAATTTTATTATAAATTAATATTTTAATTTTTAATTTTTTTAATTATAAATTACTACTTAAAAAAATAAATGTTGTAAATTTTTCACTCAACTAATATACCAATTAAATGTTGTAATTAATTAATCACTTAAATATTTAAGCTTTATTTGATTAAAAATTAGTTTAATACATATTTGTTCTTATAAATTTTACAATATCATTCAATTTACATATTTTGGATTGTAAATAAAATACATAAAATTTGTATACTAAAGAATTTTAATTTTTATTTAAACTTTGTTTAGTACATAATTAATAAATTTGATTTTTTATTAATTTTTTTCTTTTTTAGAGATGGGGTTGTCCGGTCGCTAAAGTTTCTAATTATTAATTTTATTTTTTTAATTATTTAGCGACGGAATATTCTATCGCTAAATAATTTTTATTTAACTAAATAAAAATTAAAAATTCAGCGACGGGGTCACTCCTCTCGCTAAAAATAAAAAAAAAATTAAATACAAAATGAAAATTCAGCGACGGGGTCACAGTTGTCGCTAAAAAATAAAAAAATAAATAAAAATTGAAAATTCAGTGACGGGGTCACAACAGTCGCTAAAAAATAAAAAAAAATTCAACGACGAGGTCACTCCCGTCGCTAAAAAATAAAAATAAATAAATAAAAATTAAACATTCAGCGACGGGGTCACTCTCGTTGCTAAAAAATAAAAAAAATAAATAAAAATTGAAAATTCAGCAACAGGGTCACTCCCATTGCTAAAAAATAAAAAAAATTAAATAAAAAAGAAAAATTCAGCTACGGGGTCACTCCCATCGCTAAAAAATAAAAAATAAATAAATAAAAATTAAACATTCAGCGATGAGGTCACTTGAGTCACTAAAAAATTAAATAAATTAAATAAAAATTAAAAATTCAGCGACGAGGTCACTCTCATAGATAAAAAATAAATAAATAAAAATTGAAAATTCAGCGACGGGTCTCTCCCGTGGCTAAAAAATAAAAAAAATATGAAAAAAAATAATAAAATAAAAAATTTTAATTATTTAGTGATGGAATATTCTATCGCTAAATTTAAAATTTTAATAAAAAATATTAAAAATATTTAGCGACAGAATATTCCGTCGCTAGATTTAAAAAAAATAAAAAATTTGGTGACGGAATATCCGTCACTGAGACGTCTCTAATTAGCGACGGAATCCGTCACTAAATTACAAATTTTTTGTAGTGATTTGTATCTACTAGATTTAGAGTTTTAATGGAAGAATTGAACTTTTTTAGAAGGTTTTTTGCACTAGTATGTAGCATATGTTTATTCCTTTACTACCCTTTTCATTTGGCCGAAAGAACTTTTATGGCTACCTACGAAGCATTAAACTATTCATATCAAAGAGTGCAATGACCTTTAATGGTCATTTATAGCTACACTTTGGGTCTTTAGAGCTAGCTTGAATAGCTCCTTCTCATGAATTTTGATCTATGTGTTTGAATCAAAATTTAGCGACGAAGTGGCGCCCCATTAAGCCCACCACGTGTACGTTGGGATTAATTTCCCAGCGCAACTCCTTTCCTTCCCCTCCTTAGTTTTGATACCTGGTCCCTTGCATGAGAGTACGTGCGCGACCGTCCAAGCTGCAAGCCTTCTTATTACATATATTAATTATATACTATATTTAGTTGCTAATCATTTTAATTTTATTATAAATTAATATTTTAATTTTTAATTTTTTTAATTCATAAATTACTACTTAAAAAAATAAATGTTGTAAATTTTTCACTCAACTAATACACCAGTTAAATGTTGTAATTAATTAATCTCTTAAATATTTAAGCTTTATTTGATTAAAAATTAGTTTAATACATATTTGTTATTATAAATTTTACAATATCATATCATTTTACATATTTTGGATTGTAAATAAAATACATAAAATTTGTATACTAAAGAATTTTAATTTTTATTTAATCTTTGTGTAGTACATAATTAATAAATTTTATTTTTTATTAATTTTTTTCTTTTTTAGAGATCGGGTTGTCTCGTGGCTAAAGTTTCTAATTATTAATTTTTTTTAATTATTTAGCGACGAAATATTCCTTTGCTAAATAATTTTAATTTAACTAAATAAAAATCAAAAATTCAGCGATGGGGTCATTCCTGTTGCTAAAAATAAAAAAAAAATTAAATACAAAATGAAAATTCAACGACGGGGTCACAGCTATTGCTAAAAAGTAAAAAAAAATTGAAAATTCAACGACGGGGTCACAACCGTCACTAAAAAATAAATAAATAAATAAAAAATAAAAATTCAACGACGAGGTCACTCACGTCGCTAGAAAATAAAAATAAATAAATAAAAATTAAACATTCAGTGACGGGGTCACTCCCGTTGCTAAAAAATAAATAAAAATTGAAAATTCAGCGATAGGGTCACTCCCATCGCTAAAAAATAAAAAAAAATTAAGTAAAAAAGAAAAATTCAGCTATGGGTCACTCTCGTCGCTAAAAAATAAATAAATAAATAAATAAAAATTAAACATTCAACGATGAGGTCACTCCAGTCGCTAAAAAATTAAATAAAAATTAAAAATTCAGTGACAGGGTTACTCTCGTAGATAAAAAATAAATAAATAAATAAATAAAAATTGAAAATTCAGCGATGGGTCTCTCCCGTCGCTAAAAAGGTAAAAAAATTAAATAAAATATGAAAATTCAACAACGGGGTCACCCCGTCGCAAAAAAATAAAAATAAAATAAAAAATTTTAATTATTTAGTGACGAAATATTCTATTGCTAAATTTAAAATTTTAATAAAAAATATTAAAAATATTTAGTTACAGAATATTCCGTCTCTAGATTTAAAAAAAATAAAAAATTTGGCGACGGAATATCCGTCACTGAGACGTCTCTAATTAGCGACGGAATCCGTCACTAAATTACAATTTTTTTGTAGTGATTTGTATCTACTAGATTTAGAGTTTTAATGGAAGAATTGGACATTTTTAGAAGGTTTTTTGCACTATTATGTAGCATATGTTTATTCCTTTACTACCCCTTTCATTTGGCCGAAAGAACTTTTATGGCTACCTACGAAGCATTAAACTGTTCATATCAAAGAGTGCAATGACCTTTAATGGTCATTTATAGCTATACTTTGGGTCTTTAGAGCTAGCTTGAATAGCCCCTTCTCATGAATTTTGATCCATGTGTTTGAATCAAAATTTAGCGGCGAAAAATTTTCCGTCGCTGAATATCAATTAAAAAAATTAAACTTTAAAATAAATTAGAATCAACGACGAAAAAGGTTCTGTCGCTAATCAACGACAAAAACAGTTCTGTCGCTAACATTTATTTAAAAAAAATAATTAATCCCATCGGGCGGACAAATGCGTGATCCTCTACACGCCAAGTGGCGCCCCATTAAGCCGCCACGTACACATTGGGATTAATTTCCCACCGCAACTCCTTTCCTTCCCCTCCTTAGTTTCGATACCTAGTCCCTTGCGTGAGAGCGCGCGCGTGACCGTCCAAGCTGCAAGCCTTCTTATTACATATATTGCATATATTAATTATATACTATATTTAATTGCTTATCATTTTAATTTTATTATAAATTAATATTTTAAATTTTAAATTTTTTAATTCATAAATTAGTACTTAAAAAAATAAATGTTGTAAATTTTTCACTCAACTAATATACCAGTTAAATGTTGTAATTAATTAATCTCTTAAATATTTAAGTTTTATTTGATTAAAAATTAGTTTAATACATATTTTTTATTATAAATTTTACAAAATCATATCAATTTACATATTTTGGTTTGTAAATAAAATACATAAAATTTGTATACTAAAGAATTTTAATTTTTATTTAATCTTTGTTCAATACATAATTAATAATTTTTTTATTAATTTTTTTCTTTTTTACAGGGTTGTCCCATCGCTAAAGTTTCTAATTATTAATTTATTTTTTTAATTATTTAGTGATAGAATATTCCCAACGCAACTCTTTTCCTTCCCCTCCTTTGTGCAATCCGTGGTCCCTTCCTTTTTCGATCCCTAGTCCCTCGCGCGCGTGCGACCGTCCAAGCAGCAAGCCTTCTTATTACATATACTGCATATATTAATTATATACTATATTTAACTGCCAGTCATTTTAATTTTATTATAAATTAATCTTTAAAATTTTAAAATTTTTAATTCTTAAATTAATACTTATAAAAATAAATGTTGTAAATTTTTCACTCAACTAATATACCACTTAAATGTTGTAATTAATTAATCTCTTAAATATTTAAGTTTTATTTGATTAAAAATTAGTTTAATACATATTTTTTATTATAAATTTTACAAAATCATATCAATTTACATATTTTGGTTTGTAAATAAAATACATAAAATTTGTATACTAAAGAATTTTAATTTTTATTTAATCTTTGTTCAATACATAATTAATAATTTTTTTATTAATTTTTTTCTTTTTTACAGGGTCGTCCCATCGCTAAAGTTTCTAATTATTAATTTATTTTTTTAATTATTTAGTGATAGAATATTCCCAACGCAACTCTTTTCCTTCCCCTCCTTTGTGCAATCCGTGGTCCCTTGCTTTTTCGATCCCTAGTCCCTTGCGCGCGTGCGACCGTCCAAGCAGCAAGCCTTCTTACTACATATACTGCATATATTAATTATATACTATATTTAACTGCCAGTCATTTTAATTTTATTATAAATTAATCTTTAAAATTTTAAAATTTTTAATTCTTAAATTAATACTTATAAAAATAAATGTTGTAAAATTTTCACTCAACTAATATACCAGTTAAATGTTGTAATTAATTAATCTCTTAAATAGTTAAGTTTTATTTGATTAAAAATTAGTTTAATACATATTTGTTTTTTATAAATTTTACAATATCATATCAATTTACATATTTTGGTTTGTAAATAAAATACATAAAATTCTATACTAAAGAATTTTTAATTTTTATTTAATCTTTGTTTAATACATAATTAATAAATTTTATTTTTTATTAATTTTTTTCTTATTTAGCAACGAGGTTGTCTTGTTGCTAATGTTTCTAATTATTAATTTATTTTTTTAATTATTTAGCGATGGAATATTTTGTCGCTAAATAATTTTAATTTCATTAAATAAAAATTAAAAATTTAGAAACGGGTCACGCTCGTCACTAAAAAATAAAAAATAAATTAAATAAAAAATAAAAATTCAGCGACCGTTCACACCCATGGCTAAAAAGGAAAAAAAATAAAAATTAAAAATTCAGCGATGGAGTCACTCCCGTCGGTAAAAAATAAAAAAATTAAATAAAAATTGAAAATTCAGCAACGGGGTCACTCCCGTCGCTAAAAAATAAAAAAATTAAATAAAAAATAAAAATTCAGGGACGAGGTCACTCTCATTGCTAAAAAGTAAAAAATAAATAAATAAAAATTAAAAATTCAACGACGGGGTCACTCCCGTTGCTAAAAAATAAAAAAAAAAATTAACCCCGTTGCTAAAAATTAAAAAACAATTAAATAAAAGTTGAAAATTCAGCGATAGGGTCACTCCCATCACTAAAAAATAAATAATTAAAAATTAAAAATTCAGCGATGGGTCTCTCTTGTCGCTAAAAAATAAAAATTAAATTAAATAAAAAATAAAAATTTAGCAACAGGGTCACCTCATCGCTAAAAGATAAAAAATAATAATATTTTTTAATTATTTAACAACGAAAAAATTAAAAATTTTAATAATAAAATATTTAGTGACGGAATATTCCATCACTAATTTTGTCGCTAAATTTAAAAAAACATATAAAATTTGGTGATGGAATATCCGTCATTGAGACGTCTCTAATTAGCGATAGAATCTGTCACTAAATTAGGAATTTTTTGTAGTGATTTGTATCTACTGGATTCAGAGTTTTAATGGAAGTATTGGACATTTTTAGAAGGTTTTTTGCACTAATATGTAGCATATGTTTATTCCTTCACTACCCCTTTCATTTTGCCCAAAGAAATTTATTGCTACATACGGAGCATTAGACTATTCATATCAAAGAGTGCAATGACCTGTAATGGTTATTTATAGCTACACTTTGGGTCTTTAAAGCTAGCTTGAATAGCCCCTTCTCATGAATTTTGATCTATGTGTTTGGATTAGTTCGTCCATTTGGCCACTAAGGTTAGTGAATGGAATAGTTGAATTGCTTTGTTGGGACAATTCTACCTATGTTTGAGATGCTTGATTTCACATATTTTTTGATTGGAGAATTGCCTTCTTATATTAACCCTTTTGAGACATAGTTGTATTTTAATTTGCCTAGCTCTAATAGTTGTTTCTATAGTGGCTTTTGTCTAAAGTATATTCTTATTTGCCTTTAATTATGATTGGCCTTTTATATTTGAATATTATGGTTTGCAGCCCCTTAGATCCTTAATTATTTTGTAATGCCTTTGGCTATGTCCATTTCTAGTTATTTTGCTAGGCCAAAAGAGGGAAAAAAAAAGACATACATTTTTAGTTTTTGCCATGTATAATACAAAATTCAATAAAAAAAACAACACAAGAAGCTCAAGAAGTCAAGATTGACAACAATTAGTACTAAACATTGCAAGTTGAATGTGTTTGCGAAAGATCAAAGGTCATTAAACAAATGAATTAATTAAATTAATGAATTTACTAATTTATCACAACTTAATGGATGAATTAAACCTATCACAAACAAAGCATATGTACACTTAAAAGTGAATCAAATGGAAACAAAGCTCTAGAATCTTTTTAACCGTATGACAGTATTTAGAAATCATCATCTGGCTCATGGTCTATAAACTTCCAAGAGCCATCCATTTGCTGAACCATGCCATCGTTTTTCACGTGCCACCATGAGCTAGGCACATGATATTTGTCCTTCAAAGCATCTAGTGATTTGTTAACCAGGGCATAATCGCGCTTAATCTCTGAGTTGAACCCTCCTTTTGATCCTTTTGTACCTGCAACGCCATGCATATAAGCCTCCAAGTTGTGCCAAGTCACTAGATTTCCTGGCCTCTTCAAATATTTTGACTTGGTAGTATCAATCTTTAGTTCTTGCCCCACCTTTGAGTAACCAATCGACGGATACTTTGGAACAATATCTAAGGCATTACTGATACGCAGAACTCGAAGATCCTTCAACCCAGAGAAAAGCTCTTTGAAGCCTGAATCCCCAACTCGAGGACTTGCAAACACGAAGGCGGTTACGGGAAAATCCTTGTTCAATCCGTTAGCAACTATGTCAACTGCATTTAGGGTTGCAACTGCTGCTCCCAAGCTGTGGCCCACTACGGTTATGCTTATCTCTTCATTCTTGTATTCTTCCACTAGTCTTCTAACTTCACCAAGGACCTGAAACAATATTTTACGAGAAACCAAACTATTAGCCCAGTTGTGGCTGCTAGACAAATTATCTTCTATTATGCTACGTTAATTTATGCTTTTATGTGTACGTATATAAGAATGTGGGTATAATAACTTTAAGTTCATATTCCTTAAAAATTATATTTAAATATGTTAATTTCTGATATTCCCTCAACTTAAAATTGGTGCACCGGACAAGCATGACTATAAATTCATATGTAAATAGGCTCGAAAGCAATTACCTGATCTCTGGCACTAGTCTTGTTAAACTTTGAATTTGGGTCACTTGAAGTGTAGATAGAGTGCCATCCTTGATGCACCTTAGGGTCATGTTCCTTTCCAAGAATTTCTGAAGCCGAGACTGGAAGAAATTCAAAATCATTAACCCATTCCAGAATCTCAATTGTTCCTCTCCAAGCAATCACAATATCTCTCCTCCCCAAAGCAGCCTTCCCTGCATCTGTGGCCACTGCAACATACCCCATCCAGTTGGAATCTTTCCATGCACCAAAAACTGGAGTTTTTGCCATTGCATAAAAATATTTGGTCACAGTGTACTTGAAGGGATTCCCTTGCTCTAGGCCGACTCTGGCAAAGAGGTTCTTTCTTGCGTATCGGTAGCTTCCTTGGAATTTGGAGTCGTCTGAGGAGATGAAATTGTCGTAAGTAGCTTGTGCCATCTCTCCGTAGTGGATTATGTATCGTCGGAGATCATTGTCTAGATCATCCAAGAGGCCGTTCCAGTTATCTTCACCGCTAAGAAGCCTCCATCTTTTGGCAATACCACTGCTGCTGCTAACGCCATTCATCTTTCTTTTTATACTATATTGTTTGCTTTCTGAGAAAATGAATGTAGAAATTTGAACGAACTTGAATGTACATGGTGGGTTGGGTGGGTTGCATGGTTCTTATACTGAACTGGAGTTGTGCAGTGTTGACATTGTCCACTGAATTTCTTCTATACATTCAATCTTTCCAGTGGATGGATAGAATGGTAGGTTTGACATTTTCCGCAGGTCAACTTCCAGTCTTCCATTACTTTTATTTTGAGTCCTTCAAATGAAATAGGCTTGACGTGGTCTTCAACACATCACATTTGACCTTCTTGTCTATTTATTTTTAAGCCTTTTTGTTAAAGCTTCCGAAACTGCAATTCTCATTCTTATAATGTCAAGAATGAATTAATTACATCACATAATATTTGTAAATATTATGTGATGAGAGGCTATTGGAAATAATAATAAAATAAATAGAAATTGGGAAGTTGTTGAGAGGCTATTGGAAATATTTATACACTCCGTCTATGTAATATAATATTTATCCTTTTTAAATAAATATAATAATTATTATTAGTACAAAAACGTCATAAAATTAAAAGTCAAGTGTAATGAGTATTATTTTTTATGTATGTGTATATAGAGTTTTGATATAAAAACTTCTAAGTTTATTATATTCAATAAAAAATAAATAAAATAAAATAAAATGAATCACCATTACACCTTCTAGATGATTTTCTTATATATCTTTAAAAAAAATCTCAATTCATATAACTATATATTATGAACAAAAATAGACCACAATAGTTTATATCAATCAAAATCGTTGTATTGTGGTCCTTTTTTTTCATAATATTTATTTTAAGAATTTATCTTTAAAAAAAATAAGATTATTCCATTTAAATGCATGAATCTTAGTTGCCTAGAAGCCACATGCAATGAACATATGTTGATTAACCCATGCCCGCCCAGATTGGAATATATTAATAACACTACAAACACTTAGACAACAAATTATTTTTTAGGCATTTTGCCTCCAATTAAAGACATTTATTTACAAGAAAAAGTTATTTGTCTTTAAAGATAATTAGAGGCATTTAGTAAATTAATTTGCCTCTAAAATAGTATTATCTGGTGGCTGAAGTAACTAAAGTTCATAAGATTTAGAGTCCAAATTTTTGGTTCGGCTTTTTTCTATCTATCATTAGGCTATAACACTATTAGTATTATCTTTTATTATTAAATATAGGGCTAATAGAAGTAAAATGTCGAACCTTATAGCGCTTTTACAATTTAATCCAAATATTTCAATTTTGTCAATTAACTCCCGATTTGGTCAATTGGTTGCAATTTTATTTACGATCCAAATCCAATTCAAGAGGTGTGTGCACTCGATGACGTGGCATGCCACCTAGCATTTTAAAACATTTTAAATAGGCCCCACGTTGACACATGTGGAAAAAAAATAAAATGATATATTAAATAAATATATGTATACGTTAAATATCTAAATAATAAGGCGGCACTGTTTTTGAATTGTCTCAACACAAATGTGAGAGAGACATTTTTTGAATAGTTGAGATGGATTTTCTTCTTTCATCAATGGCTGAGATCAATGGTTTTTTTCCCCAGATGAAATATTCCGTCGCTAATTCAAACGGATATTAATTTTAATTTTAATGTTTATTAACTTTATTTTGTTGCTAATTCAAATGGAAGTTTTATAAATTATTATATTAGTAGCAGAAAATTTTGTCCCTATTTTAGTTTTAATTTGTAATATCATCTTACACGAAAATTTTGCAACTTAATGATAAAATATTTTGTCACTAATTTTAAACTTAATTTGAATTTTTATAAATTTCACATTTAACTATGAAAATTTCTTTGTCAGATGAGATTTTAAATTTAATTTAAATATTTTATGAATTTTACATTTAGCAACAGATTTATTCTGTTGCTAAAAGATTTTAATTTTATTTTAAATTTTTTCCATTTAGCCACAGATTTATTTAGTCGCTAAATAATTTTTAATTAAATTTTAATTTTATTTTGTTTTAGTAATGGAATTATTTCGTCGCTAAAAGATTTTAATTTTAATTTATTTTTTTTTCATTTAGCGACAGATTTATTCCGTCACTAAATAATTTTGAATTAAGTTTTAATTTTATTTTCTTTTAGCAACGGAATTATTTCGTCATTAAATTAAAAAATTAATAAAAATTTGAAATTCAAAGTTATATTTTAAATATAAAATTACAAAAATTATTTAAAGATGGAAAGACCAATCGCTAAATTAAAAAATATTAAAAAAAAATTATCAATGGAATATCCGTTGCTAACCTATCGCTAATTAGTATGAAAAAATTTTGTCTCTAAAAAGTGTTTTTCTTGTAGTGGTAGTAATAGGGGGTTCGGAGGAACCAAAAATATGACTCCCTGATATAGTACGAAAAAATTCATTGAATTCATAGGGATTCAGAAAAAGTATGCATGAGATGCCAGATGAGTTTAGTAACCAGGGCCTGATTCCACAGATATAAGGGCTGAAGCCCCAAACCTCTTTGAATTTTTGGGCAACAAATATCATTCCATGAAGGGTTAATTTGATTGAACCCTCTACTTTGAACCCAAATGAGTTTGTAGGATTTTGAACCCTTTGAAATACACACAGAGAGATAGGGAGGGAGGGCGAGAGAAAGAGAGAAGAAGTAGAAGAACTACTGTAATGACCCAAATTTATTTATTACTATTATTGTTAATATAGATATTATTATTATTATTATTATTAGTTGAGAGGCCCAGCAGCTTTTGTCGCCACTTCCGTTTGCTTCCGAATTCCCAAGCCATTAAGTCGCTCAATTGAGGCGGTGGGTTTCTGGCTGTGATTAGCGAGCTAAGGTCACGTGTTCGGCCGAGTGGTTGAGTGTGAGAAAGAAGAGGAAAGCAGAGAATTTGCAGAAGCAGTGAGTTGCGAAGAAGAAGAAGCAGAGAAGGAAGAAGGAATTGCAGAACAGAGGGGGACGGGTGCGTTGCTGAGGCTTTTGATTCCGCAAATAGGCAAGCTCATCTTCTCTCCCTCTTCGATTGCTTCTTCATCTTTAGTTGTTCTTAATAATGGCCTGGATATAAACAGTGGCTGTGAGTGCAAAGTATAGCAAGCTGTATATATATGTAACATAGGTATTTATATAAACTGTAGCATGCGAGCTGTCCAACAGGGGAGCTTGTTGTATATTTGTATGTGTGCGTGAACACGGGTGAGCTGTGTTGGCCGTGAGTTTATGGTATGGGTGTTTACAGTGTGCGTGAGTTTAAGTGTTGAGTGTACAAGATTATATCTATATATATAGCGTATATACAGTGAGTAAGTAAACCAGGCTGATATATGTGTATACATATAGACATAATAGCTGTGTAACCGCCATGGCCGTGAGTGTGTAGCTCGCTGTGTGTGTGTTCGGTGTATATATATAAATAATTACTATAGCACGCAGGGGCTATTTTGCACTGAGTTTTATTCCATTTAATTGTGTTTGAGGTTTGAGGTAGTGTAGCCGTGAGTGTAAGGAGCTTTGTAAGTGTGTAAATGTGTAGGGGCAGTGAGTAGGAGCCTTGGTTGGGGGTAGAAGATGCTCCACAGTAAAGGTGTGTGAGTGTAATACCGTGTGTGTGTGTTCACTGGGTGTGTTTTGTTTTATATTAATATTCTTATTGTTAAAGTTATTATTATTGTAAAGATAAGATTAATAGTAGTATATAATAATTTTTATTGTTAGCATAATAGTTTATACAAATTTTAGCTCCTGATGATGCTCTCGCTGGAGATGGAAGGTGACCCATGTATATTTAATAGTGTATATTAAGTGTTTATATATAGATATAAACAATAGTAAATAATATATATTGTATATTAAGTGAGTTTGTAGTGAGTTCGCTGTGAGCTAATTAAGTGAGCTTATTGTGAGTGTGTGATTAAAGATAAAGAAAGTGTTGTGTGTGAATTAAAGAAATGGCCTTTGGTTGATGAGCTTACTGTGTCCGTGTGTGTGTGTGTATATCCATGCGTAAGTTTATATATATTTATATATATGTTCAGGTGCACAGTGAGTGTTCGAGTATGTGTGTGAGGAAGACTAAGTGGCCTTTGGCCGTGAGTGCAAGGGGTGGGGGGAGGATTTTAATAACAATAACTAATATTATTATTGTTATTACTACTATTGTTATTGTTATTATTATTAATTAATGCTACTATTATTATTACTGTTATTAGTTTATTTACTATTTTGCTTCTTTTAATCCTCAATAATTGCTAACAAATTGTCCTTGTCCTTATATGGTTAAAACCACAATCAGTCGGGATAAGTATAGATGAATAGTAACCGAGTCAATGAACAGTGCCGAGTCATGAATAGTAAATTGGGTTTTGTTCTTGTTTCAATGGAGAGTTAGTTTCCTCTCCTATTCCTTTGGGGAATGAAGCTAGGAGCCCATGGGTAGGATCTAGTTAAAGGTTGTTGTGGCTTAGAGTATTTGCAAGTGATTCTTTTATTTCTAGTATCTTGTCAGTTCTTATGCATGCATGGGCTTGGAATATGCATATGGGGGTTTCATGTGACTGGTGTGCTTGGACATGGGCATGTTGTTGTATATTTGTCTTCCCTTCGGGGCGAGCAGGGCATGATGCATGGCTTATGGGGGCTATGTATCATCGTTTGTGCTCATTATGCCTCTACATTACATGAGCACTTCATTTTATGTGTTTTACTATTTGGGCGAGGCTTGACAGGATGCTTGGCTTATGGGGGCCTTGTATCTTGTCCAGTCTACTGCGCTACCCCTTATATGTTGCATTTGCACGAGTTATGGCGCCAGTTTTGAGATACAGCTGTACGGTATCGGGTTTTTCGAACCGAGTTATTTAAGGACGCTCCGACGTGCCTAGCTTTTTATTTTGGTCGCTTATGCAGACCAGAGGGTGTGGTCGCTCCCACCCAAGCGAGCTTCGGCTCGTAGTACAGGTACAGTCTGTCTTCAAGGCAGTAGCAGGTTTGTTATAAGGATTTGGAGTGCTAGTGCATTCTCTTATTTGGGCCCCAAGATCCTGTATATGTGCATTGTTATTTATGCTATTGGTGCCTGTAGCGATTTATGTGATTACATGGCATGTTATGCATGAGTTCGTTTTATTATGCACTTAAGGTGCAAGTTTACTCTTAGAGCCCCCTCTATCTGTCATTTTCTTTCGTTATGGGCTTGCTGAGTCAT
This sequence comes from Diospyros lotus, assembly GCF_014633365.1. Classification (NCBI taxonomy): domain Eukaryota; kingdom Viridiplantae; phylum Streptophyta; class Magnoliopsida; order Ericales; family Ebenaceae; genus Diospyros; species Diospyros lotus. The sequence continues at coordinate 18,476,085 of NC_068339.1, read as the reverse complement.
TTGGACTCACCTTGTTTTCTCTTCATTCCAGATAAAGGCAAGGACTCAGTTGTGGGCGGGTCTAGTAGTTCTCGACTACTTGGTTAGGCGATGTACAGGGCCATGCAGACCTAGCAGTTGTCAGCCTGGGGGTTTCATGCTGTGCATTTTGGTCGCTTTCGCACTGTATTTTCTTTAGTTTATGTGGGTCTGTATGGTTTATGTTTATTTTGAGGCTAGTATGCCAGAGATGTATGTTATGCATGCTTGGGCTATGTAAGCCTAGAGATCAGTTGTTGTGTAGCAGGTTGAGGTTTTGTTTTATATGCCGGGATGGCAAGTTTTCTTTATCAGTTTTCCCTTGGTATTTATCAGTGGCATGCATGATAGGTTCTTCTTGACCAGGTTGTCTCTATTCTAGTAGGGCACCCGCTCTGGTTCTTTGGGGACCTGGGTGGGGGCCTTACAACTACGTACCTCACACACACACACACATAAACGAGGATTCTTTTGGGTTAGAATCTAACCTAGATGTAAAGGGTTTGATTGAACCCTCTACTTTGAACCCAAATGAGTTTGTAGGATTTTGAACCCTTTGAAACACACACACAGAAAGAGAGACAAAGAAGAAGATAGTAGTGATGGAGATGGTGGCAATCGTTGCATAGGTAGTGGTGAGAGCAGAGATGGTTGAGTTGTAAGAGAAAAACAAGAGAAAGAAAAGCATGTTGGATGAGAGCATGTGTGCTAGTTACAACAACTAATGGCGACGATCACAGTTCAATTGAGAGACAATTTTTTTTTTTAAGTATAAGTGCATTTTGGTCATTTACAAATATTTAACTAGGGTTTATAAATGACATGGGAGAATTGCAATGACTTTTAATCTTAATTAGACCCGCTTATTGTATTTTCTCAAATGCAAAGGGTAGTCCTTACAATTATTATGAAGTTCACAAGTATCGTGTGTAATTCTTTTTAAATTTTATTGTGTAAATTTCGTCTCAAGTTTTTCTTTTTGGCCCAATCTCAAGTCTTTTTTTCTTCAACAATTCAGCAAGGTGCGGACACACTGGCTCCATCGCATGTAAACGTCCCTCATCCTATGCCAATTTGGACGGAATCCACTTAACTGAGTCTGATTGCAAGTATATTTCTATGGGCTTGATGAATGGAACGTACACTTCACCACCCCTTTCAGGGGCGGAGTGGTGAAGTGTTATGGCCGGAATGGGCCAGTCGTCCCAAAGGGTGAAATTAATCCACATTTAGCCCAAAATACTTGGTTTGAATTTGAACCAAGTATCTTTTCTACTTAAAATACGTAAGTGATACCAAGTTATCAAAACAAAGATATCCCTTCCTAGTAATAGTTTAATTGATAAAATTTCCCATTTTCAAGAGGCCTTAGGTTTAACTTGGGCTTATATCCCTCATGTATGATTAGGAATGTGAGTCTTTGTGTATCTAAATAGTGTATGATCTCCGATTAGGATCAAATACATAGTTATGATTTATTTAAATCTTTTAAAATATACGTTGATAAAGATATATGAGCTAATCAAATCACGTCAAAACATTACTATATAAGTACCATATCTATTCAATTTTTTTAATCAAGAAAAAGAACAAAGTTATCAATTGATTAATAGCTTGGTGTGATTATTAGGCAACATATATGTACATATAGCACTGACTAAAATATCAAATGGTTTTTTAATTTTTTTTTGGTTTTTCAATTTTTCTGGTTTGAGCATTTATATGATCAAGTTGATTCAGTTTTAGAAAAAAAATCGGTCTATTCAATTTAAACAATTTGATCGATTCGATTACACTCTTATCTGACAGACACAGTTAAAAAAAATATGAAATTGGTACAAATTTTGTTATAGTTAAAAAAGTAATTAAATTATTAGTTATGATTATAGTTGTAATTATTAAAAAATAATTATAATTGTAAGTGTAGCTATAATTATAATCGAGGTAATTATAATTAATCTACAACAATTATATATAATATTTAATTTTTAGTTGTACGCAATTTATTTACAATATTGCTTAATAAATAAAATTATGATATTAAATATATTATAGTAACATTTATAAAAAAAAAATTCATATAAAGGGGTGGGGGGCGCTGTTGCCCTAGTGCCATGTCAGCGCCAACGCGGGCAACAGCCCATTGGACAAAATAGCAAATTATGATGCAAACAAATTCAGTTGTCTATAATTTAACAATTTCATTGCAAAATCTAAACTTTGACTACAAAATTTTAATCGTAAAAAACAAAAGAAATAGTAAAATAAGTGTAGCTAGGCCACCATGACTAGTAGGCAGAGTGATGGTCGGTGCATGCGATGGTTGAGAAATATTCTTGTCAAAATGGTTAGAACGGTAGGTTTGATTCAATGGTCAGGCAACCTAAGGATGAACAAAATGATTACTTGCATGCATCATATCAAGAAGCGCAGCCCGAGAAGAAGTTGTGTTTGGCATGCCGAATATCAAAGAAGACAGGCTATTCTGTATTAGTTGATCATTTCCCAAGAAGAATATGAATTCATAATTAATTAGCAATTGCTCCAAAAAGCGTTCCCAGACAAGTACGTTCGTGGCATTGGAATTCTTTGGTAATCCCAAGGGCAAGCACAACATTGCTACGTAAGTTGAATACTTTACATAAACATGCAAGGATTAGTTCGATTGAAAGATTTAACATTTCTGTTGAATATTAGTTAGTTAGTTAGTTACAATTATTCAATTAGTTATTTATGAGATGTACTGGAATATTAGTCAGTGTCATTATGTATGCAATGATTAGTATTAGACCTGATCTAGCTTATGCTATTTCCTCTCTTAGTAGATTTATGTCAAACCCTGGGAAACTTCATTGGGATGTACTGAAATATTTACTAAGATATATAAATGGCTCAGTAAATATTGGACTGAGTTACAAGAAAATATATGATACTCTTGATCTTGTTAGGTATGTAGATTATGATTTTGCAGGTGAGAGAGACACTAGGAAAGTCCACTACTACTCTATTTTTCACCTTGGGTGGAAACTACATCAATTGGAAATCATAGATGCAGCCTCTGGTTGCTTTGTCTTCTACTGAGGCTGAGTACGTAGTAGTGACTGATGCTTTCAAATATGTTGTGTGGCTTCAAGGCCTTCTAAAGGAGATTCACTTGCTTCAGAACAAAGTGGTGGTGTTTTTGGACAGCCAAAGTGCGATTCATCTATCCAAGAATCCAGTATATCAGGAACGCACAAAACATGTGTATGTCAGGTATCATTATGTAAGAGATTTGGTGGCTAATGACACTGTAAACATACTGAAGGTGCCTACAGAAAATAACCCAGCAGATATGGGTACAAAGGTGCTGACTGCAACAAAGTTCAAGCATTGCTTGGACCTGTTGCATGTGGGTATTGGTTGATCAAATTAGCTAGAGCTGTGAAGGTGAGAATTGTAGCATGCTAAACTTTGTGAGAATATGAGTTCACCTGTGGTTTGATGCTTCAAGATGGAGATTGATGGAGTTGAAGCACCAAACGGTGTCGTGTGGCTTAGCAGATTGGAAGGCCGCGTGTGGCAACCGTAGGCTTCTATCTTGCACTTGCTGGATGGTAACACGCGATAACCATCCGCTTGTCCTTGGAGGCTCCTGATTATCCTTTATGCCCGATTGCCTTCTTTGTGTAATGCCCCGTCTTCCCAGAATGCACATTATCTCGAGATTTTGGGAATTTTTTTTTTTTTTCAACATCATACACATAACATAAGTTCCTTGATATATATACCCTCTTTATAATCATTTCCCGACAATCCCGATTATACCTTCTCATCATATCAAAATTTAAAAATTAACAGACTAAGACAGGTATTAACAATCACATCAGCGAAAGCAAGGATCGAAACCTTAATGATATTTAACCAATAAATTCCTTTTACAGTTAAATAACCAAATCGATGTTTCACATGAAAATATCAAAATATTACATAACCTTTGAACATCGTAATCATAAACAAAAACCTACGAAAACTAAACATAACAACTACATCTCGACAACATCATTTCCTTTGGCGCTACTGCTTTCACCTGGAACATTTGAGTATTCTAGGAATATAGTCCAAATTAGATGTTAAATCATCTAAGTGAGAGTTCAAAAATATTTTCATGAATATATACAAAATCATGTATAAAACCGACAAATCCTGGCATGCCCTAGTCTAAGAGAATCTCACATAGCACTTAGCCCTAACCGGGGAAAATGCAATCTCTCTAAAGGCGACATGACCACATCGACCTATTGGCAAACACAATCCTGCTTAAGAGGGACAACCTCGACATATAAACCTATGGGAATCACCCCATTATTATTGTTAGGAATTACGCTCCTAGTCAAAAGCATTTCAAAACCCAATGCAACCCTAGCCCTAAGAGTATCACATCAGCACTATCCCCGGAATCAACGATACCTCGGTATTAATGCTATTGCTCAAAGGAACTTGGGGTAGTGTCCACTCTCAGCTCCGCCACTTGAGCCAACAAGCAGGGTGGTGTCCACTCTCAGCCCCGCTACTTGAGTACCATAGGGTGAAATTCGTCTTAGCCCCGTCCCAAGTGGGTCACATAGCATTAATTCTCGGCAAGCATCCCGAGTATTGTCACTCAAGGGCCACGTCACAGGTTAACAACCCACGTCCCACATGGGCAACACATAACATGCCAATGCCGAAAATCATAACATGCATAGCATAAAATCAACACTTCAATATATGCAATTTATCATACGAAATTCAATGCATGTGTAAATAATCGTTTGGACGAACCATCGCACAATACCAACCACTCACGATAAATCAAAAGTGATCAAAAGTAACAAGAATATGCACAAGAATTGGATTTAACAACTCACAGGAAACCATTCACATGCCACAAACAAGTTTTTCTGGTGGAACCACTCACCTCGGGCTAAATTCAAGATTCCTCGAAATGCGTGCCCGACCTTGATTCTCATGCCAGACGCTCTATAGTTCAACCTCGAGTTCTAATGATACCCTAGACATCATATGCATTCAAAGGAAAATCAATATCTATTTCCTCAATGTTTTCATAATTTTTCTCTAATTTCTTCATATTTTTCTCTAGATAATTTCAAGTAAATATCTCTTCAAACATTTTTCTAATTTTTTCTCCACAAAAATTCATAAAACAATATTTATAAGCCTCCTGAATTTTCTGGAAATTTTCCAGATTTTTCTCCTATTTTCTCCAATTTCCAAAATTAATTTTTCTTGAGAAAATTTATTTCTCCTTAATTTCCTTCGAATATCCTCCATGAAAAATCACCCAAACTCATAAAATAAATTCTTTATCCTTTTGGAATTTTCTCAGAATTTTCTAAAAATCTCTCATATTTATTTTCCATTTACATTTCCTTTCAAAAATCTAAATAATCATCTCCTTAAGAAATTTCCAAGATAAAAATTAATCAAAATAAACTATTCATTTTTTTTGAATTTCTGGATATTTTTTCATAATTTTATTTCCTTTAATTCTATTTTTTCTCGAATTTTCTATATTTTTAGCATTTAAAAAAAATATAGAAATTACCACCGGTCATCTTCTTCGGCGATGGTACACCGAAAAATCGAAGCGACGACACCAGGCTGCTCCTCTCCCTTAGTCGATCCCAATGGTACCCTTCTTTGTGGAAAAACACCATCGAAAGCTCTCTATTTTGGCTAAAAATAGTCTGCCCAAGCCGCCCGCCACCGAACTCTGGCGAACCAAATTGACCTCTGATTCGAACTCCGATTGAAATGAAAATTTCCAGACTAGTTTCCCATAGCCTGGTGACCAAAAGCCTCTTATTAGATCTTTCGATCGATCACTCTACAACTCGATTTAAACACTCACGCAATATGTATATATATATATATATATCGGCGGCCGAATATATATATATATATATATATATGCGAAAACACCCCTTATACTACTCTAAAAACTCTCAAAATTTCCAGAATTGCTTCTCACAACCTGGGGAACAAAAGCCCCTTATCCCTAACCTCTGATTCGCTCCAAAATGTGAGAAATCCGAAGTAAAATCCTTGATGCAAACCCTCGACCAAAACTCGGCTATTTATAGCCAAATCCGAGCCTCTCTCAACCAATCACAAGGGGTAACGTGAGCTAGAGACCACCCCCACATATATACCAGGCTCGCCCATGCCCTGCTTGCTGATTTGACAGACGGCGGCAGCTATGGCAGCCATACCTCTCGCTGCAATTCTGGTTGTTTTTTTTTTTTAACATGATCAACTATAATATCTTTTATTAAAAACAACTATAACCTAATATATCCTTTCTTTTAAACATCTAAATTCCGAGGAGTTCCCTACTGGCAATTCAGTTTTCAGCCCGAACTGAAGCTGTATCGAAAATTAACTCCGATACGATTTCTTTTGATACTAAAAATCCTATCTTGGGATGCTTAGCAATGACATATCATTTTCCCTTGAAATCTCAGCCTTGGGTCATTCCCCGCAACTGATTCGAAGATTTATTTTACTATCAAACCCACTTTTCGGTATCCCAAGCTCCTCAAAATCATGTGGCAACCTTATGCCAATACGAAGTATTACACTCTGCCTGATTACCTTTCTGTTGGAATAATCAATCGTGTTGCACGATCTAATCTCAGTCGTTCATCCAAGGTTTATGAGGCATAATCCCAACCATCCAAAGACGCTATTAATCTCGCTCCTCGGGATATGAACAGTCAGACGAAAAAAGGAAAGAAAGATCGGGAGGTTGGCTTTCGTTTTGTCTTCATGCTAGGGTTTCTGGTGGGTTCTTTTCTCATGTTCTGTAAATGCTCTGTATAGTTTAATTTATGTTCTCTGGTTCTATAGGATCTGCCTATAATCTGTATTTGTGATTATTGACATTTTGGTAGAGAACTATTGATGTACAGAGAGTATTTGTGAGTGATTTGAGGGTGTAATGTCTATTTTCATCTTAGTGCAGTGAGCTCTTCTTACCAGAGCTCAACGTGGACGTAGTCTCCTTTTGAGGGGCAAACCACGGTAAAAATCCTTGTCTCATTTTTGTTTTCGATTTTGGTTTTGTTTTTCTATATGTATGTTTATGCATGCTTCCAGCCTTGGCAATCTTTAGTCTATGATTGATCGCAATTAGTTTAGCCTAAGGTTTTTGTTGTCGGTTCGCAACACTACACAATATGAAGACATAACCAAACACTGAATACATAAAAGTTAACAACAGCCCACAAAGAAAACTTCCCTTTAAATACCAAGCTTTGCAATATCACATATCGTCAAAACCATTTGCTTCTTGGGCATAAATAAATTGGGCATCACCAATGTAGTAAAGATTAGTGTCATTAAAGAAACTCCCAGGCTTCCGACGCTTCAAATGAGAATTAAGTAACCAAGAGATAATAGCAAGCTTCAAAGAAAAATCCATCATTTGCATGGTGGACATATATATATATGGCTGTTGGTGTCAGTGATCTTTCATCCTACTCAAAGCTAGTAGAATCGTTTTAGAAAAAAATGGTACCTGGATTTAGTGTAGTCATCTAAAAGACAAGAAGATTGTAATACCCTAGGACATCATGAATAATAATCACAATTTTGGTATTTAAAACCCTAGAGAAATTATTAGAATTTTAAGTGTTTATCAGTAAATTTAATAGGGTATGTATAAATTTATTTATATAGATAAATTTAGTTGTATGTAATTAATTTATGTATATAGTTTAATCATAGTTAAATTCATTTGTATAAAGTATATAGTATAATTATAGTTAAAATATACCAGAAATTATATAAATAGTATGTATTAAAAATTGGAATTTTTCATATTGTTATATGTATATTATATATGTTAAATTCGTGTATATGTATATTATATATATATAAAAAAAATAAAAAAATCTGGAAAAATCGGAGCGGGCGCGCGGCCATGCTCTGGCTGCGCTTGCAAATGGCTACCAAAGGTAAGGGAGGATATTAATGCTTCAAAAGGCATCGGGATGGCCTTTTAGGACATGTGGGTGCCGTGATGGGACAAGACACGTCGAGTTTTGGCTATAAATAGCCGAGTTCAAGTGAGGCCCTTCATTAGAATCTTTTACTTCTTAGATCGAGCATTTGGGGCAGCGTTGGAGAGTTTCGTGAGTAGGGTTTTGGTCCTTGGATTGTGGGCAAGGTTTCTGGAGCGTTTGGTGGCCAACGGAGCAGCGGAGAAGGAGAATCAAGCTCGTCGAAAAATCACGCAAGTTGCCGGAGCCGCGCCTTCGATCGCGAAATTGAGGTATTTCTAGTTGTTTTTTCAAAATTTTAAGGCTATTTTTGGGTTCGAGAGGTCGAAATTAAGGGGGGGAGAAGCTTTTTTTAAAGCTTGGAGGCCTGGCAGCATCGCCGACGGTGAAGCAGCCGCCGGAGAAGGTGAACCAGTCGGGCGCGTGCAGCCACGCGCCCGTGAATAGGAAGAAGGTGCGTGGCTTGCACGTGCCTGCCAGGAAAAATAAAAGAAAAAAAGAAAAAGAAAAGAAAAGAAAAGAAGAAAAAAATAAAAAGAAAATAGAAAAGAATTTTGCAAAAATTTCCAGAAAATCTAGAATTTTGTTTATTTCTTATTTTGTAAAAATATCTGGAAAATGCTAAATTAAATATTTATTTAAGTAGTTTTGCTATTATGGAAATAGGGAAAAAATAGGAATTTAATTTGGAAAATTTCAAGAAAATTCCAGAAGGCTAGAAATATTATTTAATGAATATTAGTAAAGAGAAATTGGGTTATATGAAAGTGTAGATATTTATTATTAAATTTTGAGGAATTAAGACTTAGAAAATAAAGAGAAATTATAGAAATTATGAGAAAATAGTGAATTAATATTCTGAAAATAAATTTAATGTTTTAGGAATCCTTGGAGCTCGAGGATTGGGAAATAGCTCGCCCAACACGTTTATCGAGGTCGTCACGCTTATCGAGGTAACTTAGTTGTGTGAAGTAAGTGTATTGTTACAAATTTAGTACAGTATAAATGTTTGTGTTTAAACTCGATCTTCAGGAATGCTTTCATCATGTTGACATGCTCTGATATGTATCCATCACGTATACTGCATACATGACATGACTATGAAATGCATAAATACACGATGATATCATTGATCACGCACATTATGGTCATAGGGAGTACGAACTAGTATCGTTACTGTATCAAGGGTGCCTCCATACACCCCGGTTTTAAAAGAAGTGGCTGTAAAAATAGAAGGTAGCATGAGGGATGTAGTTGACACCTACGATGAGTAAGACATTGCATACACACATGATAAATATCTTGTACCTTACTTAGATGGTTCATCATCTAATTCGGGTTTTGCCCTTGAAACATTCAACGTTCCAGTTGAGACTTACAGTGATTGTACGAAAGTCGAAAATGTGTAGTGACGCGAGTCGTCCAGAACGAGCAAATGTGCCATGTTATGTTGTAGTACGAATATTTCATGTATTATGTATGTTTTAAATTATTTTTAGAAACTTATGTATTAACTTTGTAATAAGTACCATATTCAGTTATCTATGTATGAAATGCTATGACCAGGTTCGATTTCAGCTTTCGCTTTATGAGATTTTATTTATCTCTAGTGTATAAATTATTTCATCAAGCTAGATAGGTCTAAGGGAATTTCGGGGTGAGGTAGTGAAAAAAAAAAATTCTAAATTCCCTAAAACATAACACGCTTTGAGTGGGTGGGGGTGTTACAAAGATTGTTGACCATGAATGGATCTTCAAGACAAAAGAGGCAGGGATCTCAAGCGTCGAGGATGTATGGTGTAAGACACGTTTGGTACATAAAAGCTACAGTCAAACAAACAGTGTCGACCTTAATTTAAATGATACTTTTTCACATGTTTTTAGACATTGTTCTATTAATTATTCCCTAACACACTGCAGCAGTACTCGTTTGTTGTGACTTGAGAGGTTAAACCTACTTGCTGCTGTTTCGTCAGAAATCGCCACTTTTGGAGCTTTCAGAAAAAAAATTCAACCACTAGAATTTCCTGTCTTCCTCTCTTTGGCTGCTTTTCGTGGGAAAAAGTAGCCGAAAAGTGTCATTCTGTCAGCATCACAGGCGGAGCACTGAAACCTTTGAATCCGACAACAGTTTGTTTTCGATCTGATTGGCTAGCTTAATTAGCTAACTTCATTCACGACCACCTTCAACTTGCCCTTCTAATCATTAATTTTCACAAGAAAATACATATCTACCAGTCATGGCGGCCGATCCAGACTCGTTTGGCAGATAGATTATATCAGGTCAAATTAAGACGAAGTCCCTCTTTAATAATCTTCTGTCCTTTTTCACTCGTTGCAGCCATGCATGGAAGTTTCGAGCTTCGTCTCCATGGGGGAGAGCTCTAGGTTTATTCGTGTTCATTCGCTCGCTCTCTGCATCTCCGTCACCTTACTCTTCATCCGTTTATGATTTTAGATTTTCAATCTTTTCCACGTCATTTCCTGAATATATTATATCCACAGAGTAACGAGCAGAAGTGAATTGGCAAAAGAGTTTTCAGCAATAAAAAAAAAAAGAATTGAGAAAAAAATTATATATATTCAGAATGTGGGCACTGGTTTCTACAAAATATTTATACAGAATAAAATATCCTACTAGTCCAATCAATATTCTAGTATTCCGTCTCTTCAGAGATGATGAGCTAGGGCTCGTCAACCAAATCAGTTTTAGCATTGAACTAGACTTGATTCACAAGTAAAAAGTGTGATAACAGATTGATTCTTCGAATTCCATCCCATGAAAAACACAAATCCAATGCTGTTCTTCTATCATCATTGTCCCTGCAAAATCATTATCACAAAATCCCACAAACTTGAAGTAATTAGCAGATGAAAAACTAACCCAAAATCAATTATACCTTTTTAGTTAGCAAAGAATTCTCTTAGTAACTTTCATGTGGGTCAAGGTAAGAGTTTCCTTATAACAACTCATTATCCCAACTGTAAAAAAAAATGTTCGGCCTTGTGCATGCTAAGTATTTCAAACTTCTCACAAGACTCTTGAAAATAGTGGGAACCTGTTTTTCTCCATCTTCAAATCTTAACAATTTTACTCCACATTCCATAGGTATGTTCACAGAATGCAATCAAACATCTTGAATTTTCCCAATACTTCCTTTGCATAGATTTCTTATGAGATAAATATCACATCATTCATTTGCTTCACTTCTAGGCCTAAATATGAGCCCTACATCGATTATCTCAAACCCCCTTGATGTAGCTAATTTCTTGAACCCTTCAAACAAGTTTGGATTATTGTTAGAGTACCCGATCATCCATATAAACACAATGCCTAATCACTTGATTTATCCTGAACTTTTTGCCAATTTTCAAGATGAAAATTCCACATTTGCATATTGTACCCTATATCAAATGGAAGAGTATATATGCATTCAAATTCCAACTTGCATTCAAAGTGAAAGGAAGAGTATATGCAAGTGTGGAATTTGAATGCAACAGAAAATGAAAGGAAGAGTATATATGCATTTAATTAGATGAAAATTCCAACTTTTCGCCAATTTTGTCAACACTTAAATATTTTTAAAAAAAATTATTAGCTAACAATTGGTAGTTATGATCTAGTTTTTATATTTTTTTAAATTAAAATTTAGATAAATGTGAAAGGTAACAAAGTGATAAAATTAAATATTTTATACTTGCACGTTCATGAGATCAAATCTTGGTGATTAAGTTTTATTTTTTATTTTTAATAAAAAATAAAATGTATTTTGAGAATTTATTTTATTGATATATGATTTCATAACAATAAAATACTTTCTTTGCTTATATATAATAACTAGAAGTGTGGTTCGGGCTATGTATGTATAAATAAAAAAATATATTTTAAATAAATATTTATTAGGTGACAATTGATAATTGTGGTCTAAATGAATGTTAAATTTAGTGTAGTAGCAAAATTAAATATTTTATACTTGTAAGGTCATAAAATTGAATCTTTGTGATTAAGTTTTATCTTTATTATTTTTTTTTAAAATATAAAATGTATTTTAAGAATTCACTTTATTTACTTTATTGGCTTCCAGCCTTGAATGGGATTTTTTCGATCAAGACTGCCTTCCAGGACCTCCAGGGTTAGCGTCCTCAGGTTCTTGGGTATTGGTTAGTTTGGCCGTTTGTGAGTATTTCCACCCATTCGTTCATTCTCTAGTTAGCGACTCAAGAGCATTTATCTACTATTGACTGTATTAAATTGTTTTTGTCTTTTTCAAATAGATGTTTTCTTTGTAGGGAAAATGTAGAAAGACATAGCCACCTATTTTTTGAGTGTCCTTATATCCGTCACTACAAAAAAAATGATTTTTTGCGGTGGTTCAGAAAACCGCCTCAAAACATCGTTTTTTGCGATGATATTTTTTACATTTTGCAGTGGTTTCAAAAAACCGTCGCAAAATTCACTAAGACAACCACCGCTAAATTAACAAAATAATTAAAAAATTAAATTAAATTTCACGGCGGTTTATAAAACCCCCGCAAAATTCGTTAAAAATTTTAATTTAGCGGCTGTTTTTGAGAAACCGTCGCTAAATTAAAAAATAATTAAATAAAAAATAATTAAAATTAAAAGAATAAAATTAAATCAATATTCGCGGCGATTTTCAAAAACCGTTGCTAAATTCAAAAATAATTAAATAATTAAAATTAAAGAATAAAATTAAAAATTAAAATTAAATCAATATTCGCGGCGATTTTGAAAAATCGCTGCAAAATTCAAAGAATAATTAAATAATTTAATATTAAAATTAAATTAACATTTGTTGTAAATTCATTAAAAATTAAAAATTCCTTAAGAAAATAATTAAAAATTAAATTAATAAAATATAAAATCTTAAAAATAAATTTAAAATTTAATTTAAATTAATCACAAAATTCATTAAAAAATTTAATTTAAAAAATAAAAAGAAGTTTAGCAAAATTTTAATAATTTTTAAAAAATATATAAAATCTTCTTTTTATTTTTTAATGAATTAATTTGTTTAATTTAACTCAATTAATTTATTTTTAATTCATTCCTTTATTATTTTAAAAAATAATGAATTAATTAATATTTTTTAATTTATATTAAAATATATAAAATATAATTCTATAAAATAATGATTGTATTAGTATATAAATTATATGTGCGCACATAATACAATGGTGTTTCGCAGATTAAGCGCTTCGCGCATGCATGCGCGCAGGGGAGGTCTAGGGATCGAAACTTGGGGAGGGGAAGGGCTGTAATTAATTTCTAGTAGCAACGCCACATGGCCTGCGGACAGGTGGCCACGTGGTGCGCGGAGGGCTGGGGCCAGTGCGTGGCCGAGCCCGCTAAAATATAAAAATTAATTTTTTTATTTTAGCGGCAGTTTTGAAACCGCCGCTAAAATTAAAAAAATTATTATTTTTTTATTTTTACGGCGGTTTTGAAACAGCCGCTAAAATTAAATTTTTTTTTTTTATTTTTCGCTAAAATTTAAAAATTAAAAAATTAAAAATAATTTTTTTTTAATTTTAGCTGCGGTTTTGAAACCGCCGCTAAATATTTTAAAAACCGCCACAAAAAATGTTACTTAGCGACGGTTATTCCAGCAGTTGCTGAAAACCGCCGTTAAATGCTTCACAACACTTGATTTAGTGGTGGTTTTAAAAACCGCTGCTAAATTACGTGAACCGCAGCAAAATGCAAAAAAACGGCCACAAAATGCAAAAAAAAATCGCTGCTAAATGCTGATTTTTTTGTAGTGCGTGAGGTATTGTTTTTATTTCACAGATCGAAGAAATTTAACTGGTCTTGGCATTAATGGAATACTAGTGTGTAGTGGGCAGCTACAAGATAAAGTGGCAAGAGCCCCTGACAGGTGGCTAATAGGTTGACATTTCATGTTTTAGTGTATTTCATCTGGAGGGAGTGTAACAATAGGCGCTTTCGTGATTAGCAGAAATCTGCTCCTTGGTTGGTTCGCCAAATTCAGTTTGCAGTGTGGGCTCATTTGGCGACTGTCAATTTCAAGTCGTCTCTTTAGAGTCACGCTCTTCGTCATGTTTGACGACTTTCGAGATATCGGATTGTTTCTCCTCATTGAGTGATCGCTTCTTTGCTTTTAGAGGGTGGTTTTAGCTTTTGTTTCTAGATGCAGATTTCGTTGTTCTGCTCACTGATGTATATATCTTCAGTTCTTTTCTTTTTGTATTTCTTTTAGTTTTATTTTTCTTGTCGCAGAGGGTGATGGTTGTTGTGCTTTAGCCCCTGCTTTGTTTTGGTAGTTCGAGGTTTGCCCTGGCCTTGGTTTATAGCCGTTCTGGCTTTGTTCTTGTTTTATTTATTCTTATTTACAGAAAAAAAAAAGACATAACTTCATAACAGCAAATTGCTCTCTTTACTTATGTAATAACTAGAAGTGTGGCTAGTGTTATATACGTGTAAATAGAAATAAAATATTTTAAATAAGGATTTATATAGTAGGTAACGATTTATAGTTGTGGTCTACTTTTTATATCTTTTTAAAGTAAAGATTAGACAAAGATTAAATTTAGGAAAGTGGTAAAATTGAATATTTTATACACATGTACTCTTTTTATGAATAATTTTTTATACCTAAATTTTTTCTATGAAATGAGAATTTTAGCTACTACTACAAGATATGGCATCCATTGCCATCACTAATAATAACATACATTATAATTCTCATATTTGAAAGTGTCTCTTTGCCACCATGGTTTACTTTCAGTTCGATCTAGTTTCTTCATCACCTCTGTTATTTTGCTACCACTTCAGTCTGCACACCTCGCACTCTTTGCCATTTTTTTATAAAATAGTCGATATAAAGAGAACCTAAACACTCTGTAGCCAAAAAAACAAAAACTCGATATTGCTATATTATAAATAAAATTGAATGACCCCATAGTCCCATTATATTGGGTGGTTCACATCTTTAAATGAGATATATACATATATATAGTCATATCATATAAAAACACAAGCAACTTTGAATAAGAGAGGCAAGTTCTAGGTGGATGTGGTCCCAAAATTAATATGACCAAGTAAGTTATGGGACAATTTGCATATATAGTAGGTGACTAGTCAGTGTCAAGTACTCTTGTGAAAAAGGCCCCACGACCCACTACAAAAAAATTGATTTTTTGTGGCAGTTTTAAAAATCACCACAAAACATGGTATTTTACGATGGTTTTTTAAAATTTTTCAGCGATTTTTCAAAACCGCTGCAAAATTCATTAAAACATTTAATTTTGATGGCAGTTTTCAAAGAATCGCCACTAAATTTAAAAAATAATTAAAAATTAAATTAAATTTCGCAAACCGTCACTAAATTAAAAAAATAATTAAATAATTAAAATTAAAATAACATTTGCGGCGATTTTGACAAACTGTCACAAAATTCATTAAAAAATTAGATTTAGCGATGGTTTTTGAGAAACCGTCACTAAATTAAAAAATAATTAAATAATTAAATAACTAAAATTAAAATAACATTTGCGATAGTCTTGAGAAATCGCCACAAAATTCATTAAAAAATTGGATTTAGCGGCAGTTTTTGAGAAACGGTTTCTAAATTAAAAAATAATCAAATAATTTAAAATTTAAAATAAATTAACATTTATGGCGGTTTTCAAAAATTGCCACGAAATTTATTAAAAAATTAAATAATTCAAAATTAAAATTAAATTAACATTTGCAATGGTTTATAAAAATTGCCGCAAAATTCATTAAAAATTAAATTTTTTTAAGAAAATAATTAAAAATTAAATTAATAAAAATAAATATAAAATCTTAAAAATAAATTTAAAATTTAAATAAAAAAATAAAAAAAATTGATAATATTTAAATATATAAAATTTTAATAATTTTTAAAAAATATATAAAATCTTCTTTTTATTTTTTAATCAATTAATTAATTTAATTTAATTCAACTAATTTATTCCATTATTCTTTAAAAAATAATCAATTAATAAATATTTTAAATATATTAAAAAATATAAAATATAATTCTGAAAAATATGGGATAGATTAGTATACAATTTATATACGCGTATATATGTTAAGGAGGCTTCGCAGTTTAGATGGTTTGCGCTCGCGCGCGTGTAGCAGAGATCTTGGGTTCGAAACTAAGGGGAAGGAAAGGTTAGGAATTAATTTCCACGTCGCTGCACCCACGCTTGTGCGCCTGACAATTAAAATTTTAATTTTATTTTTATTTTTAGGCAGTTTTTAAACCGCCACTAAAATTAAAAATTCAATTTTTTTTTATTTTTGCTGCGATTAAGAAACTGTCACAAAATCACTTATTTTGCAATAGTTTAAAAACGCTCACAAAAAATATAATTAGCGGCGATTACTCCAACAATTGCTGAAAATCACCGCTAAATGCTCCGCGATGGCTGATTTAGCATAACCACCACTAAATTACTTAGCGGCGGTTAAAACCACCGCTAAATGCAATTTTTTTTGTAGTGACCCGTTAGGTTATGCTAAATCATTTTTAATTTTGACTTTTACTATCATTAATTTATTTTTATAACTCAGTTTTACTTTCTAGCAATGGTTGTTACAAATAGACATCTAAACCTAACATCAACAAGAGTCTTAGGTTCATAAAATTTATTGCAAAAATATCTCTTATTTTTTAAAAATAATAATATTTTTTTTGGTAAATAAAAGAATATAATGACTAATTTACTTTTTATTCTCACTCGTCTCTTCTCTAGTTTATAAAAATAAAAAATAAAAATAAAATAATGAATCCACTAGGTTCATCACTATTCATCATTAAGCCCAACGTGTTCCTACACGGTTGGAATATTTTCCACCATCAAGTATGTCTTCTGATATTCCTTTAGTTAAATTATCTAGTGATATTGTTGATGAATACTCTAGTGGGATATTTTGTGAAGAAGAGGCTACCTTTCCTAGTAGTCTAGAATATTGCCAGGCATTTGTGGCAACGCCATGGGCTTCTTGAAGTTTTTTCTAATAATTATGGTTTTTTCTTTTTTTGATTTAATTCCCAAGAAAGTATGTTAAGAATTCTAGATGCGGGTCTGTATCATTTTGCGAATCAACCATTTATTTTAAAATGTTGGGAGGCGAGAATGAATCTAGCCAAAGAATCTCACTCTTTGATTCCCCTCTGGGTAAAGATTCATAACCCACCGTTAAAAGGATGGTTGTTGAAGGGTATTTCGGTAATGGCAAGCCAGATAGGGAGACCTCTCCATGCAGACCCCATGACAGAAGATAGATTGAGATTGGGATATGCCAGGGTTTGTGTTGAAGTCAATGTCATTAGATTTCCAAAGCAAGTTAATATTAATCAGGGTCTTGATGAAGTTACTGCAGATCATCATATCTCCAGGCTTCCGATTGAGTATCAATGGGTACCATTGGTTTGTTCTCATTGTCAGGTCTTGGGCACCCAGATACATGATACCCGAGGCAACCTACATCTGACCCTAAAGGTGTAAAGGCCTGAGGCACTAGGGATCAAGAAGAGGGATTCATAATATTACAAAAGAAAAGGGGGAATAAAGCGGTAATTTCTAAGGATAAGGATGGAGGGTCGACTTCTAGCATCGAAGAGCGTGAAACTAATCGTATGCATTTATCGAATTCCATAAACTCTAACCCTAAAGATATTGATGCGATAATTTCTAATAGATTTTTCCCTTTATAAAAAATAGATCAAAATACCCACTCTCCTATGTAGTTGGAGAATCTAAATTTTAAGGAGAATAATAACAGTTACTGAAGGGATCATGAGGTTTCTATAATCATAAAGGGAAATAAGAGGGATGATTTGGAATCCTATAGGGTGATCAGCGAGTATGGGTTTAGAATAAGTCCTGACCAGGACCAAAGCCAAAGCGAAGAGGGAAAGGAATAAAAAGAATAAGAGTAAGGAAAAACAAAGAGGGTCAATGAGCCTAAACCCAATCCCCTAGAGAAATCGATGATTCAAATCGCTACTTGGAACGTGAAGGGGCTAAATCAAGCGCCTAAGCAGTGGGAGATGAGGTCGTTCATTTCCAATTATAAAGTGTCGATTATGGCCATTTTAGAGACGTGTGTTCGTGAAAGGCAGGTTGGGGAGATTTTCTGGCTTATTATGCCTTTTTGGAATTGGGAATTCAATTATAATGTCTGTGAAGGGGGTCGTATTTTGATAGGCTATGATCCATTTGTCCTTAACCTGGTCGTCCTGAATAGATATGAGCAGTTCATTCATGTGAAAATCACGGGCCCAAGGATTAGCACTAATTTTTTCCTTTGTTGCATTTATGCTAGAAATAAGGAAATGGATCAAGCTCATTTGTGGAACTCTCTTAGGGGAGTGCGGATGTCGGTAGTCAATAATCCCTAGCTCATCTTAGTTGATTTCAATGTGTGTCACAACAACTCTGAGATTAGAGGTGGTAACACCTATACGTCTTTGGGGATGCATAGATTTAATGATTTTATTTCCTCTATTTCAATTTAGGATTTGGTCTTCAGTGAGCCGAAATTGACTTGGAACAATAAGAGGTCCAGGAAGGCTTGTATTTTTAGAAAATTATATAGAGCCCTGGTTAATGATGACTACCTTGCTCGATATTCAAAAAGCAAGGCTACTTTCTTACAACCAGGGATTTATGACCATAACGCCATGGTGGTATTCATATCAGGAAATCTTCATAATTCTAGGAGTCCTTTTAGGTTCATGAATCATCTTACAGATCATCCTTTCTTTTTAGATAATGTGGTTGCTAGTTGGAGCACCAAGGTGAATGGGGGTTCTATGTTTAGGGTAGTGAATAAGCTTAAAGCGATTAAAGATGCAATGAAGACCCTCAATCGATCTAGTGGTCATGTCTCAAAGAACGTATTGGATCTTCGTGATAGATTACGTAGGCTTTAGCAAGCTATGCATGATAACCCCCATAACCCTATTCTCCGCCTCAAGATCAAGTGGTCTGCGGTAGGGGATCGTTATACCCGTTATTTCTTCCAGTCTATGCTGGCTCGAAGGAATCAACACTGCATCATTAGCCTCCAGAGAGAGGATGACACAGATGCATATCCAAAAAGGAGGTTGTGAGTATTATAGTTTCCTATCTTTAGAACCTTCTAGGTTAAAGTATGCGTTCAACTCCTTTGCACCTTAAGGATGTTGTCCATTTTATTGAGAGACGCTTATCTCAGGACCAATGGGGTGGACTTATCACTAAGATTTCAGGTGAAGAAGTTAAGAGATCACTTTTCAGTATGGGTGATGGCAAAGCCCCTGGGCTAGATGGTTTCAATGTTAAATTTTTTGAAACGCTTGGGAGATTGTTGACCCCGATATGGTGAAGGAGATCTGTGGTTTCTTTCCCACGAGTCGTTTATTGAGGCAAATGAATGCGACTGCCATCAATCTCAATCCCAAGGTCCCTTACCCTAAATTGCCATCGCAGTTTCGTCCTATCTCTTGTTGTAATGTCTTGTATAAAATCATTACCAAGATCTTGGCTAATAGAATTAAGCTGGTGCTTTCTGGCTTAGTTGAGACCAGGAAACGTTATCCGTTTCTCTCTCTCTCTCTCTCTCAAAAGTCAAAATGTAAAGTTACCTCACTAGTCACCCACAACTCACAAGTCACACCTCACATTTATTACTATAGGTCCCCAGCAAAGGGAAGGGGCTGGCAATCTTGCAATCCTACAGCCGTAGACAAGCCTTCTAAGTTAACCCATCATTTTTTTTTGGGCCCCCCCTTTTTGGGGACCCTAGGCATAGGTCACTATGCCTTAAGCCGACCTTGAGCCCATCCATAAACCCTGTAAAAACCACACTCACAAACAAACGGATTCAGTCAGACCTGGAAAAAAAAGAGTAGCTAGTTTAAACATAAAGACAGAAGCTGCTAGGAATGAGGAAAGGCCAAGCCTTGCAATGAGTGGGGGATGTACATAGAGGCCAAATGAGCCCAAATAGAGGTTTGGATCTAATAAACAAGTTGAGCGCAAGGGAACACTCACTATCACGAAAGCATCGATTATTATGCTCTTGCCATAGGAAATAAATAAACACTTGCACGGAAAGATGAGCAACCATAAACCACAACGATAAATAGACGCTTGCTATTGGCAATATTATTACTTATGCATTG
Source organism: Diospyros lotus (assembly GCF_014633365.1). NCBI lineage: Eukaryota > Viridiplantae > Streptophyta > Magnoliopsida > Ericales > Ebenaceae > Diospyros > Diospyros lotus. Next base: position 18,455,837 of record NC_068339.1, on the reverse strand, counting down.
ACTTTACAAAGATATGTTTTATTAAATAAATCATTATGTTTTGTTTTCAGCTTAAATTAGTCATTGTATTTTAAAAATGTCAAACAAATTACTGTATTTTAAAAACCTACAAACTTTAAAAAAGATTTAAGAGCAGTGTTAAATTGGCTATTGTAATTTAAACAAAAACGAAACTACAAACTTTTTGAGGTTCTTCAGATATGAATTGCGACTCTGTATAATTATTTGGATTGGAGATAAACTTGACAATGTTAATAGAGCTAAAATTTTATTGAATGATGTTAAAAAATATCTAACATAATCTTGATATTGACCAAATTGATATTAACTCTAACTGTACAATAATTTATTTTACCTTTTTAGAGTACAATAACGAAATTATCTCTAGAGTTAAAATACAGTAATAACTTATTTAACATTTCATCATAAATTTATTACATAATATTAACTCATAATTTGTCAATTCCAAATGTTATGTAATTTAGAAAATATAGTTTTAATTAACAAAATTAAGTTTATTTTTATCCCTAAAATTAAATTAGGTGGTTTTACTCCGTGCTTTTGGAGCGATTTTTCGCTTGCAAATATCATTTTCTTTTTCCTAAAAAGTTTAAGCCTTAGGGATTAAGGTGTTAAACCCTAAACTCCTTTCAACAAACAAACAACATAAAAAGCCCAAAAATTGGACTAAAAACATAGGGGGGAAAATCGAGGGAAGACTACACAACATGAAGACATAAGCAAACACTGAATACATAAAAGTTAACAAATAGCCCACAAAGAAAACTTCCTTTCAAATACCAAGCTTTGCAAGATCACATATCGTGAAAACCATTTGCTTCTCTAAGGGCATAAACGAATTGGACATCACCAATGCAGTAAAGATTATTGTCATTAAAGATGTAACCACCCTAAAATGGGTCCAGGTGTTTTAATACTTGACGTCAGTGTAATAGCATTTAAAATGTAAATCTAAGTATTTTTTTAATACTTAATGTTAAATTTCTTTGGTGACACATAAATAATTTTGGATTGCATAATTTTATTTTATGGTTCGTGGAATCAGAAATTTAAGTGAAAGGGCCTCAATTAAATAGTTAACGAGATGTCTAACCCAAGTGAAAAATTAAGCCTGGTGGGCTTGGAATATATGTATATGGGATACATGTGATTTGGGCTTAGGCCCATAGTGAGAAATAATTTGGAAATAATAGGCTTGATGGTGTAATAAGAAAATGGGGAAAAGAAAATAAATTAAAATAGTATTTGTCAATCAAGCCCTTGGATATTTTTTATTATAATATGAAAAGTAGGGCATTTCGGTAAATTTTGGAGCTGGCATGCAAATCTGTACGCACTTTTTTTCCCCAATAGCCTCTGTGCGCAAATCTCCTATTTCAGTGCAATGCGTATCCCCTCTTTTTGAATGCACTATTCCATTGCTCATTTAGTCCCTCTCCATGTTCTTTTTCTTCTTCTTCACCTTCTCCATCCTATTCACTCACTTATGTTCGCTGTTACTGTTTGCTTCTTGTGCGCGGGTGGAACTCCTCTCTAATTTTTGCATTCTCAATAGGCAAGTTCTTCTTGCACTCCCTTTTTAATTTCAGTGCAAGCTCGTTTATACATTCTGTATTTCACTTCCTCGATTTCTTGCCTTCTCCTTTATTGTTATGCAAGATCTTCTTGCACTTCCCTTTGATTTGCAGTGCAAGTTCTCTTATACATCCTCTTATATCCTTGTGCGAGCAAGCTAATGCGATTTCTGATTCATTTTGTCTTACTGTGATGACTGTGAATGTATATATATATATATCTATTTTTGCGTATAACTTCTTTTTCTCTAGTTACAACATCTTTTTCTTTTGAATCTCCTTACTAAGTATATTAAGGCCCCTTTGATGTTTCGAATGGGGATTACTTTACCTTAGATTTATTTTATGCGAATGGCATATGTTTGGTTTCAGTTTAGATACAGAGGTTCTATTCGCCTCTATATTGGGATATCGATTGTATACATATGAACAAATAAAGAAGCCCGCTCAAATAACCCTTATAAGAGCCAAGCAGATCGTGGGTATACTCATTGGTCTTGAATAAGCGCTCACATGTATATATTATATATGAAACGAATAGCTTGGTATAGACACCCTATGTTTTAAATAGCCGATGTATATCTGGCTGCTAGCCTTAACCATGAGCTCTTTGTCGCGAGCTCATGTCTATGTCCTCTGACCATAAGCTTAATCACGAGCTTTTTATCGCGAGCTCATACCTATATGCCCTCTGGCCATAAGCCATAATCGCGAGCTCTCTCTCTATAAGCCTCGAACTCATGACCTCGAGCTCTCTCTCCGTAAGCCACGAACTCATGACCTTGAGCTCGTCGCGAGCTCTTCCCATACGCCTTTGACCGCTAGCTTTCTCGGGTTCTTTTCGTAAGCCTTTGCCAGCAAGCTTGTCCTGAGCTCTTAACATAAGCCTTTGAATGCGAACTCTCTACTCACACCCCATCCATTTACATTCCTTTAAGTTAAGTAAATGTAAATAAGAAAGTACCCCCTATTTGGATTCAATAAAAATATCAAAAAAATCAAAATCCATAACAATAAAAAAATAGAATTTTGGTTTTAGTACCAACTCAAGAAATTACAATTTTACCACCCTCGAAATATATAGCTTTTGTTTCTTGAAAAATTCATTAAAAATCATTCTTACTATAATGAATGTTAGTTATCAAAATACCAAGAGTTAGTTTTTCAAAATGAAGACATTTACAAAAATATGTTCTAGTTGGTCACTTGCCTTAGAAAAACTTTAGATTTATTTTGACCAGCAATTTCGCGTGGTGTGGTCATTTTGATTGCATGGAGACTAATCATGAATTTGAGCTATGAGCACGATGTAAGTAAATGCATACTGTCATTGGTTAAATGAAACCACAATAATCATATGATGGGAAAAATAGTTATTAAATTTATAATACTCCTCAGTAGATGAATTGAGATTTAATATTAAATAGCATCTCTAAAAAATTATTCATGTGTTATAAATTACATCAAACATTTTTGTGTCACAAATTACATCTTGAGTGTGGTAATGTTATGAAGTAAGATATGTTGAATTTATCTGATGATGGAAAGATACCCGGTATGGGTAAGTGATGTTGAAAGTATGAATATCGTGGAAATAAGAATTTAAATACATTTGGTTGGCAAATGCATACATGATGCATACATGTACATGTTATATATATGTTTTGGGCACCTATTAATTTGCGCGGAGGGAGAAAGCGTACCTTAGATCACCTGGCACGGGACGAGGTGGTCATAGCCTGGTAGATTGGCTCCATATTTATTGTGAGGTTTTATGGAACTTATGCACTTTTGCATGCATCGATTTATGGCTTTTGAGCCGGGGAAATTGATATTGATAATAAAATGATGCACTCTTGCATGTATTGATTGATGGCGTGCGAGCCTGTGAGAATTGATAATGATATTGGAATTTTATACACATTTTCATTGTAGGTGCCCCAAGCTAGGGACCCACGAGAAAGATGACATACTTGCCAAACCAATTGGAAACATCACACACATCCTCCTTCTATTGAACGCAGAATTCACACTTATACATTCTTACTCATAAGCATACATAATAAGGTCCACATGCCCACATAAACCAATGTAACTTAATATTACATACCATATTAGAGTCCATAAACACATCATATCCCCTCAGGGGTACAACCTAAAACATAAACAAGCACAACTGAAAATCACACATCACAAAAACCCTCCAAAGACCTTTGATTGAGACGGTTCTGTACACACTGCTAACCCATGGATCCTGATTCACTTGGTTCGCCCTCTACTTTAGCCTTACCCTTACTTGGAATGATGTAAGCAAACATGAGTTACAAGGCCCAACAAGTATAACATGAAAGAAAGTGAGCATAAGAGTCATGGGTATTGAGAGGCAAAAGAGTCATGAATGCCATTTAAGGTATTTTCACATGATAATATGATGGAACATGCATCCATGCTCATATGTAATCTTTAAAACCATAATTATGGGACCAAAGTCCAAAACCATGGGACCAAAGTTCGAAACATTGGGACCGAAGTCCATATCATAAACCTAGGATCGAAGTCCAACTTTGAGCTCAAAACTTTCTCCTCAGATATATCTTGCGGACTCATCCGCTACACGCATCATGAGGCCTTTACAGTTTAAAAATCACTTTTCATGCATATGCTCTATGCATCATCATGACATGCATCCTTGTAATAACTTCTCATATATAATTGACATTTGTTTAACGAAACAATATGCACAATAGAACAACATTCATGCAAGACAATATCAAACCCTTGCATGTCTTTAATAAAGCACCATTCCCAAAGAAAGATAAGGTGATTCAAGCCCTATTTGAGATTTAAGAGGTATAAATGGAACCATGAAATAATTCACTAAAAGAAGGAAATAACTTGCAAAATAGGAAGAGGGCTTATAGTTTAAAATCATGAACTTGAGAAAAGAGAGTTTGAACTTGCCCAAAGTAGGAATAAGAACTTGCAAATGAAAGAGTTAACATACATGAACTTGCAATAACAAGGATAGAGATTGGAACTTGCTTATTAATAAGAAAACTGAGATCTTGCCTCTTAAATGGAACAAAGAAGAAGAGGAACTTGCCTTAAATATCTTCTTAATTCTTGCAGCATATCGGGGTTGCTTATGTCACAACCCAAACTCACTTAGCCAGAATTTCCCTTAATTCCTCTAAAATTTTCCCTAATTTTTCTCTAGAATCTCCCAATTTCCTCAAGCATTAATGGCCTATTTATAGGCCAAGGGGAGGGAACATCGCAAGAGGAGCAAGTTTTCTGGGAAAAATAGCATGTGGGATAAGTAGCATGACTATTTGGACAAGTGGCGGTGGCTGGAGCCACTTAGTAGCAGCTGGTAGCTGCTGGCGTATGGCAGGGCCACGCAGGGCACGCAACTGGGTTCTAAAACCCAGCTTTTGATTTGCTTGGTCGTGGGTTCGATCCCGCAACCTCCCCTTCCTCCTTAGCACTTCCAACTGTCTCGCTTACAACCCTCATTGGGTGGAAATCCTTGCCATCTATTTTTAAGGTGACATCCAGTTTCCAAAATTATCCTTTAACCCAAATAACTTTCAAAAATTAACCCAAATTAATTTATTCTATTCTTTCCATAAATACTTTCAAACAAAATAATTAATTACTTATTTCCTCAAAATAACATAAACTATTATTTTCTCTTAAATCCTTAAATATTTTGTAACGACCTCAAATAATTTCGAATAATTACCAAAACTCACTTGATAAATTTTAATTTTCTTTAATTAATTTCTAACACAAATTCACATTAATTCAAATAAAAGGGTCGTTACATTCATAGTGATACATGGTGACATGATATATTAAGTTGAATTGATAAATTCATGAATTATGAATCTTGTATATAATTGTGGAGTCCTTGATTACTCTTTTTCTTGTCATCATGTTCTTGGATCTTATATATTGTTTATTGTTTTTCGAACTTGCTGAGCCTTGTGGCTCACTTGATATTCTTTGCCATTCCAGGTGAAGGAAAAAATGTTATTGGAGACGAGTCCAGTAGGACTACAGCCAGGGATAATGGTGTACAGAGACACATTCTAACTTCAAATATCCTAGTTAGTGATTTGGTGAAATTTATAGTGATGAGGATTTGTTATGTTTATTGGCATTTGACCCTCTTATTATTTTGTATGGCCATCGAGCCTAGAGTCATGAGATTTTAAAAATGTAATTAAATCTTATTTAAATTTTCGCTTATAGAAATTAAATGAGTTTAGTTTAGTTTTGTTCTATATCATCTCTGTAATGACCTTCTTTCGAGTATTCAGAAGTAGGCCTTACAAAAGAAACTCCAAGGCTTCCGAGGCTTCAAATGAGAATTAAGTAACCAAGAGATAATAGCAAGCTTCAGAGATGATGAGTTAGGGTTCGTCAGGCAAATCAGTCTAGCATTGAACTAGACCTAATTTGATTTGATTTGGAATTTAAAGTTAGCTCTTTAACAAAATTTTGATTTATTTTATAATTTTTCACACATTACACTGAGACCCATTTCTTCGCAAATTCACATTTTATTTCTCCTATATTTTTCTTGAAATCTAATAATTTTTCAGATTACCACTAAACCTCTTTTCGGATCTAATTTTAATTAATTTGAAAATTAATTCTCCAATATCAAAAATTTTAAAAATTTTGGAATATTACAACAAACTTTAATTCCACTTCCTTCTTGGCATTGCATTATTGGATAAACTGATACCTCGTATCTTTATGCCTACTTCAATCATGAAACACTATATTCTTAGTAATTATTTTTCCAGACTTGTTATCATGATGGGTGTCAAATCCAAAAAATAATAAATTCCTGCTCTTAAAAATGTAAATTGTGGTAGTGATGAGCAGGGTCGTATCCACGAGGATTGGTTAGATCTATTCCTTTGAAAACTTAAAACAAATAGAAGAAACAATTGGGGGGCTTTGAATTTTGAAATTTAAACAATTAAAAATAGAATATTAGTCTAAATTAATAAGGCAAATCAGAATGTAAAAATATTAAAGTAATCAATAGAAACGCTTCCAATAGAAGCGACTTATCCACCAATGGTTATGATACTGACCATTGATGCCAAAGTCACTAATTTTCCTTGAATATATACTTGGCCTTAGAAAGAACAACAAGCTATGTTCATTCAATGTTTTCCTTACTTCTTAGTTAATTAAAACAAGCTCTTCAATTAACCCTTACCTTCAAACAACCCTAGAACAAGCTCTCTAGAATTTAATTCAAATGCAGCATTAAACTTTGTGGAAACAAGACCAAAACTGAAAAATAAACACACAAGCTCGGTTTATTTAATTTAGCACATGTACTCCCTAGGAATTGAACGAAAACTTGTCTGTAATCATCAACCCTAGTTGTTACTTATGCAAGAAAGACCAAACAATTATGGATTTGGTATTCAAGCTAGCAATTGATCATGTGTTAAGAATTGAATAGCGGTCGTCTATGCAATCATAAACATTAAAATCAGAAGATACATGAATATTCAAGAGAAAATCAGATTGTAAATAAACTCAAAAAGATCTCACAGTGTTCTTCACCATGGCTTCAAAATATCCTTCTACCGAAAAACCAAAGTTTAGCCACACATAATGAGAGAAAGAACACAAAAAGAAGAGAAAATATGAAAATGATGCTTCTTCCTCCTCTTGGATGTATTTCTCTACCTCTTTTTCTTCCTAGACGTTCCCCCCTACTCGAGCTTGGATCAAGACCTTAAATAGCCCCCAACAAAGAATCCAAACCAGCCAAAGAATTAGGGCTTCCTAGACACCCAAAAATAATGAGCCCGTTTTGGATCAGATAAAAGCTTTTTTGGCTTTGGTCCTTCTTAAGAATTGTAGATATGAATGTTTAGATGAATTTAGGATTTTTAATCACTTGATTTGGACATCAGAAGCTCAAGTCATGTCCTTTTAAAGATTCAGTGTTCGTGTAGAATTCTAATCCGATTATGATTTGGCCCAGCTTTTCAGCCCTAACGTTGAAGCAATATTTGGAGGCCCAAACGAACTCGAATTTTGACAAATAAGACCATTCTAGAAAGTCCAAGAAGTCCTCTACAAAAGCTCTGAAGACCTCATTCATGTTCTTGAACTCTAACATGGTAAAAAAATTGCAAGAAGCCCAAAAGGTCAAAATTTTGTTCCTGCGTTCTTTATTTTCAATTAAATCTGATTTGGTTTGATTGCACTAACCCAATTGTTTTGTAGTTGGTTTTCTGCAACAAGATGGTTGAGCATTTTTTTTTTGTATAGTACCCAATGATTTTGGAGGTTTGGCATGTAACTGGGTTTAGCCTTATGAACTTCGATTCTAGAATTGGTTTGGAACTTTAACGAGAATGGAACATCAATTAGTTTAGTGTTATTTTTTACTTGTTGGCAATTATGGTTCATGCGAAATTGGTTATCTACTTAATGGTATGGCCGCAAATGTGTCAGCTTTTATTGAGTTAGCCAAAAGTTATCTAAAGGATTTTGAAAAGACACAAATTACATCATAGTCATATATATATATATATGTGTGTGTGTGTGTGTGTGTGTGTGACCAGCATGCTTGGGCTCTTTTTTCTTAGTCATTGGCAACCACCTTTGTTTGGTGATTATAAGCTCGACTTTGATATGGGTTATGTATGTGACTGTGGTCTACTAGGATGTAGGCCTATGTTCATGATCATAATAGTGTTCTCTTAACTGCTCTTATTGCTCGAACATAAAAAAAATTGATAAAGTGGAAACGACATTTCTAGGCCATCTGAATCTGTAAGGAAAAAAATAGTCAGAGGGCGTGGGGAAGTCCCTTGTGCAATGACTCCGATACTTAAGTCAGACACTAAAAATATTGAAAACTTGAAAGCAGTATCCAAGACGTGTTTTTTCTATAATGAAAGCCTGCTTATTTATGGCAGAGTATGGAGTAATCCTAAGTCCATCAGGATTAGAACTCTTATAGATAATGCTTATTTCTTACATATGATTTTTATCCTCTTGGAGGAATTTTTGAGTGTCAAAATTATCATGGTTTGTGCATTACGTGGGACCCTTCCTCATTTGCTGGGAAATGGTTTGGTAGCCTCCAGCGCGACAATCTTGTGTTAGCAGTCTTTGGCACGACAGTCTCAAGCATGACAATCTTAGGTACGGGAGACCGAGATGTTCTTAGGTGTGGGAGACTGTCAGTCGTGGTCTCCCAGCTTTTAATAAGACATCCCTCTGCCACTACTTTAAATAATAAACATATATATTTGTATACATTAATGAGAGTTCATGGTTATATAATATATACATATATAATTTGGACCTAAGATCATGAATTTGAAACCCAAATCAAAGTTGGACATCTCACTCACTCCTCTTTTCTTAATCCTTTTCCTACAACAATCCAAGACAATAGCTTTAACCTTCAACATTCTTTAATTTCAAACGGCCAAATCTCTATTTGCCCAAATATGCAGCATCATAGGTTGCTCAAATTAGCACCCTATTTATACCCTATTTCTACTCCTAATTTTGGTTGACTACATATATAAATGACTATCAACTCTGCTTAATTATCTTTTCTCACGACCATGAATATGATCTCTACATACAACCATAAGAATGCTAAAGATCCGAAGAAAGAGATGAACTACCTTATTTTTACTAATCTTAATAGGCCTTCGGATCCTAGGATTCGTCTTAAATCATGGTGCTCCTCTCATTAAAGTTAAGAGCTTTAATTGGAGAATTGGATATTTCTAGAAAGTTATTTGCACTAGTAGGTAGCATATGTTTGTTTCTTTATAACCTTTTTCATTTGGCCTAATAACTTTTATAGCTGGTGAGTATCTCGGGGTTAGTTATACCACAGTGAACTTTGGATGACCAAAGCTAGCAAAATTAACAGTTCCACTTTCTGTTGGAACGGGTAGGTGCTATGGCACACACCAAGAGGGGGGGTGAATTGGTTATTTTAAAAACTTAATTGATAGAACTTGAAAAACTTTTTTTTATAGAGATTGAGGTTTTAGAGTTGTAAAGCGTAAAGCATAAAAATGAAAAATGAACAAAGATAAATATGTTAACCAAGTGAGGAATAATGAAATGCTTGGAAAGATAAATATATCAAAGAACACAAGCATAAGAAAACACAAGGATTTATAGTGGTTCAGCTTAACCCAAGCCTAATCCACTACCTTAGCTCCTCACTAAGGATTTTTCAAACCATCCACTAAAACCCCCTACTTAAACCAAGTAGGTCCTCTAGTCCAAAACTAGGAATTACAAACCTCCCAATCAAATGGGCCCTCTAGCTACACAAGCTAGGAAATTCAACCCCTTGCTTCAGGCAGCAAGTCCTCTAGCATAATAAGCTAGGAAAATAAAAGTGATACAAATGTAAACGAGATGCTAAGAGTTGACACTCTTAGTTACAAGTTCTCTCACAATGAAAACAATGCTTGAATGAATTAATACAAGTTAAAATCAAAGCCTTGAAGAGAGAAAAAAATGAAGCACAATCACTGTAAATACAAACGAGAGTAACAGTAAGCTCAAATTATTTCATTCCCGTCCATTAGCCTTCTCTTGATCTCCTTGATATGTATATATAAGCATCCCAAGAGTCTTGCACAAAACTAGCCATTATTGAGCCATTAGAGAATGAGAAACTAGCCGTCGACAGATGCAAAAATAGTTGATAGATGCAAGATATAGTCGACAAACTGAACAAACATAGTCGACTATCCTTATGCATAGTCGACAGATTGAAGCACACAGTCGATAGATGAGGAAGATTTTCAACAGAATGAATTTTGAAAACATTACAACATATTTACATTTCTTTAGTTTAAGTAAATGTCCTCATTTTGTTTAATTTATATTTTACCTTCCATTTACTTTAATACATAAATGTAAATAAGAAAGTACCCCCCATTTGGATTCAATAAAAATATCAAAAAAATCAAAATCCATAAGAATAAAAAAGTAGAATTTGGATTTTAGTAAGAACTTAGGATTTTGCGATTTTACCACCTCCAAGATATACACTTTCTATTTCTTGAAAAATTCGTTAAAAATCATTTTATCACTAATGAATGTTAGCTATTGACTTACCGGGAGTTAGTTTTCTGAAAAGGAAACATTTTCATAAATGTCTCCTTATAAGGTGCTAGTCTTGCAGACTTAGAAAAAATATTAAAACGTTATCAAAACGAGTTTCAAAACATGATGCATGAACTAAAGGATTTTTCATACGATTAAGTTTCAAGCCAAAACCTTTTATGCATGTTTCAAAATATGAAAGCTTATTTTGAAGTATGAGATTAACATAAATGATTTTTCATACTTAAGATTGGATTTTCATCAAACACATTTATGTTCAAGTTGGTCTTTTGCCTTAGAACAATTTTAGCTCTATGTTGACCAATGACTTCAAAGCTAATTTGAAAAACATTTTAGGAGATTCTTTTAAGACTAAATACTTGACTTTGCAAATCTCCAACTAATATAGAAAATCATAAATCTTTTTGATTTTCATTTTAACAAAGCACTTGAAATTGATTTTTGTTGAAAATCATAGACTTGACTCATGACTTAGGGATAAAACAAGGTATTGTTTTTCATCATCAAAACTAAACACAAGGGTAGAACATCACTTTCCCATCAGGGCTGTGTTCTTCGGCTTTTCTGGTGGCCTCCGACAAGCCAATTTTCCTTTCTTCGCTAAGTTAATCAACTTAGAACCTTGGAGTTAATAGTGAAATCATTCTGCTTCTCCCATTGAAGTTCAACTATCAACTACCTAAAATTTGTATCTACTAGATTTAGAGTTTTAATGGGAGAATAGGACGTTTTTAGAAGGTTTTTTGCACTATTATGTAGCATATGTTTCTTTCTTTACTACCCCTTTCATTTGGCCCAAAGAACTTTTATGGCTACCTACGAAGCATTAGCCTATTCATATCAAAGAGTGCAATCACCTCTTATGGTCATTTATAGTCACACTTTGGGTCTTTAAAACTAGCTTGAATAGCACCTTCTCATAAATTTTGATCCATGTGTTTGCATTAGTTCGTCCAATATTTGGCCACTAAGGTTAGTGAATGGAATAGTTGAATTGCTTTGTTGGGACAATTCTACCTATCTTTGAGATGCTTGATTTCACATATTTTTTGATTGGAGAATTGCCTTATTTTATTAACCCTTTTGAGACATAGTTGTATTTTAATTTGCCTAGCTCTAATAGTTATTTCTATAGTGGCTTTTGTCTAAAGTATATTCTTATTTGCCTTTAATTGTGATTGGCTTTTAATATTTGAATATTATGGTTTGCAGTCCCTTAGATCCTTAATTATTTGTAATGCCTTTGGCTATGTCCATTTCTAGTTATTTTGCTAGGGCAAAAGAGGAAGAAAAAAAAAAGACATACATTTTTATTTTTTGCCATGTATAATATAAAATTCAATAAAAAAAACAACACAAGAAGTTCAAGAATTCAAAATTGACAACAATTAATACTAAACATTACAAGTTGAATGTGTTCGCTAATTCCAGTTTATTTAAAAAAAATTATTATGTAATAAAAGTCATTAATTACACCTTCTAGAGGATTTTTATATATCTTTAAAAAAATCTCAATTTATATAACTACATATTATGAACAAAAATAGACCACAATAGTTGATATCAATCAAAATCGTTGTATTGTGGTCCCCGTACGTTCATAGCAATCAAAATCGTTGTATTGTGGTCCCTTTTTTTTTTTCATAATATTTAGTTTAAGAATTTATCTTTATTTAAAAGAAAACAAAGATTATTCCATTTGAATGCATGAATCTTAGTTGCCTAGAAGCCACATCCAATGAACAAATGTTGATTAACCCTTGCCCGCCCAGATTGGAATATATTAATAACACAACAAACACTTAGACAACAAATTATCCTTTATTTTTTAGGCATTTTGCCTCTAAAGACATTTATTTACAAGCAAAAGTTATTTGTCTTTAAAGATAATTAGAGGCATTTAGTAAATTAATTTACCTCTAAAATAGTACTATCTGGTGGGTGAAGTAACTAAAGTTCATAAAATTTAAAGTCCAAATCTTTGATTTGACTTTTTACTATCATTAGGCTATAACACTATTAGTATTATCTTTTATTATTAAATATAGGGCTAATAGCACTAAAAAGCCGAACCTTATTGCATTTTTACAATTTAATCCTAACGTTTCAATTTTGTCAATTAACTTTCGATTTGATCGATTGGTTACAATTTTATTCATAACACAAATCCGATTCAAGAGGCATGTGCACTCAATGACGTGGCATGCCATGTAGAGTTTTAAAGCATTTTGAATGGGCCCCACGTTGACACACATGGGGAAAAAATAAAATGATATATTAAATAAATATATATATGTTATATATATATATATATTGAGAGAGAGAGAGAGAGAGAAGGTGTGGGCAAGGGATGGAGCGACGGCGACAAAGGAGAACGAGGTGACGGTGATGGCATTAGGCTGTAGGCGGAAGCCAATCTGGAAACTAGAGGCAGCAATGAAGGCCAATCTAGAAGTTGGAAATTGGGTTCATTACCGCTTGCCTGGTTCGATTCTACATCTTTTTTCCATCTTTGCTCCAAACTTGAGGTGAGATATCTTGTCAATTTAAGGAATGACCGAAAGCTAGAAGCTAGGTTCCTCCGTTAATTTGGAGATATCCGAAAGCTGGAAGCTGGGTTCCTCCTTCATCCTTGTTGTCGTCGCTCCATCCCTACCCACTCCTTCTCTCTTTGTATATATATATATATCATTTTATTTTTTTCCATGCTTGTTAACATGGGGACCACTCAAAATATTTTAAAACGCTAGGTGGCATGCCACGTCAGCGGGCGCACACACCTCTTGAATTGGATTTGGGTCGTGGATAAAATTACAACCAATTAACCAAATTGAGAGTTAATTTCCAAATTTAAAATGTTTGGATTAAATTGCAAAAACGCCATAATGTTCGGCTTCTTACTACTATTAGCCCTTAAATATATTAAAAGGTAGGCATTTTAATATTTCTATAAAATTTTATGCATTTAAACTAATATATATATATATATATATATATAATTATGAATATATATAAGGGGTGTTTGTTAACCAAGATATGGGGGGATGAGGTCAGATATGGGAAGCATTTCGAATGTTTATTTTTTTCAGCATGTTTGTTAAACTTATCTGGGTTTTTTTGGAAAGGGGCTCATGTGACCTCTTATCTTACTTTTGTCAGATAAATTTATCTTAGGGGGGAAGTTAGATAAATTTATCTGACATTTTACAGATAAGGGTAAACTACACACATACCCTTCCATAAAACCTCACCTTGAAACGTCGTCCTTCACGTTCATCTTCTTCTTTTTTATTTTTAATTGTTGTTTACTATTCATCTTCACACTTCCACGGAATTAGCAGAGGGAGGCTGTTCATCTTCCTTTCATTTTCTATAAATCTTCTTTTCATTACTGGTAATCGTCGCCTCCCCCACAATCTTCTATATTTCTGTAAATCTTCTTTTCTTCTATTTTCTGTAAAAAAAAAATTTGTAAATCTTCTTCTTCTCATATTTTCTGTATATGTATGTGTGTGTTATATTCTGTTCACTATGGCTTCTTCTACATTTCTAGAATCCTGTATGTGTATGTGTGTGTATGTTATTTCTAGAATCCTTTATGTGTATGTGTGTGTGTGTTATCTTCTTCTACATTTCTGTAAATTTTCCCACAGTGAATAGAATATTTTTATATTATGTTCAATGTGGCTTTGTTTCTTGTGAAGGAGACATGAATATTTGCTTTAGATGTCTTATTTTTATAAAAATTTCCAAACGTCGTACAATTTCATGATTTAAATTCTAACTTTAAATAAAGTATATCGTGATAATATGTGAATTCAGAGAATTAGAGTTTTATTGTCACTATTGCTACCATGGAACGCTCCATTTGAGTGTCTTTCATGTGTTGTTTCTCAACCCTCATGCATCATTAGTAACATATTTATATAATTATATTCTACAAAATTTTTCTATCTAAGTTATTTTTATATTTTGCTATAAAATACTTTTATTTTACTATAAAATGAGCAAGTAAAAACTTTTATTGAAAACTATTCCACATTTAGAGAATTTTATATTAAGCAATCTATCATAAGTTATTGTGTTGAGAGTTGTGTGTGGGTATACTGTGTGATTTTTTTTTTATTCATGCACTTTACTGTTTCTGCTGAACTTAGCATTCATCATAGCACTTTGACATGTTCTAATATTAATCGTTCTTGCATTTTTTTCCTTCACTAATAACTGTGGATTATGTCAATTAACCCTTCTAGTGAAAGTTTCTTCATGATGGAAATAGTGATTACAAAGAGTCTACATCTATGATATTATCTATCTCAAACGAACATGACAAACATGCACTCTAAAATAACCAACACAAAAGAGTCCAAAAATTAAGGTTGTACCTTTCTAAAGCATTTTTCTAGTTGCTACACTAAAAAGTTAAAAAGTAGGGTATAATTTTTTAACATCACATAGGATATATACATTTTGCAAAAACAAACAATATAGCATTTAATTTTTATATAACATTTCCAATCCACAATGTGACCTCTTTTTTAGTATTTGATTGTTCAAGAATAATCATTTATGTGTTGAAAAATAATGTTCTTTGGCCAAAAGTTCTTATTAACTCTTTTTTTTTTTTTTCCATTTGTAGTTGTAATAGATAATATGGATCTTGAGGAGTTTGATATTGAATGGGACGAGGACTCTTGGGACATTGATGATGATCCTGAGGGATTGTTATGGTTGATAATTATAATATGTTGGCTGCTTAGATCTATATCAAGTGTTGTTATAGTTGTTACAAAAGTATCAGAATTTAGTTTGGATGAACCTACCTCCTGTAAAGTAGGAAATCCTAGTAGAGATCTAATTTACATCAGAATGAGGTCACAAATGGAACAACTTAACAAGTTGCTCCACAATGACACAATTGCAATATGCACTATAAGAATGAATATGAGAACTTTTGGTCTATTATGTAATTTGTTGAGGCATGTTGGTTTAAAAAAAACTAGGTTCATCACAATAGAAGAGATGGCGATTGTTTTTCTCAATATTTGTGCGCATTGTATGAAAAATAGATACCAAAGCACTGATTGGACTAGATCAGGGCAAACCATTAGTAAGGTTTTTCATAAAGTTTTGTTTTCCATCTTAAAACTTTACCCAATGATGATTGTGGATCCTGAACTAGTATCAACAAATTGCTTGGAAATGCCTTGGAAGTTTTTTGAGGTAATCCTTTATAGTAATTTCGAATTAGCTTCGAAATTACACATTAATTATATGTTAAAGTTAAAACATTTGCATTTCGTATAGGGTTGGTTAGGTGCACTAGATGGCACGCATATTAAAGTAATAGTGTCTGAAGATAAAAAGACTCGTTACAGAAATAGAAAAGACAAAATTTCCACCAATGTGCTTGGAGTAGTTGATAGATTTGGCAGGTTTGTGTATGTTTACCCAGGATGGGAAGGTTCAACAGCTGATAGTAGGGTTTTGAGAGATGCAATAACAAAACCTAATGGCTTCAAAGTTTCAACTAGTAAATTACGTAAAAACTTATCTTCAAATTCTATAAGTTATTAGATATTTAACTAATTAATTAATTTTTTTAACATTTACAAGAAAAAATTATTTGGTTGATTCTAGCTATACAAACGGACCTGGTTTTTTGTCACCATTTAAGGGCCACCGATATCACTTAGGAACCTTCGAAAGTGGACATCCTCCTCCTTCAAATCATGAGGAGTACTTCAATTGGAGACATTCCCAAGCACGCAGTGTTGTTGAGAGAGCTTTCAGTAGATTAAAGAATCGTTGGAAAATATTAGGCTATAGATCTTACTACTCTACTGAAACAGTGAACAATTGAGTAATTTTTTCGTTGTTTAATGAATTATGTATTGTGTGACATGCAGAATTGAACAATTTTTTTTTATGTGTACCATGCAAATATGGAGTGTTTTGTAATGAACTATACAATTGAATTTTTTGTGTAAGTTTTGTTATTTGCAAATTGTAGAATTAAATTATGCATGTACTAAAAAAAACTCATTGTTCTTCTTATAATTTTATGTTTGTCAAATGTGAAATTTTGACTTATTTGTAATCTAATTTATTTGTTTCTATCTTTCTACATTTTTTAACCATAAAATTTATAAGCATTTCTTTAATTATTGTTTTAAACAGAGATGGAAAGCATAGATAGCTCAACGAATTCTAAAGGAAAAAATGTAAGAAAATCTAAAGGTACTTCTCATACTGATGATGGTGGAGAAGGCAGTAGGTCTAGGAGGTTGTGGAGGGTAAATGAAGAATGGTCTCTGTTAAATTTGTTAAAGGAGTTAAGTCAAAATCCTAAGTTCAAGCAAGATAACCAATGGAAAGGTGGTTACTTGGCTGAACTACAAGTTAGGCTAAAGGTCATTTTCCCCGATACAGACTTGAAAGCTATACCACATATCACTTCAAAGATGGATACTTGGAAGAGGTTTTACAATTGTCTTTAAACTTTTATGAATAACACTAGGTTTGGTTGGAATGATGGAGTAAAGATGATTGAGTGTGACAATGAGGAGGTATGGGCCGAGTTTGAAAAGGTAATGATTAATTTATTGAATTTTATTTTACTAATTTTGTTATTATTTATTTGATTTAGAAAAAAAATTCATATTGATGACAAATATTTAATTTTAAATTTGCAGAAAGACAAATATATGACGTATGTGAGAGGTAAATCCATTCCATACTATGATGATTGGGTGGAAATTTGGGGAAAAGATAGAGCCACCAGGGAGTATGCCCAGTCACCTGCTGAAATACTCCAAGACTTGAACAATCATCAAGAACAACAACTAGGGGAGGACGAGGTTGGCAATTTGGAGGAGCAAGGAGATGAAGCTGCATCAACTGAGACTTATATCCCTAATTCTAGCAAAAGTAGGAGTAATAAGAAGAGTAGGATGGGAGCAGATAGCTCTTAAAATGAGCTTTCAATTGTTGGTGATTCTATTAATAAGCTGTTAGAGACAATGGAGAAAAGTTTGTGCTCAATTGGTGACAAATTAGGAAAGAGATCATTACAAAGGGAAGAATTAGCCAAATTTCTAGATGTTGTCCCATTTGCAAACATAAATGGGAGGTTCATGGTTCCCAGTGAAATTGGAAGAAAGTCAGAATTACTTGATCATTTCTACATTATTGCTCCTGCTGCGAGGATTGATATGATTAACTATGTCCTTAATTAGTTATTTGCAATAGGATTGGGATATTAACTGTTTGGTAAAGACATGTAATGGCTATTTTGATTTTGATATAATTAGCTATGTCGTTAGTTATTTACAATAGGTTGGGATATTAACTATTTGGTAAAGACATGTAATGGCTATTTTGGTTTTGATATGATTAACTAATTGTTTGGTAAAGGCACATAATGACTATTTTGGTTTATTGTTAAACATTAAATTTTTAATACAAAAATTTATTTTATATTTCTATTTTATTTGCCTATGGCTGATTTTTTTATATTATTATAAGAGAGCATGATATTTATTTTTGAAATAACTTCTTGTTGATGTTAACAAATAATTTTGAATGAATTTGGTAATAGGGATATTTGGGTAAAAACCCTTATCTTGGTGCTTATTATATGTATTAACAAACACATTGAAAGAAAAAGTACAGTTACCAGTGGATTTTAAAAGATTTAACAAACAATTTGACAGAAATCTTAGAATGCTTCCCGGGCTTATCTTGACCATTCCATATCTTGATCCGGAAAGCATTCCAATCTTATCTTGATACCACCTTATCTTGTTTATTTTAACAAACGCCCCCATAAAAAGTAAATATATATGATGATTTTGGAATTGGTCCCCAATTCAATTTGTAAGACTTTCATAAGACTTAGAACTTGTCCTGAACTGATTTAAGTTCATGCTTCTTGCACACATGAAACAACAATGACTGTTCCAAGGGCCAACTAAGATGATGTCACTTCGATGTTTAAGTCAATAAGGATATTAGAGATAACTTAGAGAAGTTTTAGAATAGTATATAATGCCGTACATTTGACTCATCCCTCAAGGTCTTTTTATACTTTTTGGGTTGAATTTCGTGATAAATATCTCAAAAGGAGAATTAGTAGTCCAAGCTCATATCACAAAAGATTAGTTAATTCTTCTTGATTTTGTGAGTTTCAGAATGATTTGGATTGATATTAATGGATAAAGGTGGAATATTATGTCCCAAGTTCATGGAATTTACGACACATGACACCAAGAAGACTTAGAATGTCTACCCTACAATTCTCCAAGCTAGATTTGGATTTATCGACTTTTGGGATTTGCCTCGTGGTGAGAGTTTTTCCTATGATAATTGCCTCTAAATAGGGCTTATTCAATAGGTGCTTTAAGAGCTTTTACATGAATTGTGCTTTTACGAGGATTATCCTTATCTTAACTTGGAGATTACTTTGGAGGTCATCTTTTATCTATATTGAGCTTTTTTAGGGTTGTTTATCTTCGAATGTCTCAAGAAATGTTATTTGTCTAGCATTTGGACTAAATTCATTTGACTTACTTATCTTTGAGAACTTTAAAAGTATAATTCGATTGGGATATAAATTCTTCAGTTCTCTGAGTCATTCGGGGATCAACTTGCATGTTGTTTGGTGCTATAACTTTCAACGTAGCCCAAATGATATGGGCACTTGTCTTAGGTGGATTTTCTTATTTTTTTGGATATTATCAATGTAAGTATATTAATTTTAGTGTAGTTGGAGAATAAAAAGAAAATTAATTTGATGTAGATGAGGCAAAAACGTTAACAACCTATATTTTGAGCAATGGAACTTATTGTTTTTAACAAAATTGATGAAAAAGAATTGGAGAACTTATGGCCAATATGGAGAGAAAGGAACAAAATTATTTTTGATAATGTGACTCTTAATGAGCTTGATCTATTTACAAGGTGTTTGGTGTTCCATTTTTACCACTTATAAGTTCTTTCTTCAGCTTATAAGTTACCAAGTTTATTTAATTACACATTTGTTAAAACTTCAAGAGTTTGAAAGCTATCGAGTTTATAAGCTGTTTTACCAGTGTTTTAAATAAGCTACCCCCTAGCTTTTCCAAATAAGTTTTTGGTAGCTTATTTTGTTGATCAAGTAAATGATAAATTTCTCAAACAACTACCATATTTTCAACATTTACTCATCTCCATCATCCCTTTGCCTTCTCTTTGACGCCGCCTCCCTCCAACTCCTCTATCATCGTCATCGCCTCCATTTCCTCCATGGTGGTAGTCGCCTCTAGCCCCATCCCCATCCCCATCCCCATCGGTTGTTGCCTCCAACCTCCATCGTCGCCTTCTCCATCGTTCGTCACTGTCACCCCTGCCTCCATCATTGACGTCCTCCATCTCTCTCTCTCTCTCTATATATATATATATTAACATATATATTGTATTAATATATTTTTTATTAATTTTGTATTATTTATCAACATGTAATTATAACAATTTTATCAATTGGACATCAATTTATAATTTATTTTTAAAAAAATTAGCATTTTTATGAATTTTATTTATATTATTATTCAGCAACATGTTTATTTTAATCTTTTTGTTAAGTTCTAATAGTTTATCAACTTTTTCAAATCAAACATATAACTATATAAATGATATTTTAAAATACATTTATTTAAACACATTATCAACAAACATTAAGAAGCTTTTAAAATTTACAAAATTTATTAGTAGAAAGTCTTATAAGGTAGAAAAAGGGGGCGGGGGGCGGGGCGGGATAAGCCAAACAGGCTCTTAGTGATATAATTTACAAGGTCAACGTGGCCACTTGGATTAAAGATTTAGACCCTTCCTTTATGCCTTCAATCAAGTGGCATTTTCATCCATTACTCTTAATAACTGTTCTGTTACTTAAAGTTAAACTTAAAACCCCTCTACTGTTTAATTGGAATTGTTTCACCTCCTACAATGATGGTCAACGTGCTCTATTTTTTTACCCACCCCCTCTGAAATACATAACAAGGATAGTACCATTACAAATAATCCTTACCATATTTGTGAATTCCCAAATATATATAATTAATTCACAAATAACACCCATATTAGGTAATCAGATACCTATTTCTGATTGTGAATCGCTTACAAAAAGATTTAGGACACAGTTTTTCTTTCATTCGTACAATCCAGAGACCAATTAGTTTTTGTCAACACTTATGAAAAATCCACAGTTGCATTCAAATGGAAGATGAGATTTGTAGTCTTGACATGGTCTTCAACTCAGGAGTAGGTTCATCGATCCCATCAAATACATATTTTGATAGGGTCAGAAGAAACACAATAGCTAAAGAGTAAGTTTTCCACAACTAAATCGTTGTAAACCTTTTTGTGATTATTTATTTATTTTTTTTTTTAACGTTTGGTGATATTGAACTCATGGCGGTTGGCCGTGATTGGAACACGTCATCCTTAGTTTAATCGAAGACGGAAACTGTTCATTTCCACGTTTGAATGAGTCTGATATAATATTTGAAAAAGGCCAAAAAGAAAAAAAGAAAAATTAGCCACGTAATCTCCATTATCCATACCGTACTCAGTATTAGACCCTAATCAAACAAGTATAAGTTCCCCACACTTTGAAATTTCTTCGCAATTTGAATAAACGAAATCTCTTTTAATACACATTAGATTGAAAAGGTATGATTCAAGTGGCCATTTGAATAGTCATTTTGAAGGTTTAACGTAACACCCCATTTCTCTGGAGAGTTAGGTATGATTCAAGTGGCCATTTGAATAGACATTTTCAAGATTTAATGTAACACTCCACTTCTGTGGAGGGTTAGGTAATGTAAGATTTCGAGAATATTTTTTTTCAATTAACAAAAACTCAACACAAAATCGTTACCCGAACATCTCATTACACCTTCTCAGTATATCAACTTTGAACCATCAATAAACTAAGACAGCTACAACATCTCAAATGCAGAAACTAAATCGAAACCTCAATAAACCATAATCAAACCCACATGAACAACATAATTGAAAACTATCCACTAATCGCCATCACTACTTGGCGATCTCTTTCCCTTTCGCACCGCTGCCTTCACCTGGAACGTTTGAATATTCCAGGAATATAGTCCATATTAGATGATGAATCATCTAAGTAAGAGTTCAAAAACACATTTTTCATGAATGAATGCAAGACGTGAAATAAACCAATATACCCGGTAAGCCCTAGCCCAGGAGAATCCCAAGTGCTTAACCCTACCACGGGAAAAGAACAATCTCTCTAAAAACTATATCACCATACCAACACATCGACACGACGCGATTTTAGCTTAAGAGGGGCAAGTCAATGCATCTCTCCAATATCTCGGAAACAATCGTTACCAACTCCCGTCCTAGGAGGGTCACATCAACGTAAGAACCCGGCTCACCACATTTACGTCAGAGATTACATTCCCACTCTAAGCATCCAGGAACCACCACACAATCCCAACTCCAAAATTTCACATGGACCACCTAGTCATTCTAGTGCAACTTCCCTGACCAAATGGCCTGGCACGAAAACCAAGGCGACTATCCCAACATACTCATCAGCACAAGATACCCTTATTATTCCATCACGCCCTTGGAGAATTATGGCTACACTATCCAGACAACATCCTAGGCTAACATCCCACATGAATAACACAATAGGGACCACCTAGTCATCCTAGTGCAACTTCCCTGACCAAATGGCCCGACATGGAAACCAAGGCGGCTATCTTGACATGCACACCAACACCAGATACCCCTATTATTCCGTCACGCCCTTGGAGAATTATGGCTACACTATCCAAACAACATCCTAGGCTGACATTCCATATGAACACAAAACCCAAGACAATGCCACATTTCACAATTCAAAGCATCATATAAACAACATTTTATAAAAAGAAATACACAAGTTTAAAATATTTAGGGATAAACCTCCCTCATAAACCCACTGTCACTTGTTACCGTTTGCATGCAACAAAACCATTTGCATGAACAAGTCAAGTTTGGTAGTGAACAACTCATAGTAAACAAGTTTTTAGGGTAGAAACACCCACAATAAGTCAAGTTTTGAGGGCGAACACTCACCTCAAACAATTTGGATTGCCTCAATCCTTATGTATTGCCTCGATTTGCGTGCCAGATCACAAACACTTGAATTTATACTCAACCTCAAGCCAAGATACACCCTAAACATCATATTTAAATAAGGAAGTATCAAAATCCATTTTTCTCAATTTTTCCATAATTTCCTCTATTTTTCTCCCAATTTTCACCTCGATAATTCCAAATAATTATCTCCTCAAACATTTTCCCAAATATTTCAACATGATAAATCCTAAAATAAATCAATGAAAATATTGGAAGAGAAATCCAAAATTTACACTTGTTCATTCGCCCTCACGCGCTTAGTGCGTGGCTACATGTAATATGTGGCACGTGCAGCTCATGCGCCACCGTCTTTTCCATTTTTTAGCCGCCGACGAAGGCTTCGATTCCAGATCTGAGGGTACCCTCTTCCATCCCTTGCTTATTCGATCCTAGGGGTACCAGTTTCGGGCCGAAACACCACCGGAAAGAGGCCCAAACCGCCAGTTGCAGGCGCGGCAAGGTGGACCGCCTCTAAATTCCGACCGAGCTTCAAACGGCCACCGAATGTACACCAAACGATGCCAAATGCTCCAGAATAACTCTCCTTGATGAAAGGATAAAAAACCCTTTATTTGTTTCTCTCGATTCGTCCTCAAACTCAACGATTTTGATGCAAAAATTTCTTAAACTTTCGGCCCTTTTTATAGCCAAATTTCGGCCACCTCTTGGCCAATCATCAGTCGAGGCTTGGCCCCCAAGCTAGCCCATGCCGTATAGCACCTCCCCTAGCTCTCCCTCAATCGTCCCATTGCCGGAAACAGCTTCCACGTGTAGTGGATTTGCGGCGACCGACTTCCTATGAGTTCACACTTAAAGTTTTATTAAATTGCACTTTTGCCCCTTGCTTCTTCCATTATCATTTCTGCCCTTTTCCTTGAGCCCCCGAACTATCCAAATATACCACTAAGTCCCACAAGTTTAGTACTCTCCATTTCACCCTTGAAATTCTTGAAAATCTATCATTTCGACTTCCCTCGGGCAAAATTGAAAAATTATACTTAGGCCCGGCTGGTCGATTTGACCTTAAATCCATTTGTTTCAACTCGAAATCGCTCAAGAGTTGTTTCATATACAAAATATAAGTCTTCGAGACACTCCGTTGACTTTTCGGATATTCCCTACGCCAATTTGGTTTTCTCAGCTTGGTCAATAGTTGTACCGAAAACTGATCCTGATCCTACTTCTTTTGATGCCTAAAATCATAACTCGTATTACTCATCAATACCATTATATTTTTCTTAGTCCTCTAGGGTTCGGGGTACTCCATTCGATCAATTCGGTCACTTAAAACTGCGACAGTGTACCCTATAGTCTTTTTTTTTTTCCAAAAAAATCATTCATACTCTTCATAAAATACCATCTATACCCTCAAGAATTTCCCAAGGTATTACATTTAATCAATGGGTATTTAAAACTGAACCACCCATTAAGTGACCCAAAAAAATGTCTTTAAGAATGATTCAAGTGGTATTTTTATATATATATATATTTAGATAGATCACCTCTTCAAGGATGATTCAATTGTAATTTATCCTAACTAAATTAATGTTGGTGGCATTGTAACATGTCTAATTCTACCATATAATTAATATGATAAAATCAACTTACAAAATATGAAATACACAAAGGTGAGGAAGAATATTTTAATCATATATTTTATTCTTTTAATAAAATAATTAAATATATATATATGCAAGTGAGAATGACTTTTGTTTTCCTAAGACTAATTGAAAGATACGTTAGTGAAAGAAAATAAAATTTGATACATTGGAAGACTCTTTAGGTCTTCCAATATAAATAGATTGATTGTTTCGCTCTTGTATCTTTCAAAAGGAAAAAAAAAATTCTAAGAGTTGTTTCTTAAATATGAAAGAGAGTACTTGGGTTTTCCCAATAAAAGTGTAACGTGCTTGAATCTAAATGGAGTTCGCGGTGGTGGAGGAACTGGATTGAAAAATAGGGATTCTACTTGTAAGATATCAAATGAAATCGTCACTGAAATTGAGATCTTATTCAAATAAAAGAATTAATTCATATATAAATAATATACTAAACAAAAAATAATAAATCAAAAATACTATATAAATTATATATTTATACTAAATAAAAAAAATCTATATATAAATAATATTTTTAGACTCCAACCTAATGTTGAACTAGAGAAAAAAAATGCTTCACGATTTATATGTTAGAGAAATAATTTTGTAAATAAATAATTCCAAATATCTGATAGAAAATATCTTCAAAATGTAACAAATTTTGTAAGTAAATAATTTTATTTGTACTAATAATTTTGTAACAGATAAATAATAATCAAATGCCTTCCATGATATCCGAATATGCAAATATATGTTTGTGTCTTGTATCCAGATATATTTTTTTTCTTCGTGTCTTGTATCTAGATATGTTTTACTTGCATTTGTCTTATATCTGAATACGTTTTTTTTACCTTATATTCGAATATGGGCTTCTTTGTTTGTCTTCTATTCGAATCAAGAGGGAATATTTCGTCACTAATTCAAATGGATATTAATTTTAATTTTAATATTTATTAATTTTATTTCGTTGCTAATTCAAATGAAAATTTTATAAATTATTATATTAGCCTCAAAAAATTTCATCCCTACTTTGATTTTAATTTGTAATTTCATATTTTCTTAATTTTGTAACTTAATAATGGAATATTCTGTCACTAAATTTGAATTTAATTTTCATTTTTTATAAATTCTACATTTAACTATGAAAATTTTCTTTCTCAAATTAGATTCTAAATTTAATTTAAATATTTTATGAATTTCACATTTTAAATTTCTTCGTCGCTAAAAAGTGTTTTTCTTGTAGTATTTTAAAGAGAATGATAATGGGGACAGAAGGGATCATAAGATTTCTATAATCATGAAGGGAAATAAAATGGATGATTTGGAATTATCCTATAGGGCAACAAGTACGGGTTTATGTAATACCCCATGTTTGTATAAGGTTGCCACGTAATTTTAATAAGTTTAGAATACCGAAAAATTGATTTTATAGCAATTTCAGGTATCGAATCAACTGCAGGGAATGCCTCGGAGTGAAATTGTCTAAGGAAAATGATATGGTCTCGATATGCGTTCCGATTTAGGATTTATGGTATCAAAAGAAATTAGATCAGGAACAGTTTTCGGTACAGTTAAAATACAGCTACCATTTAGGCTGTCAAACCGAATCGTTGTAAGAGACTCCCGAAAAATCAACGGAACCCTAGGGGGCTCCGGTTTTGCGTAAGGATCAACCCTTCAGTGGTTTCGAGATGAAACGATAACTCGGTGAGGACACTGAGACAAAATCGTCCAAATCGAGTAACCTTACAGTTATTAATTATGGATTTTCAGTATTAAAATGCAATTTAATTCAGCATTTGAGGGCGTATTTGTTATTAGTGAATTGTTCAAGTGATATTATGAGAAAATTAGGATTTAATGCATAATTATATATATATTAATGTAATATAGGATATATAAATATATATATATATATGTGTACACGCATGGCAGAGGCCATGCCTCTGTAAAATGCAACCCATGCCTTAGATAACTTTAAGTCCATGCCCTGCAACCTTTTACCCATGCCCTGTTGCAATCAACCACGCCTCTGCAAATGGTGGCCATGTCTCTGCCAAATCTTGGCTGCTAATAAAGTGATCTTCACACATTGAGGGGACTTGAGGTATGGTCATGGCAATAGAAATGCCTATAAATAGGGAAAGAAACCGTGGAGCTAAAAGCAAATTAAGGGAAGGAAAATTAAGAGAGAGAGAGAGAGAGAGAGAGAGAGAGAGAGAGAGAGAGAGAGCTTGAGAGCATTGAAAGCAAGGAAGAAAAGGCCGAATTCAGCCATGGCAGTGAGCTGGAGCAGCCATGGCCGCAACCTGCAAGACGCGCGAAAGAATGCGAGCCAGCGAGCAGGGGCGGAGCAGCAACACGGAGGCGGCCGAAGGCTCGGGAGTCGACAGCGGAGGCTGTCGAAGGTGGCAGGGATGGCTGGTTTCAGCCATGGCAGCGCGCAAGCGCTGGTTCGCACAAGCAGAAGTAGAGGAAAGAAGGGAAGGAAGAAGAAGAAGAAGAAGAAAGAGGAAAGAAAAAGAAAAGAAAAAGAAGAAAGAAAGAAAAGAAAGAAAGAAGGAAAGATGGAAGAATGGCATGGCTGATTCGTAGGTGAAGAAGCAGGGAAGAAGAAGGTGAACAGGGAAGGTGGAGGAAAAAGAAAAAGAAAATAAAATAAAATAAAATGGAAAAAATAGAGAAAAAATGCTGAAAAATCCTAGAAAATTCTAGGAAAATGGGATTTGGATATTTACTAATATTCCAGAGATTTGGGATAGAAAATAGTTCGGGCACACATTTTGAGGATGTGGCACGCATATTGAGGAAGTCAAAGATGCTAAGTTAAGGATGCTTTGAGGAATAAGTTGAAGTGACTTGTCGAATTTTGAGATTGGCACGCAAATTGAGGCGATGCACGAGGCAAGGCACGGATATCGAGGTAGCTTGATAAGCTTGAGAAGGTAAGTGGTACTCCCCAATTAAACTTAGTTCATGGAAAATGCTTGGTTTGTAAGTGGTTTATGTTCCTCGAAAATGTTTTCATCATATTGACATGCCCTGATATGTATCCATCACGTAGACTGCATACATGACATGACTATGAAATGCATGAATACACGTTGATATCATTGATCACTCGTATTTGAGGCCGTAGGGAGTACAAACTGGCACTGTTGCTTTACCAAGGGAGCACCCATACACCTTAGCTTTGAAAGAGGGGGCCGAAAAAATGGTAGGTAGCATGAGAGGTGCAGTTAACACTTACGAGGAAAGACATTGCATTCATGCACGAAATATGTTTTCTGTACCCTTACTTAGATGATTCATCATCTAACTTGGGCTTTACCCCTGGAATATTCAAACATTCCAGGTGGAGATTGTAGTAGATACGAGGATAAATGAGGCATGAAATGGCACTTAACAGAGTGCATGATAAATGAAATGTATGTAACGTAGCCCTTGTATTTAAGTTCTGCTACTTTAGATTCTGAACGTTTTGAGAAATGTTGAAGATATAAGAATTTATTTATGATTAATGTTAAGATATCAGGTTTCGATTTTTTCTTCTACATTTGATGTGTATAGTGATTCTCTTTCGAGATTAATAAATGGGAATTCTAGGACTGATTCGAGGAATGACGTGGTTTAGCTTTAGTGTTTGAAAGAAAAAAAAATTTGTCCCAAAATTGTCCCAAGTCATAACGCGCCCAGGAAACGGGGCGTTATAGTTGGTATCAGAGCTTAAGTTTATTGGAAGCTTTATGTGAATCTGATGAAGTTAATATCAAAGTTAAACCCTATTTGGAGATTAGGGAATAGCAATTGGGAGACTTAAGAGGGTCTGATGTTGATAGAACCAGTTAGTAAGAACCCCAAGTTGAGGCTTAGGGGAAAGAGACTGATGGTTCGTAAAGAACGAAATTCCTATTTGAAGATTCAGGGATTGTCGGTTGAAGGCTTAAAGGTTACTGGATTTCAGTGTTGAGTAGTGGGAGTGCATGTCTAGGCAAGTTCTGGCTAAGGAAAGACTTGGTATTTAAGTGTGTCCATTTGTGACCCACCTCTCTTTCCTAGGAACTTACCTGGTATACTATTCACATACAGACACTAATCCAATATACGGTTGCTATTCTTGGTGAATAGTAAAAGCCTGATGGGGGCTGGTACAAGCAAGATGATTTAAGCTATTAAAGTTAGGATCTGATGATATGATTCGGGTATGAGGTTGACTTGGTAACCATGATTATGGATCTAAGAGATTTAAAGACTATTAATTTGAGGTCATTAGTCAGAATTCGTTTAATGAAAAATAAGATAACTGAGGGTTATCAAGGATGATAAAAATCAAGAATGATTAGTCTAATGTGACATGGCTTAGCTAAAGAGTTAGGATTAAATGATAAATATTTTTTGAGGATCATTTAGTGTCTCGAAAATTAGATGTAAAAATCAGAGATCCAATGGATTAGGTTAAGCAAGAGGCCGAAGATGGCCAAATGATGGCGTAAGAGTTGCGTCAATTGATGAGGTGACGGTGGTACAATCGATGTGACTCGCAGAGAGGGGATTAGGAACCCTAGCAGCATGACGGCACTGCTGGTGCTATGTTTGCGATGACAGATCTGAATCTAAGGACCACGTGCCAAAGGCTGATGGCTTACGATAAGGTACGGGAAGCCCGTTGATCGATGCATCATAGCAGACTGCCTGGGAGACGATCAGATGCTAAAAATCTGGGACAACCCAGTAGGATATGTACCTTGTATAGGTCTAAGTCCCAATGGTCTAAGAGTGAGATGTACCACTAGCTGTGATTGATCGAGGTCGGAGAATCAACCCAAAAATGAAATGGATTGAGTATGGACTGAGTGTCATATTTAAAGAATTGTATCAGGGTTCGCGATCATCTTAGGAGCAGATGACACGGCGAATAATGCGAGGCTCAAGGAATAGAATACCTTCGTATCTAGTATGGCAATGAGATCATGGATGGTCATGTGCCGATAGTCGATTGAATCTAAAGATCAAAATGAGAGAGTTAGTGAATTCTCGGTAAACGAGATTTCAGGTAGTACAACATGGCCAGTTCAAGGCCTTGACGATGAGTAGTGAGATAGTAACCTCGGTCCAAAGTAGAGTTTGGGTATCGAAAAATGAAAGAGTTGCTTGATAAGATCGTATCAACCCTAAAGGAATAATAAGAAGGCTTAGTCAACAGAGGTTGTGACTATGATTCAATATGCCAAGTGGGCTTGAGGATTCGAAAATTTGTAAGGGAAGACTCATGAATAAGTTATGCCTTGTGCATTGGTATGTGGACCTGAATCGTTATTTGAGGTTTAAAGTATCATTCGGTAAAGAGTCCTTGCGAGTTTGAGGTTCGGTTGTTTTTAGGAAATAATTGAAACCAGGTAACGTGATTTGGGATTTTCGAGGAATTTCCCTAAGGATTGGAGTACCATGGGAGACGTAAGTACCTACACGCTCCAGTTAGCGAGATGGTTACAGATAGATGTCTTTGAGGATCTCTGGCATGCTTGAGAGAGACAGGTAATGACAGATGTGCCAGGATGTTAGTAATAGATCAAAATCTATCGGAGATCTAAGATTTTCGATAAAGGTCCTGTTGGGCTAGATGATTAGTCTAAGTGGACAAATCGAGGATGTGTAGCTGGGCGATGATTAAAATGATGTAAGTGAGTAAAAAAAAAAATAATAATAATAATAATAAAAAACTGTGGATATGTGGTCCAAGCACATGCGGTCAGTGAAAAGTAGTAAGCAAGAGAAATGATAGGACGTATTCCAAAAATATATATATATTATTGGGATTATTTTATTAATGATGGCTTGAGATTATTGGATGCTAAGCTATGTGTGGACTAAGAGGCTAGAATAGTACGAATAAAGTTAATAGCACTATTACCAAGACAAGTAAACAATAGAGTCAATGAGCAAATCCGGAGATTGCAAGTTGGTAAGTGAACTTGTACTACGGTTGACTGGAAGTCAAAAGAGCCGATGGTTAAATGCGAGGAAAGTAATCAGATGATAAAGTATGATTGGCATGAGATGGTGCCTTAAGGATCGAGCATGATTAAAGTTAGTTGACATTAAATGTTATTACTTGAGGATTAATTCAAGCAAATGCGAGGACTTATTTAAGTTATAGGCATATGGACAAATAGGTATTAGTTTGGCAACTAAGTATCAAATGAGTAAGCAATGCAAGGATATTAGTATTGCTAAACTTGGAAGACAACGTTAGATTTCGGTTGATATTAAAGGTTAAGTTACGGAAAGAAGTTTTGGAGGCAAATAGGATCTATTAATAAAGATTTCTTGAGGAAATAGTTACATAAAAGATGATTGTGGTCAATTGGCAGAAACTTGAGATTATATCAAGTGATGAATACCTACAAGAATGAGGAAACAACACAAATCTCGAATAGAATAGCATATGTAAAGATTAAGCAATGACTAAGTTGAGATGACCTAAGGTAAGGCATAGTTAATTTCGAGGATATGTGATAACGTGTGTTTGTGATGTTTCGATGACATAAAAATATTTCTTTGAGGATCAATTTGATAAAAGTCAGGATATATCAAGATCAGGACTTTGTGTCAAGGTTGAAAGATTATCAAAGCATGATTGATTAGTTCAAGATAATGACGTCGTAGGAAGTCAGAATTAGAGAAATGTCGTGATTAAGGATATCGATTGGATGACTTAGCAAAAAGAAAATTAAAAATTGATGATGTGGATATGAGAGTTGCAGGCTCATTACGATGATATGTGTACCGAGTTGGATAGGAGTTCAGGTTAAGACTCATGGCCTAAGGACCGAGTTATGTGGTTAGTGGCTTTGAAAGAGAAATCCGAGAGGAGTGTGTGGTTGACAAATGGATTGTCTAGGGATTGATAAGTATGGTCAGCCCAAGATTTCTAATTTTGAGATTTAAGATATGTGGCAAATTTCAAGGACGAAATTTTTGTAAGGAGGGGAGAATGTAATACCCCATGTTTGTATAAGGTTGCCACGTAATTTTAATAAGTTTAGAATACCGAAAAATTGATTTTATAGCAATTTTAGGTACCAAATCAACTGCAGGGAATGCCTCGGAGTGAAATTGTCTAAGGAAAATGATATGGTCTCGATATGCGTTCCGATTTAGGATTTATGGTATCAAAAGAAATCAGATCGGGAACAGTTTTTGGTACAGTTAAAATACAGCTGCCATTTAGGCTGTAAAATCGAATCGTTGTAAGAGACTCTCGAAAAATCAACGGAACCCTAGGGGGGCTCCGGTTTTGCGTAAGGATCAACCCTTTAGTGGTTTCGAGATGAAACGATAGCTCGGTGAGGACACTGAGACAAAATCGTCCAAATCGAGTAACTTTAAAATTATTAATTATGGATTTTCAGTATTAAAATGCAATTTAATTCAGCATTTGAGGGCGTATTTGCTATTAGGGAATTGTTCAAGTGATATTATGAGAAAATTAGGATTTAATGCATAATTTTATATATATTAATGTAATATAGGATATATAAATATATATACATATGTGTACACGCATGGCAGAGGCCATGCCTCTGTAAAATGCAACCCATGCCTTAGATAACTTTAAGTCCATGCCCTGCAACCTTTACCCATGCCCTGTTGCAATCAGCCACGCCTCTGCAAATGGTGGCCATGTCTCTGCCAAATCTTGGCTGCTAATAAAGTGATCTTCATGCATTGAAGGGACTTGAGGTATGGCTATGGCAATAGAAATGCCTATAAATAGGGAAAGAAACCGTGGAGCTGAAAGCAAATTAAGGGAAGGAAAATTAAGAGAGAGAGAGAGAGCTTGAGAGCATTGAAAGCAAGGAAGAAAAGGCCGAATTCAGCCATGGCAGTGAGCTGGAGCAACCATGGCCGCGACCTGCAAGACGCGCGGAAGAAGGCGAGCCAGCGAGCAAGGGCGGAGCAGCAACACGGAGGCGGCCGGAGGCCCGGGAGTCAACAGAGGAGGTTGTCGGAGGTGGCGAGGATGGCTAGTTTCAGCCATGGCAACGCGCAAGCGCTGGTTCGCGCACGGAGAAGTAGGGGAAAGAAGGGAAGAAAGAAGAAGAAGAAGAAGAAAGAGGAAAGAAAAAGAAGAAAGAAAGAAAAGAAAGAAAGAAGGAAAGAATGAAGAATGGCATGGTTGGTTCGTAGGTAAAGAAGCAGGGAAGAAGAAGGTGAATAGGGAAGGTGGAGGAAAAAGAAAAAAGAAAAGGGAAAAGAAAAAGAAAAAAAAAAGAAAAGAAAATAAAAAGGAAAAAATAGAGAAAAAAATGCCGAAAAATCCTAGAAAATTATAGAAAAATGGGATTTGGATATTTACTAATATTCTGGAGATTTTGGGTGAGAAAATAGTTCGGGCACGCATTTTGAGGATGTGGTATGCATACCGAGGAAGTCAAAGATGCTAAGTTAAGGATGCTTTGAGGAATAAGTTGAAATGACTTGTCGAATTTTGAGGTTGGCATGCAAATCGAGGCGATGCACGAGGCAAGGCATAGATATCGAGGTAGCTCAATAAGCTTGAGAAGGTAAGTGGTACTCCCCAATTAAACTTAGTTCATGGAAAATGCTTGGTTTGTAAGTGGTTTATGTTCATCGAAAATGTTTTCATCATATTGACATGCCCTGATATGTATCCATCACGTAGACTGCATACATGACATGATTATGAAATGCATAAATACACGTTGATATCATTGATTACTCACATTTGAAGCCGTAGGGAGTACGAACTGGTACCGCTGCTTTACCAAGGGTGCACCCATACACCTCGGCCTCGAAAGAGGGGGCCGCAAAAATGGTTGGTAGCATGAGGGGTGCAGTTGACACGTACAAGGAAAGACATTGCATTCATGCACGAAATATGTTTTCTGTACCCTTATTTAGATGATTCATCATCTAACTTGGGCTTTGCCCCTAGAATATTCAAACGTTCCAGGTGAAGATTCTAGCAGATACGAGGATAAATAAAGCATGAAATGGCACTTATCAGAGTGCATGATAAATGAAATGTATGTAACCTAGCCCCTGTATTTAAGTTCTGCTACTTTAGATTTTGAACATTTTGAGGAATGTTGAAGATATAAGAATTTGTTTATGATTAATGTTAAGATATCAGGTTTCGATTTTTGCTTCTGCATTTGATGTGTCTAGTGATTCTCTTTTGAGATTAATAAATGGGAATTCTGCAACGGATTCGAGGAATGACATGGTTTAGCTTTAGTGTTTGAAAGAAAAAAAAATTTGTCCCGGAATTATCCCAAGTCATAATGCGCCCGGGAAACGAGGCGTTACAGTTTATAGGAAGGCTCCATGAGGACTAAAGAAAAAGTGAAGAGGGGGAGGAATAAGACTGAGAAAAAACAAAGAAGGTCAATGAGCATGGACCCAATCCCCTAGAGAAATCAATGATGCAGATCGCTACGTGGAACGTGAGGGGGCTAAATCACTTATATATTGTTTAGCTGTGTTTATTCTTGACAGGTTTTGCAGCATCTTAGACGTCATGTGAAGTTTGCTTAGCCCTGGAGGAGTTGGGAGAGGGGTGTTTGTTGGGCTGCTCATCGGCTACGCGGTAAATCTTCGTGGGTGGTGGCTCACCGTCTTACTCTTCAGGTGGCAGGCAGTCTATTTTATTTGGCGTGAGCCAAACAACCGGTACTTTCAGGATAGTGAGCGTCATTCCACCCAGCTTGCGTTCCAGATCTGACAGGTGGTTTGGGTGAGGCTGGCCTCCATGCAGTTTTCTCGATCCTTGCAGAGCATTGACCTGGTTTGTTTCTAGCGTCTCCCTCATACATGCATCCGCTCATGTCTGAGTGCTTGATTTTTTCACTGGGAAGTCTTGTAGGTCTTCAATTGCTTTGATGATTCATATGTCTATAGTTCTTTTGTTTTCACAGTGTCTGCCTTTTGTGGCTTTTCTCTTGTCGCGTATGTTTGTGGCAGTGTGTTCCGTCCTTTTTTCCTTCAGTTAGTTAGTGTTATAGTTTTGTTCTCTGCTTGGGGTATTCCCCTATTGTGTTCTTAGCCGCTATTGCGCTGGGCTCTTTTGTTCTATAAAATTCTTATTTACAGAAAAAAAAATCAGGCCCCTAAGCAGTGGAAGATGAGGTCACTTATTTCTAATTATAAAGTGTCGATTATGGCCATTTTAGAGACGCGTGTTCGTGAAAGGCAGGCTGGGGAGATTTCCTAGCTTATTATGCTTTTCTGGAATTGAGAATTCAATTATAACATCTATGAAGGGGGTCATATTTGGATAAACTATGATCCGTCTGTCCTTAACCTGGTTCAGGGTTTAGGTATAAGATCATCTGATTCAATCAGTCTCTTCAAAGCCATGCAATTCATCATATCTGGAGGCTTCCGAGGGATCAGACTGTTTCTCCGCATTGAGAGATTAGTTGTTTACTTTGGAGGCTAGTTATTGTGACTTTGGAGTCTTATGCTTGATATTAGTTTTAGTTTTTCTCTCAGGCATTGTATATATCTTTAGTTCTTTTTCTTTTTTCTTATTTCTTTTATTTTATTTCTAATTTTTACTTTTATTTTATTTTCGGCCCAGAAGGTAATCGTGGTTGTGTCTTAGCCCTAGTTTTCTTTGGTGGTTCGAGGTTTGCCTTGGCCTTGGTTTGTAGCCGTTCTAGCGTGGTTTTTGTTTTATTTATTCCTACTTAATAAAAAAAAATAAAACTTGGTTATCCTAAATAGATCTGAGCAGTTCATTTATGTGAGAGTCATGGCCCAAAGATTAACGCTCTCTTTTTCCTTTCTTGTATTTATGCTAGAAATGAGGAAATGGATCAAGCTCATTTGTGGAACTCTCTTAAGGGAGTAAGGATGTCGATAATCAATGATCCCTGGCTCATCTTAGGTGATTTCAATGTATATCGCAACAACTTTGAGATGAGAGGTGGTAACACCTATACGTCTTTGGGGATGTATAGATTTAATGATTTTATTTCCTCTTTTTCAATTCAGGATTTGGTCTTTAGTGGGCTAAAATTGACTTGGAACAACCAAGGATTTTTTATCATAGCGCCATGGTGGTATTATTATCAGGAAATCTTCATAATTCTAGCAGTCCTTTTAGGTTCATGAGTCATCTTACAGATCATCCTCTCTTTTTGGATAAGGTGGCTACTAGCTGGAGCACCCAGGTGAATGGGGGTTCTATGTTTAGGGTATTGAATAAACTTAAAGCGGTTAAAAATGCAATAAAACCCTCAATTGATCTAGTGGTCATCTACTTGATGGTATAGTCGCAAATGTGTTAGTGTAACATCCTGCATCGAGCGATAGAAATGATCGAATCAACTTACACTGATAGGCCTATGTGAACTTTCCAAGGATCACCCATCCTTGAGCTACCCTAAGTTAAGCACGCTTAATCTGAAAGTTCTTTATCCACGTTAAGCATAAAAGGTATGCAGCTGGTGTTGTTTCCTTCCTTACTATCATTGATATATATGTTAGCTTCTCTAGAGTCCCTTCTTAGACCTGATCTTAGACTCTCAGGGTATTACAGTCAACTCTTGTTGAGTTTGTCAAAAGTTATCTAAAGGATTTTTGAAAAGACACAAATTGCATCACAATCATATATATGTGTGACCAACATGTTTGGGTTCTTTTTGCATCACAATCATATATATTGGCAACCGCATTTGTTTGGTGATTATAAGCTTAACTTTGATATGGGGTTATGTACATGACTGTGGTTTACTAGTATGTAGGCTTACGTTCATGATCATAATAGTGTTCTCTTAACTGTTCTTATTACTCGAACACAACAATAAATTTATAAAGTGGAAACGTCGTTGCCAAGCCATTTGAATTTGCAAGGAAGAAAACAATCAGAGGGTGTGGAGAAGTCCCCATGCAATGACTCTGATACTTAAATCAAACACTAAGAATACTAAAAACTTGAAAGCAGTATCCTTACCATTATACAAGACGTGTTTTTTTCTAGAATAAAAGCATGTTTATTTATAGCAGAGTATGGAATAATCTTAAGTTCATCAAGATTAGGACTCCTATAGATAATGTTCATTTTCTCTTTGAGAAATTTTCGGATGTTGGAGTTATCACAGTTTAGGCATTACGTGGGACGCTTCCTCGTTTGTTGGGAAATGGTTTGGTGGCCTCCAGCGTGACAATCTCATGTTAGCAGTCTTAGGCGCGACAGTCTCGTGTCAACAGTCTCAAGCACGACAATCTCAGGCGGGGGTGATCAAGATGTTCTCGGGTGTGGGAGATCGTCAATCACAGTCTCCCGGCTTTTAATAAGGCATCCCTCTGCCGCCACTTTAAATAATATACATATATATTTGTATACATTAATGAGAGTTCATGGTTATATAATATATATACATATAGTATATAATTTAAACCTAACATCATGGATTTGAAACCCATATCAAAGTTGGACATCTCACTCACTCCACTTTTCTTAGTCCTTTTCCTACAACAATCCAAGACCATAGTTTTAACCCTCAACTTTGTCTAATTTGAAATGGCCAAATCTCCACACTACAAAAAAATTAATTTTTTGCGGCGGTTCTAAAATCCGTCGCAAAACATGGTATTTTGCGGCGGTTTTGAAATCGCCGCAAAATATGATTTTTGCGGTGGTTTCCTTAAAATTTTGCAGCGGTTTCATAAAACCGCTGCAAAATTCAGTAAAACATATTTTTTTGCGACGATTTTCCAAAAACTGTTGCTAAATTTAAAAATAATTAAATAATAAAAAAATTAAATTATTTTTTGCGGTGGTTTCTTAGAAACCGCTGCTAAATTAAAAAAAAATTTAAATTAAAATTAAATTAACATTTGCGACGGTTTTCAAAAATCGCTGCAAAATTAAAAAAAAAAAAATTAGCGGCGATTTTTGAAAAATCGCCGCTAAATTTAAAAAAAATTAAATAATTCAAAAATAAAAATAAAATAACATTTGAGGCGGTTTTCAAAAACCGCCGCAAAATTCAGAAAATATTAAATTTAGTGGCGGTTTTTGAGAAACCGCCACTAAATTAAAAAAAATTAAATAATTAAAAATTAAATAAAATAATTCATTAAAAAATTTAATTTAGCGACGATTTTAGAAAATCGCTGCAAAATTCAAAAAATATTAAATTTAGCGGCGGTTTTTGAGAAACCGCCGCTAAATTTAAAAAAAAAATAATTCAAAAATAAAAATAAAATAAAATAATTCATTAAAAATTTTAATTTAGTGGCGATTTTCAAAACCGCCACTAAATTAAAAAAATAATTAAATAATTTATAATTAAAATTAAATTATAAATTCATTAAATAATTTAATTTAACGATGGTTTTTAAAAATTGCTATAAAATTCATTAAAAATTTTAATTTAGCGACGGTTTTTAACTGCCGCTAAATTTAAAAATAATTAAATAATTCAAAATTAAAATTAAATTGAATTAAATTAATAAAAAGAAATATAAATCTTAAAAAGAAATTAAAATTTTAATTTAAATTAATTACAAAATCTTTATATATATAAAAGTATGATAGTCTTGAAAAAAGAAATTTCCTCCCAAAACTTGCATTAATTAATGATTTGCAATTAATACTTATTGTATTAATAATTTACATTTTGTAATTTGCATTAATAATTTAAAATTTTCAATTGCTTTGAAGTAATAAGTAGTAATAAAATTTTCTCCCAAAACTTGCATTAATGATTTGCATTTAGTACTTATTGAATTAATAATTTATATTTTGTAATTTGCATCTTTATATATATAAAAGTATGATAGTCTTGAAAAAAGAAATTTCCTCCTAAAACTTGCATTAATTAATGATTTGCAATTAATACTTATTATATTAATAATTTACATTTTATAATTTGCATTAATAATTTAAAATTTTCAATTGCTTTGAAGTAATTAGTAATAAAATTTTCTTCCAAAACTTGCATTAATGATTTACATTTAGTACTTGTTGCATTAATAATTTACATTTTGTAATTTGCATCTTTATATATCTAAAAGTAGGATAGTCTTGAAAAAAGAAATTTCCTCCCAAAACTTGCATTAATCAATGATTTGCAATTAATACTTATTGTATTAATAATTTACATTTTGTAATTTGCATTAATAATTTAAAATTTTCAATTGCTATGAAATAATAAGTAGTAATAAAATTTTCCCCCAAAACTTGCATTAATGATTTGCATTTAGTACTTATTACATTAATAATTTACATTTTGTAATTTGCATCTTTATATATATAAAAGTAAGATAGTCTTGAAAAAAGAAATTTTCCTTCCAAAACTTGCATTAATAATTTGCATTTTGTAATTTGCATTAATAATTTAAATCTTTCAATTGCTTTGAAATAATAAATAGTAATAAAATTTTCCCCCAAAACTTGTATTAATGATTTGCGTTTACTACTTATCGCATTAATAATTTACATTTTGTAATTTGCATTAATAATTTAAATCTTTCAATTGTTTTGAAATAATATGTACTAATTATTGTAAAATTAATAATAAATTTTAAATATACGAGTTTTTCAATGCTAATTGTTTTGTATTAAATTTGCATGAGTTTTATGAGAAATATTAATAGACAACTTAAACTATTAATTAAGTCATCGAAAATTATTTATTTATTTAAAATATTATTTTTATATCTTTATTCTATGTATATTTATATAATATTAAAATATGATAGTCAAATAAAGTATTTTGCCAAGTGTCAATCAATGGTGAATTTTTTCTCTAAAAAACTTGCATTAAATCAAAGGTAGTGATTAATTAATTATTAATTACTTTAATAATTATATCATAGTTTTAAAAATGTGATGTCTTAACAAATTCATAAAAAATTATTTAAGGTTGTCAAATGCTACGGTTTTTCAATGCTAATTAATATTTAAGGTATCACATTTTTAAGACTATGAAAGAAATTAAAATTATTTTTTTTTAAATTTTGTTATTATTGAAAAAACTTATTCTTACTCATATTTAAGAGTTTTAATTTATATTTATAATTATCATAAAATTAAAATTAAATAAAAATCTTAAATATTAAAATTCATTATTTTCATTAAAAAATTAAATTTAGCTTAAGAAAATAATTAAAAATTAAATATAAAATCTTAAAAATAAATTTAAAATTGCATTTAAATTAATAGAAAAATTCATTAAAAATCTAATTTAAAAAAATCTAATTTCATATTTTTTTGATAATTTATTTAATTTAACTCAATTAATTTATTCTATTATTCTTTTAAAAAATAATCAATTAATAAATGTTTTTAATATATATTAAAAAATATAAAATATAATTCTGAAATTTTAATAAATATAATTCTGAAATTTATTTATAAATAAACTTATTAAATGTTAAAAATCTATTTTTAATTTATTCTATTATTCTTTTATATATTTGTTTTTAAAATATATAAAATGTAATTTTGCTAATGTATATAATATATATATGTCCACATATGTCAAGGGTTGTTTCGCAGATCAAGTGGTTCGCGCGCGCACGTGCACAGTAAGGGTTTTGGGTTCGAAACTTGGGGAGGGGGAAGGTGCTAAGATTTAATTTCCAGCATCGCCACGTGGCGTGCAAGGGTTGGGTGAGGGCAGGGCTACCGAGCGCTGGTCGAGCGGCCGGGCACGGGCTGGGCTGGCCCGCGCAGGTATTTAAAAAATTAAATTTTTTATTTTAGCGACGATTTTGAAACCGCCGCTAAAATTAAAAATTTAATTTTTTTATTAATTTTTGCGGCGGTTTTGAAACCACCGCTAAAATTAAAAAATTAATTTTTTTTTATTAATTTTAGTGGCAATTTTGAAATTGCCGCTAAAATTAAAAAAAATAATTTTTTATTAATTTTCGCGGCGATTTTGAAACTGCCGCTAAAATTAAATATATTTTTTTAATTTTTAAAAATAAAATTTTAAAAAAAATTAAATAAATAAAATTTTAATTTTAGTGACGGTTTCAAAACCGTCGCTAAATATTATAGAAACCGCCGCTAAATCACTTATTTAGCGGCGGTTTTTAAAACTGTCGCAAAATTTAAAATTAGCGGCGGTTATTCCAGCGGTTGCAAAAAATCGCCGCTAAACGCTCTGCGACAGCTGACTTAGCGGTGATTTTGAAAACCGCCGCTAAAATACTTAGCGGCGGTTAAAAACTGCCGCTAAATGCAAAAAAAATCGCCGCTAAATGCTGATTTTTTTGTAGTGCCATTTGCCCATATATGCAACATCATAGGTTGCTGAAATTAGCACCTTGTTTATACCCTGTTTCTACTCCTCATTTTGGTTGACCACATAAATGACTATCGACTTTGTTTAATTATGTTTTCTCACAACCATGAATATATGGTCTCTACATACAACCATAAGAATGATGAAGATCCTAAGAGAGATGAATTACCTCATTCTTACTAATCTTAATAGTCCTTTGGATCCCAGGATTCGTCTTAAATTATGGTGCTTCTCTCAGTGAAGTTCAACTATCCACTGCCTAAAATTTGTATCTACCAAATTCAGAGCTTTAATTAGAGAATTGGATATTTCTAGAAGGTTATTTGCACTAGTAGGTAGTATATGTTTCTTTCTTTACAACCCCTTTCATTTGGCCCAAAGAACTTTTATGGGTGGTGAGTATCTTGGGGTTGGCTATATCACAGTGAACTTTGGATGATCAAAGCTAGCAAAATTGACGATTCCCCTTTCCCCTCAGGGCTGTGTTCTTCCTCTTTTCTGGTGGCCTTTGGCAAGCCAATTTTTCTTTTTCCGTTGAGTTAATCAACTTAGTACCTTAGGGTTAACAGTGAAATCATTGTGCTTCTCCCATTGAAGTTCAACTATCAACTACCTAAAATTTGTGTCTACTAGATTAAGAGTTTTAATGGGAGAATTGGACATTTTTAGAAAGTTTTTAGCACTAGTATGTAGCATATGTTTGTTACTTTACTACCCCTTTCATTTAACCCAAAGAACTTTTATGGCTACTTACGAAACATTAGCCTATTCATATCAAAGAGTGCAATGACCTCTCATGATCATTTATAGCCACACTTTAGGTCTTTAAAGCTAGCTTGAATAGCCCTTTCTCATGAATTTTGATCCATGTGTTTGGATTAGTTCATCCATTTGGCCACTAAGGTTAGTGAATGGA
This sequence comes from Diospyros lotus, assembly GCF_014633365.1. Taxonomy (NCBI): domain Eukaryota; kingdom Viridiplantae; phylum Streptophyta; class Magnoliopsida; order Ericales; family Ebenaceae; genus Diospyros; species Diospyros lotus. The sequence goes on along the minus strand of NC_068339.1, from coordinate 18,414,073 downwards.
ATAGTTGAATTGCTTTGTTGGGACAATTCTACCTATCGTTGAGATGCTTGATTTCACATATTTTGCAATTGGAGAATTGCCTTCTTTTATTAATCCTTTTGAGACACAGTTGTATTTTAATTTGCTTAGCTCTAATAGTTGTTTCTATAATGGCTTTTGTCTAAAGTATATTCTTATCTGCCTTTAATTGTGATTGACTTTTTGTATTCAAATATTATGGTTCGTAGCCCCTTAATTAGATTCTTAATTATTTTGTAATGCCTTTGGCTAGGTCCATTTCTAGTTATTTTGCTAGGCCAAAAGAGAAAAAAAAAAAAAAAAAAAAAGACAAATTTTTAATTATTTTGGTTAGATCCATTTCTAGTTACAAAATTCAATAAAAAAAAATAACACAAGAAGCTCAAGAAGTCAAAATTTACAACAATTAGTACTAAACATTGCAAGTTGAATGTGTTTGCTAATTCCAGTTTAAGGAGACTAAACATTGCCTAAAATATCCACGTTTCATAAGAAGGGATGTTTTATTAATTTCAGAAAAAGACATAAAGATCAAAGGTCATTAAACAAATGAATTAATTAAATTAAAGAATTTACTAATTTACCCCAACTTAATTAATGGATGAATTAAACCTATCACAAACAAAAAACATATATATACTTAAAAGTGAATTAAATGGAAACAAAGCTCTAGAATCTTTTTAACCGTATGACAGTATTTAGAAATCATCATCTGGCTCATGGTCTGTAAACTTCCATTTGCTGAACCATGCCATCGTTCTTCACGTGCCACCATGAGCTAGGCACATGATATTTGTCCTTCAAAGCATCTAGTGATTTGTTAACCAGGGCATAATCGCGCTTAATCTCTGAGTTGAACCCTCCTTTTGATCCTTTTGTACCTGCAACGCCATGCATATAAGCCTCCAAGTTGTGCCAAGTCACTAGATTTCCTGGCCTCTTCAAATATTTTGACTTGGTAGTATCAATCTTTAGTTCTTGCCCCACCTTTGAGTAACCAATCGACGGATACTTTGGAACAATATCTAAGGCATTACTGATACGCAGAACTCGAAGATCCTTCAACCCAGAGAAAAGCTCTTTGAAGCCTGAATCCCCAACTCGAGGACTTGCAAACACGAAGGCGGTTACGGGAAAATCCTTGTTCAATCCGTTAGCAACTATGTCAACTGCATTTAGGGTTGCAACTGCTGCTCCCAAGCTGTGGCCCACTACGGTTATGCTTATCTCTTCATTCTTGTATTCTTCCACTAGTCGTCTAACTTCACCAAGGACCTGAAACAATATTTTACGAGAAACCAAACTATTAGCCCAATTGTGGCTGCTAGACAAATTATCTTCTATTATGCTACGTTAATTTATGCTTTTATGTGTACGTATATAAGAATGTGGGTATAATAACTTTAAGTTCATATTCCTTAAAAATTATATTTAAATATGTTAATTTCTGATATTCCCTCAACTTAAAATCGGTGCACCGGACAAGCATGACTATAAATTCATATGTAAATAGGCTCGAAAGCAATTACCTGATCTCTGGCACTAGTCTTGTTAAACTTTGAATTTGGGTCACTTGAAGTGTAGATAGAGTGCCATCCTTGATGCACCTTAGGGTCATGTTCCTTTCCAAGAATTTCTGAAGCCGAGACTGGAAGAAATTCAAAATCATTAACTCATTCCAGAATCTCAATTGTTCCTCTCCAAGCAATCACAATATCTCTCCTCCCCAAAGCAGCCTTCCCTGCATCTGTGGCCACTGCAACATACCCCATCCAGTTGGAATCTTTCCATGCACCAAAAACTGGAGTTTTTGCCATTGCATAAAAATATTTGGTCACAGTGTACTTGAAGGGATTCCCTTGCTCTAGGCCGACTCTGGCAAAGAGGTTCTTTCTTGCGTATCGGTAGCTTCCTTGGAATTTGGAGTCGTCTGAGGAGATGAAATTGTCGTAAGTAGCTTGTGCCATCTCTCCGTAGTGGATAATGTATCGTCGGAGATCATTGTCTAGATCATCTAAGAGGCCGTTCCAGTTATCTTCACCGCTAAGAAGCCTCCATCTTTTGGCAATACCGCTGCTGCTACTAACGCCATTCATCTTTCTTTTTATACTATATATATTGTTTGCTTTCTGAGAAAATGAATGTAGAAATTTGAACGAACTTGAATGTACATGGTGGGTTGGGTGGGTTGCATGGTTCTTATACTGAACTGGAGTTGTGCAGTGTTGACATTGTCCACTGAATTTCTTCTACATTCAATCTTTCCAGTGGATGGATAGAATGGTAGGTTTGACATTTTCCGCAGGTCAACTTCCAGTCTTCCACTACTTTTATTTTGAGTCCTTCAAATGAAATAGGCTTGACGTGGTCTTCAACACATCACAATTGACCTTCTTGTCTATTTATTTTTAAGCCTTTTTTGTTAAAGCTTCCGCAACTTGGACTGTAAACAATTTCAAAAAATTAAAAAATTCATAAAAATAAAAATAGGTTATATAAACAGTCTTTTTACAAAATTCTCATCCTTATAATTGCTTGGTGTGGCTGCTAGGAAACTGCAATTCTCATTCTTATAATTGGGGTAAGCCTAGTGACAAAATATATATATATATATATATATATATAAAACTTGGATAAACCATGCATATAGGTTGAGCTCATAAACTAGAATGTCAAGAATTAACTACATCATATATTAGAATATCGTATATTTGACTCATCTCTAAAAGTCTTTTTATGCCTTTTGGGTTGAATCTCATGTTAAATATCTCAAAAGGAGAATTAGTCGGCTCCACCTATATCACAAAAGATTTGTTGATTCGGATTGAGATTAATGGATAAAGGCGGAATATCATGTCCCAAGTTCATGGAAGTTAGGACACATGACACCAAAAAAAAAACTTAGAATGTCTATCCTACAATTCTCCTAGCTAGACGTGAATTTATCTACTTCTGAAATTGTAGGGATTTGCCTCATGGTGAGGATTTATCCTATAATAATTGCCTATAAATGGGGCTTATTCAATAGGTGTTTTAAGACTTTTTATTTGAATTGTTGTTTTGTTAAGATTATTCCTATCTCAACTTGGAGATTACTTTTTGAGGCCATCTTCTATTTATCTAAAGCTTTTTTCGAGTTGCTTATCTTCGAATGTCTCAATAAATGTTATTTGTCTAGCATTCAGACTAATTCATTTAACTCATTTATTTATGAGAACTGTAAAAGTATAATTCGATTGGAATCTAAATTCTTGAGTTCTCTTAGTCATTCGAGATCAACTTACATATTGTTTGCTACCATAACTTTCAACGTATGTAGCCCAAATGATGTGGGCACTTATCTTAGGTGGATTTTCTTATTTTCTTAGACATTATCAGTGTAAGTATATTAATTTCATGTGTAGTTGGAGAATAAAAAGAAAAAAAAAATGATTTAGATGAGGCAAAAATATTAACAACCTATATTTTGAGCAATAGAACTTATTGTCTTTAACAAAATTGACGAAAAGGAACAAAATTATTTTTGATAATGTGAATCTTAATGAGCTTGATCTATTTAGTAATGTAATTTACAAGGTCAAGGTGGCCACTTGGATTAAAGATTTAGAACCTTCCTTCCATTATGCCTTCAATCAAGTGGCATTTTCATCTATTACTCTTAATAAGTGCTCTGTCATTTAGGGGGCATTTAGTACGGGAAAATTTTAAGATTTCTAAGAATATTAAGTTGAGAATCTATATTCCTATGTTTGGTACAATTTTTTTATAAAATAAATTCTAGAAAATAGGATTCCCGAGAATGATTTTTAAGCAACTTTTCCACAAAAAGATTTTCATGGGGGGTTCAAAATCCAAGTTTCCCATGGATTTGGGAATATTTTTAATAAAGAAAAAAACTAAAACACCCATTACCCTTTTATAACCCCATACAAACATATTATATATATGTAATATATTTATATTATTTATTATAAAATATTATATATATTAAAGTAGGCATTCATACAAACATATATATTATGTATATAGACATTGTAGGGCCCGCTTCCGAATATTCTCGCTAGCATAGGATATTCGAAATGAGGTCATCACAATAATGATATAGAACAAACCATATTACAACAAATAACTTATTTCATTACTAGTAGCGGAAACTAAAATAAGGTTAAATTAAAATTCTAATATCTCATGAGTCTAGGTTCAAAGGCCATACAAAATAAATAAGAGACTCTAGTGTGAAATAATAAAATAAAACTCATTTCATTACAAGCCTTTCCAAAATGCAACTAAAGATCTTCAAGTTAGGGCGTGTCTCCGTACACCACTAACCCTGGGTTAAAGTCTTACTGTACTCGCCCCCCAATAGCAGTCTCTCCTTTACCTAGAATGGTAAAGAAGATCAAGTGAGTCACAAGGCTCAGCAAATTCGAGAACAATAGATAATGAATAGAATCCAAGAACATGGTGACACCAAAAAGAATAATCAAGGATTCAACAATTATATACAAGATTCATAGCTCATGAATTTATCAATTCAAATTTAAATATATCATGCCACCATGTACCACTATGCAATTGTGCGTAAAATTTCAATATCAATATCAAATCTCGCAGGATCGCAAGCCATCAATCAACACATGCAAAAGTGCATAATTTCAATGTTAATATCAAATCTTCTCGGCTCTCAAGCCATCAATCAATGCATGCAAAAGTGCATCATTTCAATATCAATATCAAATTTCCCTAGCTCTCAAGCCATTAATCAATACATGCAAAAATGCATCATTTTAATAGAATCTCACAAATAAATATGGTGTCGACCTGCCGGGCTATGGTCACCTCTCCGCACCAGGTGCTCTAGGGTACCTTTTCCCTCCGCGCAAAATAATAGGTGCGCAAAATATATATATGTAACATGTACATATATGCATTTACCAACCACATGTATTTAAATTCTTGTTCCTCAATATTCATACTTTCAACACCATTCACCCATACCGAGTATTTTACCATCATTAGATAATTCATCATATCTTACTTCATAACATTTACCACGTTCAAGATGTAAATTATATATAACACAGAGATAATTTTGGGAGATGTTATTTAAGGTTAAAGCTTGATTCAAGATTTGAGGAGTATTCACTACAACAAAAATAAGCATTAACAACCAAAAATTAGCGACGACATTAGTTTTGGTCGTTAATGTAGTACTATTAACGACTAAATATAAACCCATTGTTATAAGATAACTTTTAACGATAGGCAAAATAAGTCATCGTTAATATACCATTTTCCCGTCGTTAATGACTAAAATTTTTAATTTGAACCATAAAATAATAATAAAAAATTATTAAAATTTAACTAACACTTATATAAGCAATTCTTAATATAATTATATTTTTCTATAAATGCACAAATATAATTATTAAACTATGATAATTGAGCATTAGTTATTTATTGATAATATAATATATTTAAAATATATAAATAATTAAAAAGAACAAATAACATATTATTTTTAAAAATTATATTATTTTTTATTTAATTATTAAATATTAAAAAAACCAAATAAATTGAAGAGGCAGGAATCTCCCCCGCCTCTTTCACCCCGCCTCCCCCACCCTTCCCCCAAAAACCCCCAAGTGCCCAATCCTCCCCTAAATCCCTAAGTCCCCCTCTTTGGCTCTCTAGCTCGCTGCTCGCCCTCTCTGGCTCTCTCTCGCCCTCGCTCTTGCATCTCACTCGTTGCCTTGCACTCACCCTCGCCCTCGCCCTCGTTGTCTCGCTTTCACTTGTTGCCTCGCCCTCGCCTCTCAGTTGCTCATGGCTCGCCCTCACTGTCTGCCTCGCCCACGCTCGCCTCTCGGTTATTTTTTATTTTTTGGATATTTGCTTTACTTTTTATTTTTAAAATTTGTTTGTTGCTCATATATGTTAAATATGGTAAATTTGTAGTGTTTTTAGTATTAGTTCATTTTTTTTCTATTTAATTCTTTTATGTTCCTTTCTTTCTTTTTTGCATTGTTTTGTTTGTTTAATTCACTGGAGCTTATGAGTCTTGTCTTATGCCTGTTTGAAGATAAAAGGAAATCTAAATCAGATGGAAGTGATTCCAATGATGAAAATTTGTCCAAAAAAGATCTTACCCTACAACAAGCGTTGGATCAAATTACTACTTCATTTGGAAAGGGATCTATCATGTGGTTGGGTCAATCTATCTCTCATAAACAAGTTCTAGTGGTATCTACAGGATCATTTGCTTTGGATATAGTTCCTGTGAAATATTTTATGATTTTCAATTGTAGATTAAGTTTTGTTGGAGAATTTTCTATTTATTTTCTATTTTTGGAAAATGTATGTTATATGCAGTCACAAATAGCTTTCATCTAACATTTTCTTCGTTAATATTTCCATCAAACACCCACAATATGTTTTTTATTAAGATAATATGCTCTCAACTTCTGCGAATGCAAATGACCACACTTAGGTACTGTAATAATTAATGTTTCTTTTTTACTTAAGTTTGAATCTAAGCTCTTTGGCTATTTTTATCTTTATTTATATTATTAGATTGTGTTACTGTGGAAGGCATTTTAAATTTATAGTGCTCTGTCTCAACTGTTTAGGTTAGGTACAATTGCTTACTCTCAGCTTGTTGAATTCTATACGTATACTTGCTTGAACTGCTATCTGCATACCTATCCCTATACATCATGTGCCTGCATGTGATCTGAAAAATATATTTCTTATAGGCTTTAGGTTAACAACTTAGTATTGATCATACCAAGTTAGGTATGGATTAAGTAATGAAGTTAGTATTGATCATACCAAGTTTGTATAACAGTTGAGTCATGCCATGAGTGTGCCAAAAGTTTAAACTTTTTTGAATTATTAATATATATGTAAAGAATACTAATATAAGAGCTTTATTTCTTTTAGGTTGGTAGATATATATAGGTATGTATATGTATATATATATGTACATGAATACTGGTAGTATTTTTATCCCATATTCTCATGCTCTGTAATTTAATCTATCTCTAATACTATCAATTTTTGTTGTATCTAGTACGATGGATAGGAAATGGATGCGATTGGATGATTGACTTTCTGACCAGTATGTTAATGGAGTTGATAATTATTTGTGATACTAACATTGTTCAAGGTATGTATCCTGTGAGTGATAGGATTTAATCACTCCCTCCGGGTGATGGGTGATCACCCCTTCTCTAAATTTTGAATGCTTAGTACTATATGCATTATGTGAGTGATAAGATTTAATCACTCCCTCCGGGTGGTAGGTGATCACCCATTACTTTTTTATTATTAATGCTTAGTGTTATATGTATCCTATGAGTGATAGGATTTAATCACTCCCTTCGGGTGGTGGGTGATCACCCATTTTTAAAAATTTATAATACTTAATACTATATGTATCCTGTGAGTGATAAGATTTAATTTGTAATGACTCGTCTAGTGAGCCTTAGATGTTAATTATATTTTTATATAGTGTGTTGTGTGTGGGCTTGTTAGATGCCAGAAGTAAGTTATGGGTGAATAAGAGGGTATGTCTTTAATAAACAACTCATGCTCCATTCTTTTCTGAAATTTTTCATAAGATTCCTTTAAAGATTTTGTTGTAGGTTTTTTTTTCATGCCTATAAATATCATATATAAATAATTTTGTTTATCCCCCAACCTTTTTTTTATATTTTTGCAAGTATAGCTTCCATTGTTGGCTTATCGGGAATGAAATTAAATTAGTTTTTAGAAATCTTTATTTTCTTTTTTAAATTAAGAGAAATTTAGAATTGTCATGAATGCAAAAAATGAGTGGTTGCAGACAATGGAAGGTCATTTAGAATTGTAGCACCAAATAGAGCTAGTTTTGTTGAATTTATGATAGAAATACACAACAGTCACAACTGTTAGGAAAATAGAACAAATTCACCAAAACTTCTAGAATAAAATTTTACCAATTTCACAAAATCTCCCTAATTTGTAAGAATTTTCAAGAAAACTAAATATGTAAATAACCGTCTAAATTGATCAAAACTAGTGACACAAAAGGCACAAAATTTTTACTCCCTAAGTAAGTCAAGATATGGGAATAAAGGCTCTTATACCTATCAGCACAAAGTTAGGAGATCTTAATAATGTTTTCTAAAGAATTGTGAATGTAATAGAGCAACCCTCACTTGTGCATTCCTAAAACTGAACCTGTAAGCAATTCCATTAACACTTATTTATATAAGACAATAATTATACTATGTATCTGATATTTATATACAATGTCAGCTTGTGCTTGTAGAATGCATATTTAGCATATCACATGGGCATACGTGTTGAATACATTTACAACATCTATTTTGGAATGTCCATGCTTAATGGCTATTGGATGCTTCCTCTGCTTTCTTACAAAGGTTATTATATAGATGCTAGGGAAGCTAACATATGAGCAAATTTTGAGTCTTTGTAGAGATAGAATTAATGTATCAATCATGATTCATACATATATATCTATATAAAACCTAAAAAGCCTTTAAAACTTTAATATAGGATTTGATTTAGTGATTTCTAATGCTGTAAAAAAAAAAAAAGAAGAGAATTTTGAAATATAGAATTTGAATCCTTCCAATATGGATTCATGGATTGTTAGAAGGAGATTTTATGTTTGAAAGTTGTTGCACGAAGAGAAAGTGGCTTTTTGATTTGTAAGATTAGCCATGAATGCAAAAAATGATATACTTGCCATCTTCCAAATATTTTATGTTGGCTCATAGGACTAATGATCTTACAGAAGATATGGTCATGGATAAAGACAATTCACAAATTAGAATTCATATAGGTGGCCCCATTCCATAGAACTAAGGCTTTGTGTTTTTGTTAATCTACATCTCAATCTACTCTATATTTAAGGGTTTCTATGTTTTGGTACATTTTAATGATTGTATGTTATGTAGTTTGTGATGGAGACATTTTGGGCTTTGTTAATTCTATTTCTAACATTTTATAAAGAAAACATGAACATTTCTTTGACTCTAATTTCATGTTTTATTTTTATTTTTTTGTAGGTTAATGAGACAACAAGACTCTAAAGAAAGCAGTTGCTGTCTTGGAGTACATGAACAATTTTATGACTATATATAGTGTTTTGTTGTACATTAGTTTTGAGTAGTATATACAATTGTCAAAGTGTTATTTTTAGTTGAACATATTTTTTGGTGTAATTTGTTAGCAATTAACACTTATATATATACTACTTTTGGGGTGTAAATGCTAATGGATAATGATTACTTTGGTGTTATTTGAATGACATGTTTAATTTTATGAGTTTTATTCCAATTTGATATGGATAATGATATATAGGTTTGGTGGTTTATATCAAAACATGATGTTATTGTCATTGATGACTAGTAATTATTTTCATACTATTAAAAAAATAAAAAAATAAAAATATATTTTTTTAACGATAGGAATCATACCGTCACTAATTGTTCACATTATTAACGAGAGGAAATATTATCGTTATTGGTTTGTGTTTCGATAACTAAAAAGTTATTTTTAACGACAGGAATCATACGGTTGCTAATTGTTTAGATTATTAACAGCAGGAAATATTGTCGTTATTGGCTTATAATTTAGTAGTTAATAATTATTTTTAACGACAGGAATCATACGGTCGCTAATATAATTAACGACGAGTTTATCATTCCCATCATTAAAGACTTTTATCCTTGGAGGCAATAACGATGACCAACGATAGGAAAATTCCCATCGTTATAACTTTTTAACGACCACAAATCAACTTTTAACAATTGATTTTCCCGTTGTTAAAAGATGTTTTTCTTGTAGTGATTATAGATTTAATATGCTATTTTTCTCATCTTATAATTTCCTTAAATTCATTTAACTGGTGTCAGTATACAATTACTTGCATTCATACTCATAACTCAATCATAAGAAAGAATGGCAACCCAAAAAGAATTTCATATCAACGATATTCCTTCAATTTTAGATTTGTTTTGGGGTGATTTCAAAGGGCTGATTCGAATTCAATATTTGATCAATTTCCCCAAACCAAAATTTGAAATTTAAGTTCAAGAGCTGTAGTTTTGGGAACATCAAATGGATTCACAATCGAAATTATTCACCGAAAGTTATTTCACAAAAACTACAACAATGTGGAAATTAAAATAGTAAGATTCCAGATTTTTTGCCAATATTGAAGGGGGCCATTATGGACTCAATATGAGGCCAAATGATTTGGGTAATATATCAAAATGAATCCTAGTATGTCTAGTTTACAACCCAACAAACGGATCTCAATTAAGAGATGGGAACAGAAACTTATAAGCCAAAGAACACCATCTGGTCAGATTACACGAAACAGTAAGCTACGAATTTCAAGACATAAATTAATCGGGTTGTTACGAGCTCAAAAAGTAACCAAATCATTCGAATAATATATTGAATTGAAGGATATGAAGTCTAGTTTTCAATGCATCAAACGGATTTTAAATCGAATATCATCATAGGGAGATATACCAAAAAGAATGAAGTATGGTCAAATTCGCTACAGTAAATCTCAAGTTTGAGAGGCACATTCGGATGACTTCTAGCAGATTCGGATGATAGGAAAAATTCATTCGAATGAGGGAACTGTTACATTCCAATGTTAGGCAAAAATTAGAGCAATTTGATCATTTTTTATGAAATTCATTCGGATGTAGGAGGCATTCATTCAAATGAGGCCATTCTAACAGTTTTAACATTGCTTAGTAATTCAGTCATAACTCTCACGTCCAAGTTCCGATCGAGATGATTCAAGATTCTATGGAAATACAAGACAAATATCTACAACTTTTGTGTTTTAAGTTTTAAGAGATTTGGGCTTCATCAAGGTCGAAATTGGGTTTGAATTTGCTGCTATTGAGATACATTCGAATGTGACTATATAGTTTCGACAATGTTTGGGATTTTGGGCATAAATCTCTCGTTCGAGCTCCGATTTAGGTGATTCAAGATGATATAGAAATCCAAAAAAAATATCTACAACTTTTGTGTTTTAAGTTTTCATAGATTAGGAATGAATAAAGGTCTAAATTGGGCTTGAAGCTGCTGTTATTATGGTTATCATTTAGTGTAGCATTCGAATGGGTTTATACATATTCGGATGTGTGGCTTAATATGCTAAGGCATTCGAATGGGTTTATGAGCCATTCAAATAAATTGGAGTGATTTGGATGAATTTACAACATTTTCAAAGGATTCGGATGGAACAGTGGGCTCATTCGGATATGATATACACGTATATATGTTTAACACTACTCATTCGAATGCAGAACGAGCAAAGGTTCTCATCCTTCCCTAGCTATATAAAATGCCATTCACGAAGGAGACTTGGAATGATTCAAACCCCAAAGAGACATCGATAAGACCATGAGAACACAAGTAGAGAAATCCAAAGACACAACAGTAGAGGAGGAACGCATACAACATACATATATATGTATAAGCATATATAATCCCTCACAGTGACTAAAATGAGAAAGCTAACAAGGAGACTTGCACGAGAACAAGAAATAAACAAAAAAACTTACACTGAAAATAAGAAGGAAGTGCAAGAAGAACTTGCCTGGAGAGAAGAAGAAATCCAAGAAGAACATCACCAGCCTCTTTCCACTAAACTTACTCCGCCACAGTAATGAAGAAGAAGAAAAACAATAGCAACGTAGCAGCAACAATGAATAGAAGTAAAAGAAGGAGATGAAGAAGATTATGTAGCAGCTAAAGAAGGAAAAGAAAGTGATGGCCAATGGAATAGGAGACAAAATCAACAACAAATCGTTGCAAAGGTACAAGAGTATCAGTGCACAGAAAAAGAAGAACAAAAGGGAGAGCAAGAGGCTACACGCTGCAGGCTGTGACTGCCTTAGAAATTGACCGATTTACCCCTCACCTAACAACAGTCAAACGAAGGTCCAAGGGCACTATTGACATTTTCCATCTTCTCTATTTCTTTTCTCATATTCTTTATTCAACCCAATTGAAATTACACACTTGCCCTTACTTTTTTACCATGCATAACCATTCATTATCCCATTTTAGACATTTTACATTTTATTTTAATTTCATATTAAATTTCAATCATTAATTGTAAATGGGCTCAAGCCCAACCCATTTATCAATCTCAAATAATTAGACCCAACTAAATTAAGGTCCAACGGTTCTTCTTTCAACCTTCGCTTATTTGTATCAACTTTACACTTGGACCTAACTCAATTCCAAGGCCCAATCCCCCTTCATTCACAATTAAAATTCTAACACATCTCAATGGTCCAATTATTTGAACTTTTCCACATCTTTAAATCCTATTTGAATAGGCTCCCAAATTTTTATTTCCAGTTACAGTTTATTTCAAATTTTTTTTTTCTAATTTTCAATTAACTAAAGAAAAAATTTTGAGCTTAAAATAAAATACCCAAAAATGCTTAGACCCCCTAACGAGTCGTTACATATATAATGTGTAAAAAAATGACATATTTTTTACTTTCTAAAGATGTTGTGAGTCCCAATATTTTTTATAGTAGAAGGAATTTATCATTTTTAAATAAAAAATTAAATAAGAGTAATTTTGAAAAAAGAATATGAATTCTCAAAAATGTTACATTTAAACCAAACATAGGAATGTAAGATTCTCAGAAAATAATACTCAACATTCCTAAGAATGTTTAAACCTAATCAACTAGAACAAAATAACCCTTTCTCTACGATTTTTTTTTCTACGTAGCAAATTTCGTAGCAAAAAGTTAACATTTTGCTACGAAACTATTAAATTGTAGATAATTTAAAGGAGCTAAAAAATTTTCCATCAAATATAATTTTTAGCTACGAAAATTTTATCTACGCTATAAATTTCATAGTAAAAAGTTAATATTTTACTACGTAATTATTAAATCGTAGGCAATTTCAATAAGCTAATTTTTTTTGTCACAAAATATAATTTTTCAGTACGAAAGTTTTATCTATGATTCAAAATTGCGTAGAAAAAAAATAAAATTTTGTTACATAATTATTAAATTGTAGTTAAAAGATAAGTTTAATTTTTTAAATTAAAAATAATAAAAAAATGAGCGGGAAAGATTAACCCTAAAATGTACATTTAGAAACTCAAATTAATTAAAAATTAACCTCTCAAACTCTCAAATTGCACGAAATTAGTGTTAAGTATTTAAATCATGTAAACCCACAGAAGTTATTACGTGTAAACCAACTCAAAATTCTGAATGGAATTCCTGTGTGCAAATCGTGTAAATCCTTGAAGATCCAAATCCTTCGTCAATCCCTAACAAATCCAAATTGGCCTTCCAAAGTCTCATATTTTTGCACGGAATTAGTGGGTTTAGATTTTGCTGTGCAAACCTATTCCAAAAACCTTCAAATCCTTGAAGATCCAAATTCGTTGTCAATCCCCACCAAATCCAAATCCTTTGTGTAAACCAAAACTTTCATTTCTTCCCACGATTAATCATTTGTTCAAACCCACGTCGCGATTATGTGCTCTGAATCTTCACTGTGACCTACTGCAAGTCTCCTCCGGCAGCATCTCAATCCACTGTCTCCTTCCAACTCCGGCAGCTTCCTCGGTAGTTCGAACACCTCCTGATCCGACTCCGTGATTGTCAATCCGGTTTGTGCTTTTCCTTCTTGTAATCATCTGTGTGTCGAGAGTTGTGTCCAATGTTGATTTTTTTTTTTTTTTTTTTTGCCCTTATTGCTTGGATTCATTGTTTATATTTTAGTTGTATAAGCACACCATATGTTTGATAAAATGCCTATGTTTAAATAGTTGTACAAGCACACCATATGTTTCATCTTTGCGTGTACCATGTGTTTGTCAAAAGTCCTCAGAGAAGACTCGTGAGATAATGAGTGATACAATAGGTATTGGAGTGTTCAAAGTGGGACATATTCAACAAAAATTATGCATGCATTGATTCTGTGTGAAAGTCTTATTGTTATATTTGGTGTTTTTTACTTCTTTTTTCCCTATTTTTTTGGTTAATTTGATTAACTTTGGATTTCAAAATATGTGTTTTACAACATTTACAGTGTAAGCTCATGATTATATTGGGTTGTGTTTTATTTAAGAATGAGGTTGTGAAGACCTTGGGCCTAAGAATATATATATATTGGGGTCATTGTGTTAGGCTAATGAAATGGGCATTGAGCCCATGAGTATAAAGTTTTGTGTATTTTAATTAATCAAAATGAATGAATTATGAAAAGTCTAATGAGGGCTTGATGTTGCTCATTGTGTGTGTGAAAAGTAAGGGTGAAATGGAAATTTCATAAATGGGTATTATTATAAATGAATTTATAAGTATTATGGAGTAAAAAAAAGAAAATGAAAAAAAAAGAAAAGAAAAAGAGGTAAAAGACCAAAATGGGTTTAACGAGTTGTGGTGTGTGAGTAAAGGAGAGGGTCAAAGTGGTAATTTGGCCAAGGGAGTAGTTGGAAAACTGATGGGCGGCCATCCCTCCCCATGCTCCTTTCTTTTCCATGTCTCTTCTCTCTTTCCTTCCCTCCTCTCCCGATCAGTCATTTTCTTCTTCTTCTTCTTCTTCTTCTTCTTCTTCTTCTTCCATTTTCAATCTCCATTGAAGATTCAAAGGTGGAAGTTACAGCCGGTTGTTCTCCTCTTTGGACCGAGCAGCATTAAGGCAAGTTCTTCTTGCATTTCTTTTTGGTTATGCAAGTTTCTACTCTATTTCTTTTACATTACAAATTCATGTTGATTCTCCTTGATAATGCAAACTTTGGTTCTTTTTCCTCTTGGGTTAAGTTAGTTTCCTTCTTGGTTCCCTTGTCTTCGAATCTTCTATTTTATTAGAAGATCTAATCATGAGCTTATATTGATTGGTGCATCATTTTCTCATTTCTTTAACTTGGTGTTTCATCATTGATGGGTCTTTTTGAGAGTTTTCGTTAGGGTCTAGTTCACCCTAAATTCTCAAAGGAATGACACTTGATTGATTAGGAATGTTAGAGAAACAAGGTTTGGTGTATCTTGCTTGGGATGTTGAGTTTTTGTGGGCTATCGTTGTTATTTTTAAGTTTCAGGCCTCTGTTGGTCGACCAAGTATTTCTATCAGTCGACTAAGTAAGTGTTTTGTTCTCTGTTGGTCAACCAAGTATTTCTATCGGTCGACCAAGTATGTGTTTTGTTCTTCAGTTGGTCGACCAAGTATTTCTATCGGTCGACCAAGTAAGTGTTTTATTCTCTGTTGGTCGACCAAGTATTTCTATCGGTCGACCAAGTATGTGTTTTGTTCTTCAGTTGGTCGATCAAGTATTTCTATCGGTCGACCAAGTAAGTGTTTTGTTCTCTATTGGTTAACCAAGTGGTTTAAGTCGGTCGACCAAGTATATGTTTTGCTTTCTGTTAGTCGACCAAGTGATTTCAGTCGGTCGACCAAGTTTATGTTTTGCTTTCTGTTAGTCGACCAATGGTTTCAGTCGGTTGACCAAGTGGTAAATTAAGCTTCTGTTAGTCGACCAAGTGTTTTTACTCGGTCGACTAAGTCCCTATTTAGTCGACCAAGTCTTCTTCATCGATTGACTAAGTCCTCAGTCGGTTGACTAACTCTTTCATTCGGTCAACCAACAGAATGTATTAATTATTTCTCTTTGGTCTGACTCTTTTCTTAAGTTGTAATTCTTCCCCAAAGCTCTTGTGATGTTTTAGTTGGCTTCAAAAATCATCTCACTGGTATGTAGGTGTCCCAAAAATGTGGAAGTTAATTAATGGTGAGAATTGAAAATGAAAATCATGAGTTTTAATAGTGAATTCATGTAATCAACTTGTTTGACCTTGAGAAATGGTATGGAAATGAATTTTAATGAATGATGCTAAATTATGTGATGAAAATACCATTGACTCATGTGAGGACATAATCTTGGAATGTCTAAGTGCGCATGATGATCATGATGGGAACATTTCTAATAATGAAGCATGTTTGATATGTTCACTTGAAACCTACATGAGCATTGCATGGTATTATTATTTTCGCACTTATTATTTTGCACGGCAGCTATGTACCACGGGGTGAGAAAAGAATATCCTAAAGAGCGCCTAACGCGGGTAAGGTGGCCATAAACCCGATAGGCGATGCTCAAGCCAAGTGAATGGCTAAATGATTTTTCTATGTATATGTATGCATGCATTGAATGAAAGGCCTTGAGGACCGATATGCTGCATGGAAAATTATATATTCATGAGAAATGAAATGATGCATGAAATGCATAATGACAAAGGCATGGAAATGATAATAATGATGGGATCTAATGGAAAATGCTACTCGTACTTGGGAAGTCGGGTCTATTCCACTTTGGTTTATCCATACCTTGACTCTATTGCTTCATTTGTTGTAATACATACTTGCTAAGCCTTGTGCCTCACCTTGTTTATTCCTATCATTCCAGGTAAGGGAAAAGCAATTGCTGAGGGCGAGTCCAGTAAGGCTAGAGCCCGGGTCTAGTTGTGTACAGAGATATCCCAGCCGAAAAGGTTCATGGGAGTGATTTGTTTTGAGGGCATGTAGAGTGAGATTTATTTTGTAAATGATAATTGCCCTTATATTTTGATTGTATGGCCTTGAGCCTAAAGAATTGTGTAAGTTAAATTGCGATTGGAAATGCTTTCTTTTGGCTCCTAATGATCAGTGAGCAAGTAAAAAAAAAAATATTTGATGTTCAATTTGAGTTTTTGTTTCTGTATCCATTCATGTGACGACCTCCTTTTGGATTTTCCTATGCTAGCGGAATTATCCGGAAGAGGGCCGCTACAGTATTTTGCAGTGATCCCAACACTTAAAATTATTGTTTAGGCACGTTTACTTGTATTTATTACACAAATCTGGAAGTGGGAAAATGGCATAGAATTGAATCAAATACCTAATAAGAATCTTAGTGAAAAAAACTTTTATAAAAACAAACATATAACCTTTAGGAATCTTGCTGGAAACTAGCATGAATATTTCAATTAATACTTTCATAAAGCATAGTGGACGCTTTAAACAAAATGAAGGGGAAATTGTAACTTGACAGATTAATCTATAATTTATGGAAAGTACAAAAATAAACTAGGAGAAGACCATAAACTTCGCAATGCAGATAACAATGATATCAATCACCAACATAGTTTTCAAAAGTGCAGAAGGAGGTGCTTGGAGCCTAGATGTCAAGTGAATCACGAGCTTCAAGCACATGAGCTGCACATATAATAAAAAATATGTATAAAATACTTAGATAGTACTATTTTCAATTTAAATTTGTAAAAAGAAAATACTTGTATATAAAAAGAAATAGAAAAAAATCCAGAAAAGCAATTAGTTGAATTGAAACTGAAAAAAAAAAAAAAAGAAAGAGAAATTGAATGTATGTTTTCAATTTAATACTTACATATAAAATTGTTGAAACTGGAAAGAAACAGAAAACATGGAAGAGAAATTGAAACAGAAAATAAAACAGTCTCACATGCACTGTAGCACCAGACAGTAAAACAACCCAAACCAACTTATGCTTTTCTATTTCCAAACATGTCTTCTTTCTTAATGTAGTGAAATGCAACGAAACAATTGATTTGTTATTACTTTTCCTTGGTCAACCTTAGCTTTATATTGCAAACCATAATTTGTCTGATGATATTGCTTTACGTTTAATTTTATTTTATTTTTTATGTGATTTAGAAAGTGTTTTATGTCAGTCAGAAAGCTGGATGTTTGTCAAAAATTGGTTTGAGGTCTATGTGCATGGAGTTCAGTCTTTCATGAAATTTATTAGAGATAATATGGGTGAAGACTATGAAATTCGATGTCTGTGAAATTCGATGGACTTCAGTATGATTAGTTTTCTTTATTCGAATTATTATAAGTCTTCCACATTGAAACAAATTAGACTAATTTGTTTGATCTTTCGTTTACTTTTATTTTTCAGGTTCTTGGCATGCATAAGTAGAAGAGGAAGAAAGACACTTGAGAGGAAGAATGACACTTGGAGCTAAATTTTCATATTGTGTTAATTAACCATTTTTATTTTAGGATTTAATGTTGCTATTATTACATGTATTGGTATTATGTAAATAGTTGGAGATTGTGGAGATTGTGGTTGACATTAGTTTTATTTTATGTGATTAATTCAATGTTTTTGAAGTTATATATTGTGTTTTAAATTTTATATAGATTGTAAGGGTTGGTGCACGTTTAGAGAAAAATATTATTCCCAAAAAAAGGGATTTATTTTTGCTATGAAATTGAATTTAGTGATATTGTAGTGGTATATTAGTTGTATATAGAATTAACTACGGAAATTTAACTTTTGATTCTAAAAATATTGGTAGAGAAAATTAATTTCCTATGAAAATTGGTATGCGACTATCAATTTACTACGAAAATTGGTATGTGAAAATCAATTTGCTACGAAAATTTGATATGTGAAAACTAATTTGCTACGAAAATTGGCATGAATAGATACAATTTGATGTAGTGAAAAATAAATGTTTTCTTTACAATTTGACATTCGTAGTAAAAGTTATGTTATTTACTACGAAAATTGCCATCATTAATTACGAAAATTGGCATAATTAGCTACGATATATGTGGTAGTAGAAAACTAATGTTTTCTCTACATTTCTCTTATCGTAGAGAAAAGTGTATTATTTCCTACGAAATATTAAATCGTAGCTAAATACTATTAGTTACGAGGCTTCTCTACGATTCACGCTACGAATAAATTTTCGTAGCTAATTGGTTTTTGCTACAAAAATTGAATTTTTAACTACGAAAACTTTTGTAGAGAAAATCAAAATATTTTTAAGAGCAGTCCCAAGAATAATCATAAATCTCAAAAATTTAAAAACTTCTCCCATACCAAACGCCCCCTTAAGTTAAAACCCCTCTGGTGTTTAATTGGAATTGTTTCACATCTTACAATGATGGTGATCAGGCTGCTTCGAAGCATGATTGATGGGATTTTAGTGCCTCTAAATAATCTTTATATATATAAAAGTAGGATAATTTGAAAAAAAAAATTCACCCCAAAATTTGCATTAATAACTTGTATTTAATGCTTATTGCATTTAATACTTATTGCATTAATAATTTATATTTAGTAATTTGCATTAATAATTTAAAATTTTCAATTGCTTTGAAATAATAAGTATTAATTACTATAAAATTAATAATGAATTTTAAATACATGAGTTTCCCAATACATTATTATGTGAATATTAAATATTTAATTAATCCATCAATCAATAAAAAATAAATACTATTTATGAGGAATATAAATAGACACTTAAAGTGTAACGCCCCGCTTTCCCGGGTGCGTTATAACTTGAGACAATTCTGGGATAATAATTTTTTTTTTCTTTCAAACTAATACTAAATCACATCATTCCTCGTATCTGTCCCAGAATTTTCAATCATATTCTCTAAAGAGAATTATTATACACATCAAATACGGAAGCAAAGATCGAACCTAATATTTTAACATTAATTGAAATTCTTATATCATCGTTCATCAACATAACTTAATACATGACATAAATTCTCAACTAACATTAACCCTAAATAAGGTTATACATCATCATTTCTTAAAACGTTCAGAATTCAAAGTAACAGAACTTAAATACACAGGCTACATAACATACATTTCATTCGTCATACACTCTATTAAGTGTCATTTCATGCCTCATTCATCCTTGTATCTGCTACAATCTCGATCTGGAACGTTTGAATATTTCAGGGGTAAAGCCCAAGTTAGATAATGAATCATCTAAGTAAGGGTACAAAATGTTTTATCATGTGTGTATGCATTGTCTTACTTATTGTAGGTGTCAACTGCACCCCTCATGCTACCTACCATTTTTACAGCCACATCTTTTGTAATACCCCATGTTTATATGAGGTTGCCACATAATTTCAGTAAGTTTAGAATACCGAAAATTGGTTTGATAGCAGTTATAAGTACCGAATTGGCTGTAGGGAATGCCTCGGGGTGAAATTGTCTAAGGAAAATGATATGGTCTCAATGAGCGTTCCGAGATATGATTTACAGTATCGAAAGAAATCGGATCGGGAACGATTTTCGGTACAGCTAAAATACAACTGCCATTTAGGCTGTAAAATCGAATTGTCATAAGGGACTCCTAAAAAATCAACGGAACCCTAGGGGGGCTTCGATTTTGCGTAAGGATCAACCCTTCAGTAGTTTCAGGATGAAACAATAGCCCGGTGAGGATACTGGGCTGAAATCGTCATTTTTAACTAAGCTTCAAGTTATTAATTTTGTGTTTTCGATATCGTAATGCCAATTAATTTAGTGTTTGAGGATATTATTGCAATTAGGGAATTATTTCAATAAATTTAGGGTTAAAAATGGAATTTAAATATATAATTTTTATAATTTAATATATATAATTATATATAGTGTATTTATGTGGGCATGCATGGAGGCCATGCCCTGCACATCGCCTCTACAATCAGCTTTGCAAAATTGAGATTTGCACGCAATGAGGGATGGCTCAAGGAGTGGCCAGGCAGTCAGGGAAGGCCAAGCGTTTCCTATAAATAGGGGATCGTTTGAGAGCAAATGCAAGAAAGGAATGGAAATGAAGAATGCAGCCGCGAATGGAAGCCAATGGTCGAGTGAAGCTTGGAGCAATGGCAGAATCGGCTGAGGCAACGAGCAACCAACCGGAGGTCAAGAAGAAGCTGGGAAGCAAGTAAGAGATGGCCAGAAGTGGCCGAATCTAGCCGCAAAGGGCGGACAGCAACCATGGCCGCAAGCCACGGCCATGGCAACCTGATGAAGGCGAAGGCAGCAAGCTCGGGCAGTCGGCCAACAACTTCGGGGACGGCCCAACAAGGTATATGGTGATCAACGTGCTTGGTAAAGGCTCGAAAGGCAGCCGGAGGGAGCTGGTGTGGCCATGGAAGCCATGGCCGCAGGCAGTTGCGCCGAACCAGCAACCAGCTACGGCCGCAAGCGGCAGCCAACGGAGTGCGTGTGGAGCACCGAGGTCCGGCGAGTCCGAGGCAGCTGGCGGAGGGCCGAGTGGAGGCCGATGAAGGGCCATGCGGCGGCTGGAGCAAGGTGCAGGTGCGTGGGAGGAAGAAGAAGAGAAAGAAGAAGAAAGGGAAAAGAAGAGAAGAAAGAAAAAGAAAAAAAGAAAAGAAAAGAAAAGGAAAAGGAAAGAAAAGAAAAGAAAAGAAAGGAAAAAAGGAAAAATAGAAAAAATGCTATAAAAATCCTAGAAAAAAAGATTTGGGGATTTAGTATTTTTTTCAGAGATTTTGGCAAGAAAAATGGTTCGAGTCAGCTTTTCAAGGATATGGCACGCATATCGAGGAAGCCAGAGATGCTAAGTTTGGGTAAGTAAAATTTTCTAGAAAATTTCAGAAATTCTAGAATATTATTTTATGAATTTTTGTAGTGAAATATTTGTGAAAATATTTTAGAAATATTTAGTTTGGATTTATTGAGGAAAAAATAGGAAGAAATAGAGAGAAAAATAAAGAAAATGCAAGAAATTATGAAAAATAGGTTTTAATGATTATTTAATCAAATATGGTGATTAGGATGCTTTGAGACTTAAAGTTGAAGTGACTTGTGCGAATTTTGAGATTGGCACGCAAATCAAGGCGATGCACATATTTCGAGGCAAGGCACGGATATCGAGGTAGCCTGATAAGCTTGAGAAGGTAAGTGGTACTTCCCACTAAATTTAGTTTTATGGAAAATACTTGGTTTGTAAGTGATTTATGTTCCTCGAAAATGTTTTCATCATGTTGACATGCTCGGATATATATCCATCACGTAGACTGCATACATGACATGCTATGAAATGCATATGTACACGTTGATATCATTAATCACCTGCATTATGGCCGTAGGGAGTATGAACTGACACTGCTACTTTACCAAGGGTGCACCCATACACCCTGGCTTCGAAAGAGGTGGCTGCAAAAATGGTAGGTAGCATGAGGGGTGCAGTTGACACCTACGATGAGTAAGACATTGTATTCATACACGAAATATATTTTCTATACCCTTAATTAGATGATTCATCATCTAACTTGGCCTTTGCCCTTGGAATATTCAAATGTTTCAAATGGAGATTGTAGCAGATACGAGGATAAATGAGGCATAAAATGGCACTTAGCAGAGTGCATAAGGAGTGAAATGTATGTTATGTAGCCCATGTATTTAAGTTCTGCTACTTTGAATTCTGAACGTTTTGAGGAATGTTGATGTATATCCTTATGGTTAATGAAGATGTAAGAATTGATTTATGATTAATGTTAAAATATCAAGTTTCAATCATTGCTTCTGCATTCGATGTGTATAATGATTCTCTTTCGAGAAAAATATTTAGAGGTTCTAGGACGGATTCGAGATATGATGTGAGTAAGAATTAAGTTTGAAAAGAAAAAAAAATTATTGTCTCAGAATTGTCTCAATTTATAACCCGCCCGAGAAAGCAGGGCATTACATCTTTCGAAGCCGGGATGTATGGGGGCACCCTTGGTAAGGTAGCGACGCTAGTTTGTACTCCTTACGGCCTCAATGCGTGTGATCAATGATATCAACGTGTACGTATGCATTTTCATAGCATGTCATGTGTGCAATCTATGTGATGGATACATATCAGAGCATGTCAATATGATGTAAGCATTCTGGAGGATCGGGGTTTGAAACATAAATCACCTATAACCAATCATTTTCCATAAAATTAAATCCAGTTGAGAAGTACCATTTACTTTTTCAAGTTTATCGAGCTATCTCAAAATATGTGCAACGCCTCAATTTGCATGCAAACCTCAAAATTCGCACAAGTTACTTCAACTTTAGCCTTAAAGCATCCTAATCACCATAAGTATTTAAATAAACATTAAAATCTATTTTTCCATAATTTCTTGCATTTTCTTTATTTTTCTCTCTATTTCTTTCTTTTTTACTCAATAAATCCAAACTAAATATTTCTCAAATATTTTCTCAAATATTTCACTACGAAAATTCATAAAATAATATTCTTGAATTTTTGAAATTTTCTAGAAAATTTTACTTACCTTAACTTAGAAAATTTTCTTTTCCTTTCTTTTTCTTTTTTTCTTTTTCTCTCCTCTCGTATTCCTCCTCCTTCTTCCTTGCCCCTTCCTATGTGAACCCTCCATGCCCATCTTCCTTCCTTCCTATCTTTCTTTTCTTCTTTATTTCTTTTTCTCATTCTTATTTTCTTCTTTTTATTCTTTTTTTTTCCATCATTCTTCTTCTTCTTCTTCTTCTCCCGCCTCCCCTGCTTCTTCTCCGCCCTACCAACGCGCATGGCCGCCATCGCCCAGCTGCTGCTCCACCTTTCATCACTGCTACCAGCTTCGCCGACACTGCTAGCCGCACCGACCTCCCCCGAGCGCTGCCCAGCTCCGCCGAGCTTACTACCCGCGGCCATGGCCGCGCCTGGCTGCTACAACAGCAGCTTCACGACTGCCATAATAGCAGCTTCGCGACTGCCATGGCCGCACCTTACTGCTCCATCTCTCCCTGCTCTCGATCTTCTTCTCTCTTCCCTTAACCCAAGCTCTCTCTCTCTCTCGCATCTCTCAGCTGAATCTCTCATGGCTCACTGCCATTTCTTACTTCAATTGCTTTCCTCAATCTCTCCACTCTTAGTCTATTTATAGGCTCACACCACAACCCTTATGCCTGCCTTGGCCATTCTCTATTGCGTGAAGATTACTCAAAAGCATGGAGATTTCAGAGGGTATGGGATATGGGATTTGTGTGGCATGGGTTATAGAGAGACATGGGTTGCATTTACAAAGGCATGGCCTCTCTTATGCGTGTACACATAAATATATATAGTACACCACATTTAATTAATGAGAGATAAATCAATCTCTCAATTCTCTCTACCCCATCTCTTCTTGCAGATTTTCTTTCAAATCTTCAGCCCACGATTGATTATGTGTTTCCAATTGCACAAATTTGCACCCACTGCTTCCATATATATACATGTACATATATATCATATATTATATTATAATAATAAAAAAATAACACATTTAAATCTCAAATTTCATCCCTATTTTACTTATGCAATTCCCTAATTACAACTATACCCTTAAACCTCAAATTAATTTGCATTACAATACTGAAAATGCAAAATTAATAACTTCAAAGTTACTTGATTTGGACGATTTTGTCCCAGTGTCATCATCGGGCTATTGCTTCCTCCCGAAACCACTGAAGGGTTGATCCTTATGCAAGACTGGAGCCCCCCAAGAGTTCCGTTGATTTTTCGGGAGTCTCCTACAATAATTTGGTTTTGTAACCTAATTGGCAGTTGCATTTTAATTATACCGAAAACTATTCCAGACCCAATTTCTTTCGATACCATAAATCTTATCTCGAAACGCTCATCGAGACCATATTATTTTCCTTAGACAATTTCAGTCCGAGATATTCCCTACAGTCGATTCGATACTTATAATTGTTATCAAGCCAATTTTTTTGTATTCTAAACTCATCGAAATTACGTGACAACCTCATACAAACATAGGGTATTACATAAATTATTAATTAAGTCACAGAAAATTATCCATTAAATAAAATCTTATCTTTATATAATATAATAATATATAATATAATCTTTATATATATAAAAGTAGGATAGTCTGAAAAAAAAAAATTCCCCCCAAAATTTGCATTAATAATTTGTATTTAATGCTTATTGCATTAATAATTTGCATTTAATACTCATTGCATTAATAATTTATATTTAGTAATTTGCATTAATAATTTAAAATTTTTAATTTCTTTGAAATAATACGTATTAATTACTCTAAAATTAATAATGAATTTTAAATTCATGAATTTTTCAATGCTAATAATGGGTTTTCCAATACATTATTATGTAAATATTAAATATTTAATTAATCTATCAATCAATCAAAAATAAATACTATTTATGAGGAATATGAATAGACACTTAAAGTATTAATTAAGTCACAGAAAATTGTCTATTAAATAAAATCTTATCTTTATATAATATAATAATATATAATATAATATTTATATATATAAAAGTAGGATAGTCTGAAAAAAAAAAAAACTTTTCCCCCCAAAACTTGCATTAATAATTTACATTTAGTACTTATTGTATTAATAATTTAATTTTTTTAATTATTTTGAAATAATAAGTACTAATTACTGTAAAATTAATAATAAATTTTAAATACATGAGTTTTTTAATGCTAATAATGGATTTTTCAATACATTATTATGTGAATATTATATATTTAATTAATCCGTCAATCAATCAAAAATAAATACTATTTATGAGGAATATGAATAGACACTTAAAGTATTAATTAAGTCATAGAAAATTATCCATTAAATAAAATCTTATCTTTATATAATATAATAATATATAATCTTTATATATAAAAAAGTATGATAGTCTGGAAAAAAAAAATTCCTCCCCAAAACTTGAATTAATAATTTGTATTTAATGATTATTGCATTAATAATTTACATTTAATACTTATTGCATTAATAATTTAAAATTTTCAATTGCTGTGAAAGAATACGCATTAATTACTATAAAATTAATAATGAATTTTAAATACATGAGTTTTTTAATGCTTAAATGAGTTTTCCAATATATTATTATGTGAATATTAAATATTTAATTAATCCATCAATCAATCAAAAATAAAATACTATTATGAGGAATGTGAATAGACACTTAAAGTATTAATTAAGTCAAAGAAAATTGTCCATTAAATAAAATCTTATCTTTATATAATATAACAATATATAATATAAACTTTATATATATAAAACTATGATAGTTTGGAAAAAAAAATTCCCCACCAAAACTTTCATTAATAATTTGCATTTAGTACTTGTTGCATTAATAATTTGCATTTACTAATTTACATTAATAATTTAAAATTTTCAATTATTTTGAAATAATAAGTACTAATTACTATAAAATTAATAATGAATTTTAAATACATGAGTTTTTCAATACTAATAATGGGTTTTCCAATACATTATTATATGAATATTAAATATTTAATTAATCCGTCAATCAATCAAAAATAAATACTATTTATAAGGAATATGAATAGACACTTAAAATATTAATTGAGTCACATAAAATTATTCATTAAATAAAATCTTATATTTATATAATATAATAATATATAATATCTTTATATATATAAAAGTAGGATAGTTTGAATTTTTTTTTTCCAAAACTTGCATTAATAATTTGCATTTAGTAATTTGCATTAATAATTTAAAATTTTCAATTATTTTAAAATAATAAGTACTAATTACTATAAAATTCATAATAGAATTTAAATACATGAGTTTTCCAATTCTAATCATGAGTTTTTCCAATACATTATTATATGAATATTAAATATTTAATTAATCCGTCAATGAATCAAAAATAAATACTATTTATGTGGAATATGAATAGACACTTAAAGTATTAATTGAGTCACAAAAAATTGTTCATTAAATAAAATATTATCTTTATATAATATAATAATATATAACATCTTCTTCTTTTTTTTTTGATCGAAAGGTAAATATATAGATCAAAAAATATACAATGTACACCGGGTATACTCGGGCGCAAAGCCGAAGCCAACAAACAACTAACGATCACTGGCTAAAGCCTCAAAATGAATTAAAAGCTGGGGATACATAGTGAACATTACTTTGTATACAAAGGTTTTAATCCTACAAACAAGGCCTTCGACGATAGGACGAATGCCATAAAAAATTAGACGATTCCTAGCTGCCCAAATTTGGTAGACTAAGCAAGCTAAAGCCATTCTCTTAACTTTGCAAATCCATGAGGAGCCCCTGGCGTCCTCGCTAATCCATTTAATGGCGCTTGAAATAGATGACATGGCTCTGGACATCCCAAGCCACACTTTAATCTGCAACCAAACAGCTCTACTAAAAGAACATAGGAAAAATAAATGGTCTGAAGACTCCTCAGCCACGCAGCAAAAAGGGCAGGCCCTATCAATATCCAGGAACAACAACCTGTCACGAGTGAGTAAACAACCCCTAACGCATAACCACAGCAAAAAGCTATGCTTCGGAATAAGGCACAGGTTCCACACGAATTTCGCCCAAACTTTGACTTGACCCTTCACCCGAAGGAACTCGTAGGCAGCATGCAAATCAATCGCAACACCATTGGACCAAAACTTGGTGTGTTTGCCCCCAAAACTTGCATTAATAATTTGTATTTAATGCTTATTGCATTAATAATTTGCATTTAATACTTATTGCAATAATTTACATTTAGTAATTTGCATTAATAATTTAAAATTTTCAATTGCTTTGAAATAATACGTATTAATTACTATAAAATTAATAATGAATTTTAAATTCATGAATTTTTCAATGCTAATAATGGGTTTTTCAATACATTATTATGTGAATATTAAATATTTAATTAATCTATCAATCAATCAAAAATAAATACTATTTATGAGGAATATGAATAGACACTTAAAGTATTAATTAAGTCACAGAAAATTGTCCATTAAATAAAATCTTATCTTTATATAATATAATAATATATAATATAATATTTATATATATATAAGTAGGATAGTCTGAAAAAAAAAAAAACTTTTCCCCCCAAAACTTGCATTAATAATTTGCATTTAGTACTTATTGTATTAATAATTTAAATTTTTTAATTGTTTTGAAATAATAAGTACTAATTACTGTAAAATTAATAATAAATTTTAAATACATGAGTTTTTTAATGCTAATAATGGATTTTTCAATACATTATTATGTGAATATTATATATTTAATTAATCCGTCAATCAATCAAAAATAAATACTATTTATGAGGAATATGAATAGACACTTAAAGTATTAATTAAGACATAGAAAATTATCCATTAAATAAAATCTTATCCTTATATAATATAATAATATATAATCTTTATATATAAAAAAGTATGATAGTCTGGAAAAAAAAAATTCCTCCCCAAAACTTGGATTAATAATTTGTATTTAATGATTATTGCATTAATAATTTACATTTAATACTTATTGCATTAATAATTTAAAATTTTCAATTGCTTTGAAAGAATACGCATTAATTACTATAAAATTAATAATGAATTTTAAATACATGAGTTTTTTAATGCTAATAATGAGTTTTCCAATATATTATTATGTGAATATTAAATATTTAATTAATCCAGCAATCAATCAAAAATAAAATACTATTATGAGGAATGTGAATAGACACTTAAAGTATTAATTAAGTCAAAGAAAATTGTCCATTAAATAAAATCTTATCTTTATATAATATAACAATATATAATATAAACTTTATATATATAAAACTATGATAGTTTGGAAAAAAAAATTCCCCACCAAAACTTTCATTAATAATTTGCATTTAGTACTTGTTGCATTAATAATTTGCATTTACTAATTTACATTAATAATTTAAAATTTTCAATTATTTTGAAATAATAAGTACTAATTACTATAAAATTAATAATGAATTTTAAATACATGAGTTTGTCAATACTAATAATGGGTTTTCCAATACATTATTATATGAATATTAAATATTTAATTAATCCGTCAATCAATCAAAAATAAATACTATTTATAAGGAATATGAATAGACACTTAAAATATTAATTGAGTCACATAAAATTATTCATTAAATAAAATCTTATATTTATATAATATAATAATATATAATATCTTTATATATATAAAGTAGGATAGTTTGAATTTTTTTTTTCCAAAACTTGCATTAATAATTTGCATTTAGTAATTTGCATTAATAATTTAAAATTTTCAATTATTTTAAAATAATAAGTACTAATTACTATAAAATTCATAATAGAATTTAAATACATGAGTTTTCCAATTCTAATCATGAGTTTCTCCAATACATTATTATATGAATATTAAATATTTAATTAATCCGTCAATGAATCAAAAATAAATACTATTTATGTGGAATATGAATAGACACTTAAAGTATTAATTGAGTCACAAAAAATTGTTCATTAAATAAAATATTATCTTTATATAATATAATAATATATAACATCTTCTTCTTTTTTTTGATCGAAAGGTAAATATATAGATCAAAAAATATACAATGTACACCGGGTATACTCGGGCGCAAGGCCGAAGCCAACAAACAACTAACGATCATTGGCTAAAGCCTCAAAATGAATTAAAAGCTGGGGATACATAGTGAACATTACTTTGTATACAAAGGTTTTAATCCTACAAACAAGGCCTTCGACGGTATGACGAATGCCATAAAAAATTAGACGATTCCTAGCTGCCCAAATTTGGTAGACTAAGCAAGCTAAAGCCATTCTCTTAACTTTGCAAATCCATGAGGAGCCCCTGGCGTCCTCGCTAATCCATTTAATGGCGCTTGAAATAGATGACATGGCTCTGGACATCCCAAGCCACACTTTAATCTGCAACCAAACAGCTCTACTAAAAGAACATAGGAAAAATAAATGGTCTGAAGACTCCTCAGCCACGCAGCAAAAAGGGCAGGCCCTATCAATATCCAGGAACAATAACCTGTCACGAGTGAGTAAACAACCCCTAACGCATAACCACAGCAAAAAGCTATGCTTCGGAATAAGGCACAGGTTCCACACGAATTTCGCACAAACTTTGACTTGACCCTTCACCCGAAGGAACTCGTAGGCAGCATGCAAATCAATCGCAACACCATTGGACCAAAACTTGGTGTGTTTCCCCCCAAAACTTGCATTAATAATTTGTATTTAATGCTTATTGCATTAATAATTTGCATTTAATACTTATTGCATTAATAATTTACATTTAGTAATTTGCATTAATAATTTAAAATTTTTAATTGCTTTGAAATAATACGTATTAATTACTATAAAATTAATAATGAATTTTGAATACATGAGTTTTTCAATGCTAATAATGGGTTTTTCAATACATTATTATGTGAATATTAAATATTTAATTAATCCATCAATCAATAAAAAATAAATACTATTTATAGTTAATGATGGTTTTAATGTTAATTCTTTAAATAGATAAATATTATTGAATGTATAACTATCAATTAAAACTAGAAAGGCGGAGACTTAATAAGTTGACTATGCTAATTTATTTTTTTTGCCCAAACTATTACTCTGCCTATATTAAATTTATTGAATACAGTAGATTTCAATGTACCAAAAAATGAATTATTTAATAATGATTTATTCAATGTATTGAATAAGCATGTTTCAATGCACCAAAAAATAAATTATTCAATCTATTGAGCACAGCAGTTTCAATGCATCAAAAAATAAATTATTCAATTTATTGAATACAACAGACAAATATTTAGGAATTAAAAAATAAAAAAATATATCTTAGACACATTAAACAACATATAAATATGGTTAATGATGGTTTAAATATTAATTCTTCAATTAGATAGATATTACTGAATGTGTCTACATTCAATTTATTGAATACATCAAGTTTCAATGCACTAAAAAATGACTTATTCAATAATGATTTATTCAATTTATTGAATATAGCAAGATCCAATGCACCAAAAAATGAATTATTCAATAATGATTTGTTCAATTTATTGAATATAGTAGGTTTTAATGCACCAAAAAATGAATTATTCAATTTATTGAATACAGCAAATAAATATTTAGGAATTAAAAAATAACAAAAAATATATCTTAGACACATTACACTACAAGAGTTTTGACTTTTTCCGGCGGTGAGAAAACCGCCAGAAAAAGTTGAAAAACCGCCGGTAAAAGTTTTACCGGTGGTTTTAATAACCGCCGAAAATACCTCCATCGGAAATTCTTGCCGGCGGTTTTTAACCGTTGGAAAATATCTTTTACCGGTAAAAATAATAATACCGGCAGTTTTTTCAAACCGTCAGAAATTTCCGGCGGTTGTGGAACCGCCAGCAAATGAAATACTTTACCGGCGATTTAAAAACCGCTGGTAAAGTGCTGAACTTTAGCGGCGGTTTCAAAACCGCCGGCAAAGGTTTTATCGGCGGTTTTTAAACTGCCGGTAAAAGTAAACCGCTGGAAAAAAAATTTAAAAACCTGTATATATTCAGTATAAAAAAAATATAAACTTGTATTGTAACAAAAAACCACGGCATAACACATAGCAATTTGAACTCAGTAAAATGAAATGCAAAGCATACATAGCAAGCAGATAGTACTAAAACTAGAAACAGGCTGCCGATGCAATAAAATCAAAGCCAAAAGAATTAGAAACCACAGTGAAGTTCAATAGTGATGATAATAATGACCTCCATCCTCTGGGATGTTTGAAGTCCACAAGATCAGGTTATCCCTAAGAAGCTGCATAATTAAAGTGTTGTCCTTGTATGACTCCTCATTCAGAGTATCCAGCTCTGAAATGGCCTCATCAAAAGCTTGCTTTGCAAGATGACAAGCCCTGACAGAAGCAGCTCCTACATCAAATAAGACATTGACCAATTTGTACAGATTTCAATTAAATAGAATGCACTACTAACCTCTCAGGTGAATTCATAATCTCATAATAAAAGACTGAGAAATTCAGGGCCAAGCCCAACCGGATGTGAAAGAGCAAGGGGGAAGACAATCAAAAACAATGCTGAAAAAACAATGTTCCCAAAACACAATACCCAAAAACTAGTAGTGGAGCTGAAGCAACCCAAAAACTTCATCTAAACAGAAAGCAAAATAACCAATCTGCTACATAGACACAATACCCACAATGCTTAATGAAGATAATAGTAATCCCTAATTTGAATAAGATGCATGAAGTCACAATCATAGACTTCTAATAAGTTTAACAATGTTCAAATGATCCCATAAGATAGTCTTAACTTTATAGATTATTACAGGAAAAAAAAAACTTTATAAAACTCAGCACCAAAATTTTGGAATCTAGACCTATTTGATTTCATACTTATTAATGACAAGTCCAAAAATAAATGACTACTCTTTAATGTCCTTTTGAGTAGGCTGAGCATGGCATTGAACTAGTTACATTCCCTTCAATCTAATGATTCATTAATACATACTAGTGTTTCAAGTGTTTCAGGGCACTCTTCATACTGAATGGTAAACAGGTGATAATGCCAATACATAGAAAATGATCAATGGCAATGAATGTCCACAGAATCAAGAGAACATGTGCATAAAAAATTAGCACATGTTTGAGGAGAGAGAAACATCTCAAATCAACCATAAGCTTACAATTTTCTTTAAACAAGATCAAAATAAAAACAGTTTGCCGGCTCCAGGGAACACTTTAGGAGAGTGAGTCAGCAATGGACATCATTGGGACTAAGAAGCATCGAGCAATTCTATCTATTCCTTCTTCTTTTTTAGTTATTATTATGGCTAAGACTCACATCTAATTGGTCTGAATACCCCAACACATAAAGGAGAGCCATGGGATGGGTGTGTGATAAAGGCTGGGTACCTACCACGCCTCAGCGCAGATAAACCAAGGTAAGATATTATAAATTTGAACATGAGTAAACAAAATTACAGAACAAACATATCTTAGATAAGTTTGCACTCACGCACAATCATGAACATCTCAAGGTCGAGGAAAACTACAAAAGAGCACAACCTTTGAATGAATTTAGTGATAATCGATTCTAATACATCATCAATTCATTTACCCTTAATAGTTACTGTTTCATCATGTAACTATTGACAAAACTATTGACAAGTCAAAGCCATCTGATTGCATAAAACGAAGAATAATCCATATAGGCATTCACAAAGCCTACGAGGCGCTATACAAACATTGGTGAAAGACACATTATGGTGAAAGACTTAACGTCAGAAGCAATTCTAGCTCTGTCGAGAAGTATCTCAGCCAAAAACCCTGCCCTTCTGCTCTTAAAAATGTTAACAATAGTAAAGCTGTCTTTGGCAACAGGTGCCAGAAGGCATAGCATTATGACAACATTTTCAATTTTTACAATCGATTAATAAAAAAAAAAACCCTAACCCCAATTTGGATAACGCCAATGCCTGAACAAAAATCAACACGTAATATTCACCCAAATAACTCAAATTCATAACATAAAGGCACGTATACGCGTGAATACACATAGAATTTCGAGGATTTGGAGGAGAATCTACCTGTTTCCGAAGGGAATCCCAAGAAGTGGTTGGATCCATGTTTGCGGGAGGAGAGAAAGGGAGCAACTGTGGATTCTTCTCATTCCGGTTCCGAATCACAGCACAACGCTTCGAATTGCAAGGAGCAGAATGAGATCGCCCAGTTCTCAAGAATTCTGAGAGAAGCGCTCTCGTTGGGGAAGAAATGAACCAGTCGTCCAAGACCACGAATTTGCTACCATTATTAATCAATCAATAGACTAATTAATCTGGTTTACCCACCAGTAATGACACCAAAAAAAAAGTAGTAGTTGTTACCATACCAAATGGAGCAGCAGGTAGCACTACAAAAAAATCAGCATTTAGCGGCGGTTTTTTTTGCATTTAGCGGCAATTAAAAACAGCCGCTAAGTCAGCCGTCGCGGAGTGTTTAGCAGCAGTTTTCAGCAACCGCTGGAATAACCACCGCTAATTTTAAATTTTGCGGTGGTTTTAAAAATCGCCACTAAATAAGTCATTTAGCGGTAGTTTTTGTAATATTTAGCGGCGGTTTCAAAACTGAATTCGTTGCTAAAATTAATTTTTTTTAATTTTTTTAAAATTTAAAAAAGTAATAATATTTTAAATTAATAAAAAAATTAAATTATTAATTTTAGCGGCGATTTTGAAACCGCCGCTAAAATTAAAATATTATTTTTTTACGGCCCGCACAAGCCAGCCCGCCTCGCACCCGACCCACTCGCCCCGCCCCTGCGCACCACGTGGCGATACTGGAAATTAAATCCAGCCATGCTCTCCCCAAGTTTCGAACCCGAGACCGCTTATGCGCGCGCGCGCGAACTGCCTGATCTGCGAAGACATCCTTAACATATATGCATATATATATATATATATTATATACTAATCTAACAACTAATTTTTAGAATTATATTTTATATTTTTTAATATATATTAAAAATATTTATTAATTGATTATTTTTAAAAGAATAATAGAATAAATTAAAAATAAATTAATTGATTAAAAATAAAAAAGAAGATTTTATATATTTTTAAAATTATTAAAATTTTATATATTAAAATGTTTTTAAATTAATTTTTATTTTTTTAAATTTTATTTTTAATGAATTTTGCTATTAATTTAAATGCAATTTTATATTTATTTTTAAGATTTTATATTTATTTAATTTTTAATTATTTTCTTAAGCAAAATTTAATTTTTTTTAATGAAAATAATGAATTTTAATATTTCAGATTTTTATTTAATTTTATTTTTATTTTTTTTTCAATTTAGCGGCGATTTTCAAAAATCGCCGCTAAATTTAATTTTTTAATGAATTATTTTATTTTATTTTTAATTTTTAATTATTTAATTTTTTTTTAAATTTAGCGGTAGTTTCTCAAAAAAACGCCGCTAAATTTAATTTTTTTGAATTTTGCAGCGGTTTTTCAAAAACCGTCACGAAAAAGAATTTAATTTTTTTATTATTTAATTATTTTTTTAATTTAGCGGCGATTTTTCAAAAATTGCCGTGAAAAAGAATTTAATTTTTTTATTATTTAATTATTTTTTAAATTTAGCGACGATTTTTTAAAAACCGCCGCAAAAAAACATGTTTTACTGAATTTTGTGGCGATTTTTTGAAACCACCGCAAAATTTTAAAGAAACCACCGCAAAAATCATATTTTGCAGCGGTTTAAAAACCGCCGCAAAAAAACCGCCGTAAAAAATCATTTTTTTTTGTAGTGTAGCAGCGATCGAGCGAGATGAGAGCGAGGGAAGCGAGTGAGCAAGAGTGATTGAGAGGCAGTCAGGTAGCGAGGGCGAGCGCGACTGAGAGTAAGCAAGCGAGGGTGAGAACGACTGAGAGCGAGCGAGCGAGCTAGCGAGGGCGAGCGAAATTCAACGGCAAGAGCGAGCGAGAGAGACACAGCGAGGCGCGAGTGAGAGGAATTTTGGGGGTTAGGGTTTGCAGAGGGAAATTTTGGAAGAGAAATGGTGAGGGGAAGATTTGGGGGGGGGGGGGTTTATATATAAGTCATATCCCCGGCGGTTTCAAAACCGCCGGGGATGGGTCTATATGCCCGGCAGTTTCAAAACCGCCAGCGATGTGTCTAAATCACCGACGGTTTATAGAATCCGTCGGAGATACCTATACCATAGCCAGCGATTTTAAAAACCGCCGATTATTGTGTTAAATCCCCAACAGTTTACAAAACCGCTGGGGATTATAGTGTTAAACAGGAGATAAATATGGTTAATGATGGTTTCAACATTAATTCTTCAAGTAGATAAATGATGAGGGAATATTTACAGGGGGCAATTTTACTGTACTACCCCTGAGAGGTTACCATTAACTCGGAGCCATGTGTGCCAGTAAAGACCAATATGCGATCGCCACGTGTCAAGACTTAGGAGCTCCGCTTATCTTTATAATCTTTATTATGATTTTGAACTGGAAAGAGATAAAGAAGAAGATTAAGTCAACCAATGATATCTTTAAATATCCCGAGAATTATCTCTATTAGGGAAGATTATCTTTTCTCCCCATGGAAAGGGGATCAACCTCTCTTTTTGAAATATATCTTATCTCCTAAGGGAAAGGCCACGGGACATCTATAAATAGAGGGCAACCTCTACAGGTATGGGGATCTGATTCCTAAGGGACTCATTGATTATCTTTCATTACTGTTATTATGCTCCTCAAAAACCCTATGAACTGACTTGAGCGTCGGAGGGATCACGGGGAGCAAGTCCCCACCCCTTTTTGCAGGTACTTGGTCCGAGACAGAAGAAGGTGATCGGCTCCGCTTCATCAATTGGCGCCCACCGTGGGGCCCTCGTCTTTTCTTTCTGTTTACCAAGCACAATCTCAAGCCGCATGAAGCCAAATCAAATCAATTGAGAAAGAAAGCATTACATATTTACAATAATCGCATTAATGGTATGTTCTTTCGTTAATATTTATATATCTCCCTGTTTTGTTTTTCAATTATTGTTTTATTTAAAAAAAAATAATCGAAAGAAAAAGGACAGAGAAATCTCTCTCTCTCTGTATATATATGCGTGTTGTATGAAGAAGCTTCGTGTTGAAGCTTGGCACAAAGAGAGAAAAAATAAATAGGCATTATAAAGCTTTTCATGGAAGCTGGGAAAAAAATGCCACTGCTTGTTATATTACATGAATATGTACCTATATATATATATATACATATTATAGTACTATTATGAGAGCTTCTGGAGATTGGAGGAAGCTTTTGGGAGGCAGGAAAAGGGCTAAATCACATATATTATATTCTATATTATAAGAGCCAGGCGGAGAGATTTGGCCAAGCAAGGCACTAAGGCGTGACCCACGCACGAAACTAAAGCAGAGGTGGAGCAGAAAACCTCATCTTCTTCCTGGTTTAATTTTCTTATGTTATTATTGTTGATTTGGATTTCAATTTTGTCAAAAAAACTCACTCTAATTGCGGACGTAGGCGTTACGTCGAACCGAAAAAATAAAATACTCTCTTTAATTGCGGATGTAGGCGTTACGCCGAACCGCGAAAATAAAATATTTGTTATTCTTTGATTGCGGATGTAGGCGTTACGCCGAACCGCGAAAACAAAACATTGTTATTCTTTAATTGCGGACGTAGGCATTACGTCGAACCACAGAAACAAAATATTTGTTATTCTTTGATTGCGGATGTAGGTGCTGCGCCGAACCGCGAAGACAAAATGTTATTATTCTTTAATTGCGGACGTAGGCATTTCACCGAACCGCGAAAATAAAATATGGATATTCTTTAAAATCCTGTCATCAACTACAATCCGAGCCAACATGTGCACATGAAGACCGAGGGTCTGAAATGCCTCGACAACGTAAGAGTAAAGGATCAGATATGATCCTCGGGGGGCTTCGAACCCCCGAACACTCAAAAGCAAAGGATCAGATGTGATCCTCGGGGGGCCCCGAACCCCCGAACACTAAAAAACAAAGGATCACAAGTGATCCTCGGGGGCCCCGAACCCCGGACAACTCAAGACAAAAGGGTCACATATGATCCTCGAACTCCTGACAACTCAAAGTCAAAGGGGACCACCCCTACTAATTAAGGCACCAGTTCGGAGGCTACTAACCTCTGCCAAATGAAGACCAAAAGGTATCAGTTCGGAGGCTATGAACCTCCGCCAAATGAAGACCAAAGGGGACCACCCCTACTAATTAAGGCACCAGTTCGGAGGCTACGAACCTCCGCCACATGAAGACCAAAGGGGACCACCCCTACTAATTAAGGCACCAGTTCGGAGGCTACGAACCTCCACCAAATGAAGACCAAAAGGCATCAGTTCGGAGGCTACAAACCTCCGCCAAATGAAGACCAAAGGGGACCACCCCTACTAATTAAGGCACCAGTTCGGAGGCTACGAACCTCCACCAAATGAAGACCAAAAGGCATCAGTTCAGAGGCTACGAACCTCCGCCAAATGAAGATCAAAGGGGACCACCCCTACTAATTAAGGCACCAGTTCGGAGGCTACGAACCTCCGCCAAATGAAGACCAAAAGGCATCAGTTCGGAGGCTACAAACCTTCGCCAAACGAAGACCAAAGGGGACCATAGCCTCAGCCAACGGCCCCGAAGGCAAGGCGCGCAGCCTCGACCAACACAGCTTCGGCCAAACGGCCTCGAAGATAAGGTAAGCGGCCTCGGCCCCCACAGCCTCAGCCAGCGGCCCCCGAAGACGAGGCACGCAGCCTCGGCCAGCAACCCCGAAGACCAAGCACGCGGCCTCGGCCACCGCAGCCTCGGCCAGCGGCCCCCAAAGATCAGGCACGCGGCCTCGGCCACCACAGCCTCGGCCAGTGGCCCCCGAAGACAAGGCACACAGCTTCGGCCAAACGGCCTCGAAGATAAGGTAAGCGGCCTCGGCCCCCACAGCCTCAGCCAGCGGCCCCCGAAGACGAGGCATGCAGCCTCGGCCAGCAACCCCGAAGATCAGGCACGCGGCCTCGGCCACCGCAGCCTCGGCCAGCGGCCCCCAAAGATCAAGCACGCGGCCTCGGCCACCACAGCCTCGGCCAGTGGCCCCCGAAGACAAGGCACACAGCCTCGGCCAGTGGCCTCGAAAGTAAGGCAAGCGGCCTCGGCCACCACAACCTCGGCCAGCGGCCCTCAAAGATAAAGAATACGGCCTCGACTAGCATAGCCTCGGCCCTAGGCAAAAAATAACAATAAAAATATATATATGTACTAATTTAAGAGCTGACCCCTTTTCTACTATAGGAAAATTCTCAAACGTCACTATCACCTCGAGCGACCTAATGACCCTTTGCATGGGAAGACTGAAAAGGCACCAGGAGACTTAAGAAGCGAATTCAGCATCCGAGACTGCTAACCCAAATTTTTAGCAGAACTTTTTTACAGAGGCTCAGAAAAACAGTGACAACGACTCCTTCAGCTGCCCAACCTCCTTACTCGATCAGCTCAAGGAGTGGGGGGCAAGTGATGAGGGAATATTTACAGGGGGCAATTTTACTGTACTACCCCTGGGAGGTTACCATTAACTCGGAGCCATGTGTGCCAGTAAAGACCAATATGCGATCGCCACGTGTCAAGACTTAGGAGCTCCGCTTATCTTTATAATCTTTATTATGATTTTGAACTGGAAAGAGATAAAGAAGAAGATTAAGTCAACCAATGATATCTTTAAATATCCCGAGAATTATCTCTATTAGGGAAGATTATCTTTTCTCCCCATGGAAAGGGGATCAACCTCTCTTTTTGAAATATATCTTATCTCCTAAGGGAAAGGCCACGGGACATCTATAAATAGAGGGCAACCTCTACAGGTATGGGGATCTGATTCCTAAGGGACTCATTGATTATCTTTCATTACTGTTATTATGCTCCTCAAAAACCCTATGAACTGACTTGAGCGTCGGAGGGATCACGGGGAGCAAGTCCCCACCCCTTGTTGCAGGTACTTGGTCCGAGACAGAAGAAGGTGATCGGCTCCGCTTCATCAATAAATATTACCGAATGTGCCTACATTCAATTTATTGAATATAACAGGTTCCAATGCAGCAAAAAATGAATTATTCAATAATGATTTATTCAATTTATTGAATACAGTAGGTTTCAGTGCATCAAAAAATGAATTATTCAATTTATTGAATACTGCAGTTCCAATGCAATAAAAAATAAATTATTCAATTTTTTGAATACAACAGATAAATATGGTTAATATTGGTTTAAACATTAATTCTTTAAGTAGATAAATATTACCAAATATGTCTACATTCAATTTATTGAATGCAACAGGTTCCATTGCATAAAAAAATGAATTATTCAATAATGATTTATTCAATTTATTGAATACAACAGGTTTCAATGCATCAAAAAATAAATTATTCAATTTATTGAATACAATAGTTCCAATGCATCAAAAAATAAATTATTCAATTCTTTGAATACAATAGATAAATATTTAGGAATTAAAAATTAAAAAAATATATCTTGGACACATTAAACAATAGATAAATATGGTTAATGATGGTTTCAATGTTAATTCTTCAAACAGGTAAATATTACCGAATGTGTCTACATTCAATTTATTGAATACATCAAGTTTCAATGCACTAAAAAATGACTTATTCAATAATGACTTATTCAATTTATTGAATACAGCAAGATCCAATGCACCAAAAAATGAATTATTCAATAATGATTTATTTAATTTATTGAATATAGTAGGTTCTAATGCACCAAAAAATGAATTATTCAATTTATTGAATACAATAAATAAATATTTAGGAATTAAAAAATAACAAAAAATATATCTTAGACACGTTAAACAGGAGATAAATATGGTTAATGATGGTTTCAACGTTAATTCTTCAAGTAGATAAATATTACCGAATGTGCCTACATTCAATTTTTTGAATATAACAAGTTCCAATGCAGCAAAAAATAAATTATTCAATAATTATTTATTCAATTTATTAAATACAGCAGGTTCTAATGTATCAAAAAATAAATTATTCAATTTATTGAATACAGCAGTTCCAATGCAATAAAATATAAATTATTCAATTTTTTGAATACAACAGATAAATATAGTTAATATTGGTTTAAACATTAATTCTTTAAGTAGATAAATATTACCAAATGTGTTTACATTCAATTTATTGAATACAACAGGTTCTAATGCACCAAAAAATAAATTATTCAATAATGATTTATTCAATTTATTGAATACAACAGTTCCAATGCATCAAAAAATAAATTATTCAATTCTTTGAATACAACAGATAAATATTTAGGAATTAAAAATTAAAAAATATATCTTAGACACATTAAACAATAGATAAATATGGTTAATGATGGTTTCAACGTTAATTCTTCAAGCAAGTAAATATTACCGAATGTGCCTACATTCAATTTATTGAATACAACAAGTTTCAATGCACCAAAAAATGAATTATTCAATATTGATTTATTCAATTTATTGAATACAACAGGTTCTAATGCATCAAAAAATGAATTATTCAATTTATTAAATTATACAGTTCTAATGCATCAAAAAATAAATTATTCAACTTATTAAATACAACAGATAAATATTTAGAAATAAAAAAATAAAAAATTATAACTTAGACACGTTAAACAACAGATAAATATAATTAATGATGGTTTAAACGTTAATTATTCAAACAAATAAATGGGCAATTATATGTTGCAATATCAAGAGTCACAAGATGCAGTGGATTGACATGCTAATATGTGATAAAAGAGGGTGAACAAACAACTTCAACCACAAATATTGTATACAAAGAAGTCTTCCAAATTACTTTAATCACATTGAAATTAAATTATTGTTTCTTCACTAATTTATATAATATATTAAATTTGTTGTAATATACATTTCATATTTTAAACTATTATTTTATACATATTTTTATTAAATATTATATCCCGCGGGTCAAGAACTAGTTTTTTACAGAGGCCAAAAAGTAAAGTGTCTCTAATTAATGGAGATATTGTAGAGGCACGTAACAAAGGTACAATATTGGAGGAAAACAATTTTAATGCCTCTAAAGACTTTGTTATGGAGGTTCCTGCCCTAGATGACGACATGTTTGATACGGGCGTCGAGGAAAACAATAATTTAAATTATCTTTATTTTATAAATAATTTAAATTATTTTTCTTATAATTTTAAATATTATAATTTCATATATAACTTAAATGTTATAATTTTATTTTTAATTTTTTTTTACTTCCTTAAAAATTTGACCTATCTTAAATGTGATAATTTATTGTTAGGAGAAATATGTAAAGTCATGTATGGATAATCAATTTTGAAAATTTGATTATTATTATTTTATATAATTAATTAATTATTTAAATTATCTTTATTTTACATACAATTTAATTAATTTAAATTTATTTTTTATAATTTTAAATGTCATAATTTTATTTTTCAACTTAATTGATTATTGTCATTTATTTAATTCTCCTTTTTCCCATTAGTCTACACTGAATATGTGTTATATGTTGGACTTGGAAAAATTAAATACAAATTAAATTTGTGTTTTGAAAATTATGTTAAGTGAGTAAGATTCAAATTGTGTGGCAAAGCGTGGGAAAAAAGAGAAACTTAATAGTGGCATGTGATTTGATAAATTGAGAGAAATAAGAGAATTTGAAAAAAGAGAAATTAATAAAAGAAAATAAATATCTCTCTCTCTTCTTCCTCTCCATTCCCGTTCAACCCTTTCATTTCTTCTCTTCTCCTTTCTCGATTATTCTTCTCAAATTTTCTCTTCTTCTTTACTTTTATTTAGTAAATTTTAATCGTATTTTTTTACCCAGTTTGGTCTTCTAGTTTTCTATAAAAGAATAAGAATAAATAAATGGCTTCTCCCATCGAGAATAACAATTATATCGGAATACTTAATGATTCCAAGAGCCACGTTGAATGGGACACTTTACAATAATAATCAATTGAATTAACGAAAAATACAGATTTCACAAATTCACTGCTAACTTATTGGATGAATCATACAAATATTCAGGGGAACACGAATTTAATTAAAGTACAGCAAATCATTGATAGAGTGTTAAACTTTTTTTAACCATACGAAAACATTCAGAAGTCCTCCTCCGGCTCATGGTCCAACAACTTCCAAGTGCCATCCCTCTGCTGAACCATACCGTTGTTCATCACACACCACCATGAACCAGGCACAAGATACTCTTCTTTCAAAGCATCCATTGATTTGTTAACCAATGCAATATCGCGATCAATCTCCAACTTGAACCCTCCTTTTGATCCTTGTGTCCCTGCGACGCCATGCAAGTAAGCCTCCAAGTTATGCCAAGTCTGTAGATTTCCAGGACTCTTCAAGTATTGGGACCTGCAAGTATCAATCATCAGTTCTTCCCCCACCTCTGAGTAAGCTATCAATGGATACTTGGGAACGATATCTAGGGCATTATGGATACGCAGAATTCGAAGATCCTTCAACCCAGAG
This sequence comes from Diospyros lotus, assembly GCF_014633365.1. Classification (NCBI taxonomy): domain Eukaryota; kingdom Viridiplantae; phylum Streptophyta; class Magnoliopsida; order Ericales; family Ebenaceae; genus Diospyros; species Diospyros lotus. The sequence goes on along the minus strand of NC_068339.1, from coordinate 18,371,280 downwards.
ACCAACTCTTTGAAGCCTGAATCACCAACTCGAGGACTTGCAAACACGAAGGCTGTCACTGGACAGCCCTTGTTCAATCCGTTGGCAGCTATGTCGACAGCGTTCAGAGTTGCGACTGCTGCTCCCAAGCTGTGGCCGACTACGGTTATGCTTATCTCTTCGTCCTTGTATTCTTCCACTAGTCTTCTAACTTCACTAAGAACCTGAAATATTTGATAAGACACCAAAACTATGATTAGCCCAACAGTGACAACCAAACAAATATTGGATTTGGGGAAAGAAGATGAAAGTTCATATCCAGCTAAGTTGGTTTAAAAATACTCACTTGATCTCTGGCACTAGTCTTAATGATTGAATTTGGATCGCTTGAAGTGTAGATAGAGTGCCATCCTCGATGCACCTTAGGATCGTGCTCCTCTCCAAGTATGTCCTCACCCGACACTTGAATAAATTCAAGATCATTAACCCATTCCAGAGCCTGGATGGTTCCTCTCCAAGCAATCACAATATCCCTCCTCCCCAAAGCAGCCTTCCCTTCGTCTGTAGCCACCGCCACATACCCCATCCAATTTGACTCCTTGCTCTCCCCTTCTCGCGACAAAAATTTGAATGCTCCCGCAACGGCAGTTGACGCCGTCGTATAGAAATATTTGGTAGCAGTGTACCTGAACGGATTGCCGTGCTCTAGGCCAACCCTAGCAAAGAGGTTCTTCTTCGCAAACCGGTTGCGCCCTGCAAATCTCGACTCTTTCGTGGAGATGAAATTGTCGTAAGTTGCTTGAGCCATCTGCCCGTAGTGAATTATGTATTGCCGGAGTTCGATGTCCAGCTCGTCCAGTAGGCCGCTCCAGTTGTCTTCCCCGTTGAGAAGCCTCCATCTTTTGGCAACGCTGCTACAGTCCGCCATCGCTTCTGTCTTGTTTGCTTCTTGAGAAAATGGATATATGTGGATTGGTGTTTGTTTGAAATCCGAATGCATTTGCCAGCATGGGGGTTGCATGGCTTTTATACTGAGCGGGTGGTGAGGATAGCGTGTTGACCTGTTATAATATTCGTTCAAATTAATTAATAATCTTTGGCTGCCATGACTGCCGTATCATGTTATCAATTCAAGCTCCCAAGTAATAATATATAATACAATATACTTCACTTGTTTGGCAACTCGCAAGCTGTTTCATTTATTTTCTGCCGAACGTTTAATTTGCTGACCAGAACCCCTTCAACCCACAGAGAATTTGTCTTGTGTTTTACATGGATAAATCTTGTACGTAACACCTTTTGTTTTTACCTGATTCAATTCTGCGACGAAAGTTATATATTTTTACCCACAAATAATCTTTTGTTTGCTAATCAGTGAATTCCCAAATATATACACACAAAATTACTAGATAAACTCACTAAGTACTCGTAATAATTAATTCACAAATAGCACATATTAGGTAAACAGATACCTATTTCTGATTGTGAATCGCTTACAAAAAGATTTAGGACACAGTTTTTCTTCATTCGTATGTACAATCCACAGGGGCGTACAGCCAAAGGTAGGCAGTTGCCTACCTGGATTTTTTAAATAAAATTACTGTATATAATAGTTTAATTTTTTTAAATATTTTTTTCTAAATATTTACTAACTCAGCTCGCTCAGCCAATCTTCATTTTCTCTCTCTCTCCCCTACTCGAACAGTCGGATGCCCCCAATGCGTTTACGCTCGGGTTGGGTTTGGTTGAAAGTTTAACCATAAATCTATAAAGATTTTATCGTTGGATTTTGTTTATTTTTGGGTATGTTGGTCGATGAGTATAAGGGTGTCGAGTGATTGCCTCTATCATCATCGGAAACCACTGATCACGGTGGCCGATGGCGACTGATAGTGCGTTTACACGTGTTGGGTTTGGCAAAAAATTTAAACTTATATCTACGAATATTCAACTGTTAGATTTTGCTAGATTTTGGTTATGTTGGTCGATAGGGATAAGGGTGTCAGATGATTGCCTCTGATCGTGGGAAACCACCAGCCACGATGGCCAGTGGCGACTGCCAGTGCATTTACGCTTGTTGGGTTTGACCGGAAGTTTAAACTTAATTATATCTATAAAATTTGACCATTAGATTTTGCTGGTTGTTGGGTATGTTGGTCGATGAGAATAAGGCTATCGGGTGATTAGTTGTGCATATTAAAAAATAAATATTTAATGAAATTGATAATAATATTATTATGCGACATTATTAAAATATAAAAATATGTCGAGAATAATTATATAATTTATTGATATATTTTTTAATATTATATTATTTTAAATTATTTAATTTTTACCCACCTTACCTAACATTTCTGGCTCAGCCGTGACAATCCAGAGACCAATTAATTTTTGTCAACACTTCTGAAAATTCCACACTTGCATGCAACTTGAACTACACTGTTGGAGCTATATTAATTAATCTTTGAATATTCTTCTTTGGGGAAACTTCAAATGCAGAAATACAGTGTTGACATTGTCCACTGTATTTCTTCTACATTCAATCTTTCCAGTGGATGGATAGAATGGTAGGTTTGACGTTGTCCGCAGGTCAACTTCCACTTTTTTTATTTTGAGTCCTTCAAGTGAAATAGGCTTGACGTGGTCTTCAACACATCACAAGTGACCTTCTTGTCTATTTATGTTTTAAGTCTTTTTGTTAAAGCTTCCGTAACTTGGACTGTAAACAATTTCAAAAAATTAAAAAATTCATAAAAATAAAAATAGGTTATATAAACAGTCTTTTTACAAAATTTTCATTCTTATAATTAGGGTAAGCCAAATATATATATATATAACTTAGATAAACCATGCATATAGGTTGAGCTCATATATTAGAATGTCAAGAATTAACTACATCACATAACAACTCAAATCCCCTCTTAGCAAGTCTTGATAAATAAAAATAAAATAAATAGAAATTGGCAAGTTGTTGAGAGGGTATTGGTTGCTACGTAATGTGGCCAACTTTTGAATGGAAATATTTATACACTCCGTCTATTTAATATAATATTTATCCTTTTTAAATAAATATAATAATTACTATTAGTACAAAAACGTCATAAAATTAAAAGTCACGTGTAATGAGTATTATTTTTTATGTATGTGTATAGAGTTTTGATATAAAAACTTCTAAGTTTCTTATATTTGATAAAATATCAAAACAATGAAATAAAATGAATCACCATTACGCCTTCTAGATGATTTTTTATCTTTAAAAAAAATCTCAGTTCATATAACTATATATTATGAACAAAAATAGACCACAATAGTTTATATCAATCAAAATCGTTGTATTGTGGTCCCGTATGTTCATAGCAATCAAAATCATTGTATTGTGGTCCGTTTAGAGGTGTCAAAAGGGTCAGGCAGCCCGCGACGGCCCAGCCCGTCACTATTCAAACGGGCTGGGCCGGGTCGGGCCAAAGAATTTGGGCCCACAGCCCGGCCCATCTAAGGGCCCGGCCCATGAGGTCCTTATGGGCCCAGTCAGTTAGGCCTTTATGGGCCGACCCATTGGGCCCTTACTCATTTATTTTTTAATTATGTTATTATTTATTAATTATTGATATTGGATGCTAAAAAATTTACATTTCGCAATATATATAAATAATATCCATCAATATATTTAAATTTTTTAAGCTAAATTTTTTATATATTTAAATTATAAATAAACATTCTTCTTTTTATATATACATTATTTTTCATATCAATTCACAAAAAAATTTATAAGACATATAGAATTTTGAAATATAAAATGATGAAATAATATTTCAAACTTAAAATAGAAAATTATTTAAAAGGAAAAAAAGAAAAAAAAATAATTTTTATATATGCATTATTTTGATATTTATATACGTATATATTATATGCATTATTTTTAAAAAAAGTTATTTAAAGTTGAAAAACCGCCGGTAAAAGTTTTACCGGCAGTAATTATAACTGCCGAAAAAACTATTTACCGGTGGTTTTTGTAAAAGTAATCATTCCTAGCAGTTTAGAAAATCCGCCGGAAATTTCCAGCGGTTTGTAAAAATCACTGGCAAAATTCTGCCTTTGCCGGCGGTTTTAAAACCGTCGGGAAAATATATTTTCCGATGGTTTTATAATCGCCGACAAAACCCAAAAACCGCCGAGAATTTAAAAAAAAAATTAAAAACTATATATACAATCAATAGCCACGGCAACGAATAACATGTATATCAATAACCACGGCAACAAAAAACCACCAACAATTTTAAAGGATTCACCCGCACACAATAAGTATAACAACTGTATATAATAGATCTATTTAAGTACAACATCATTTAGAAAGATCAATCCTGTTTCATCTCATTACACAATACCATACAAAAGCACATACAAAGCAACTTTAAACTAAAACATGTCCTAGTGGCCTCAAATAACCCTTGATTACGCCACCATGCCATTCTCCAACCAAAATTGCATATCATATTTTGTCGATCTGCATTGGAAAACAATAGATCTATTTAAGTATGTATGTTAACTATGAAATTGCATAAAACATGTCCAAAATTACATAACAACGGTATACAATAGATCTATTTAAATACAACACATTTCAAATTTGTATGTACGTTAACTATGAAATTGCATATAATAATAAATGCATATAAGACAAAAACACTTACATTAGAGACCCTTCACGGTATCGTAGTTTTACTATTATTAGCATCCCTCAAGACTAGAGTTGTCAAAAGGGCCGGGCGGCCCGCGGGCCGCGGGCCGCCCGGCCCGGCTCGGGACGGGCCGGGCTTTGGCCCGGCCCGTTACTGTTCAAGTGGGCCGGGCTTGGCCAGGCCCCCATGGGGGGGCTGGACCGGGCCACAAAATTTGGGCCCACGGCCCGGCCCGGCCCGTCTAAGGGCCCGGCCCAGCCCGGCCCGTGGCCCACTGGGCCCGGCCCCGTTGGGACCCTATGGGCCGGCCCGTGAGGCCCTTATGGGCCTGGCCCGTGAGGCCCTTATGGGCTTATAAAATTAATGGCCTTCAATCATTATATTGAGTTAATTTTTCCAAAATAATTTTATCTAACTAACTAAATTTTCATCAAAGTCCGACCCAGTACAAGTTAATTAGTATCATCATTAGGCCCTAACAAATACTAAGCGAATTAATTAATGATTGTGAGAAAGAATAATAGAATAAAACAAGCAAAGGACTTGATGATTAGCTTTAATCATTGGCACATCACCCATCCTTTGTAGTTACCAATTTAATCATGGGCGCATCACCCACACTAAATGAATTAATTAATGATTTTACAATTTACATGTTACTTTTCTTGTGAGTTGACAACTTGACATAAAGGAAAAGCAATTTGCATGTGTTTCACTATTGTGCTTGTGAGTCCACAACTTGACAATTGACATAAAGATAAAGTATGACTTGTGACAAATATTCACAAGTCATTTGAAGGCTGCTTGACAACGTTTGAAAATTTGAAGGCTAGCATATATAATTTGACAATGACAAGGCTAGCAAGGCTGAGACTATTACCATTATAAAAGGTTTAAAATTTAAATATGCTACTTTCTTTTGTTATATAATATATATTATAAATATATGTGATTTATAATATAATATTATATATCAATTTTAAGTCATAGGAGTTATTTTTGGAATTTTCAAGTATTTTCCTAGAAAAGTGCATAAAATACAAAAAGTGACAATGAGATTCCCTGCAGTATCATTGATAATTTGATAGGAAAGTAAATGATGGGAAGGTTGAAGGCATCAAACGCCATCAAAAATTTCAGAAAAATTATCCTTCATGATGACCACCAATGGTGCATTTGGTTGCTGAGTCAGGTTGTTAGTTGTCACCCACGTTTGTCAGGCTGCCTGACAAATATTCTCTAACTTTTCTATTACAACATTTGAAAATTTGAAATTTACGGAAGTTCAAATTTTTCATAACATTTGAATTTGAAATTCAAATTTGTTAGTCTCTTGATTGTCTATAAATAGGAGAACAAATATGAGTTATTTTCATTTGCTCTCGAATTCCATGCAATTCTGTTGTTCAATTGTTCTTGAGTTTTCACTTCTTAATTCTTACTTATTTTTGCCTCTCTATTTTATAAGTTTTATCCATTCTCAAATTAGATAGTATTCTTATCAATAATAATGTCTTTCCTTCGTCGCTCAAAATCCACCCGTTTTTCTCGTGGGACTCCTTCTGGTTCTATAGATCCACCACGGTCTAGCACATCTAACCCTATAATTCGTCCACCTCGTCATCCTCAGCCCCAACCCCCAATGGATTTCATTCATGATTTGTATAACACAAATTATGCAGATCAGAATGAAACACTTCCACCTGACTCACTCGAAGAAGATGACAACATCAATTTTGTTGGGCCTGCTGATTTTCCACCCCCACCAACACCCAGAGAGAATGAAGAAGATGATGCAGGTCCGTCAAATGTGGGAGCTGTTAGGAAAAGACAGCGAACAAGTGCTGTTTGGAACTATTATGAAATAGTTCAGGTTGAAGGCGAGGGTGAAAAAGCCCAATGTAAGGTATGTAAAAAACGTCTTGTGTGTGGAGATGGAACAGGTCATCTAAAAAGGCACGCGGCAAAGCATGAGGAGGCAATGGACTGTAGTGAAAAAGGTAGTACACAAACTCAATTAAATCTTTCAGGTAATATTCATCGCTATAATCCAGAATTAGACAAGGAGTGTTTAGCTAAAATGATAATTAAATCAGAATGCACTTTTTTATTTGCACAAGATCCCGCTTTTAAGTGGTATTGTAAAACTGTACACAATTCACAGTCTAGAGGTTTTTCTAGGAACACTATTAGAAATGAAGCAATGAGATTATTTTTAATATATAAAGATAATCTAAAAAATGTATTTAATCAACTTACTAGTAAAATCTCGCTTACATCTGATATATGGTATGACGGACTAACAAATAATCATTATTTATGTGTGACGGCCCATTGGATAGATGACATGTGGGCTATTCAAAAAAGAATAATTACTTTTAAAGAACTTGTAGAAGCACACAGTGGAAATTACATAGCTCAAGCAATTTCACAGTCCGTTTTAGATTACAATATTTTGGAAAAATTATTTGCTATTTCTTTTGATAATGCTAGTAATAATAATGTCGCAGTGGAACGATTAAAACTTTCTGTGCCCTTAATTTTAGGGGGAAAATTATTTCACAATAGATGTACATGTCACATTTTAAATTTATGTGTTCAAGATGGTCTTCGTGTAGGTTCAGAGTCATTAGAAAAAGTAAAAAGTTGTTTAAAATTCATACGCACTAATACGTCTAGACTTAGAGAATGGAAACAATTAGTTCATGCTTATCAACTTCCCTATAAAAAATTTCCAAAAGATATTGAAACTAGATGGAACTCAACATTTTTGTTATTACAAATGATAACACCGTATAGAGAACTTTTAACAATGTTTTGGAATAAAGAAATGCCCCCATCTCATCACATAACTGAACTTGATTGGAATTTGTTAGATATACTTATTTTTATATTAGAACAATTTTATCATGCTACAATTACATTTTCTGGTTGTAAATACCCAACAACTCACCTTTTTTTAAGAGAAATATATAGTATAGTAAATTGTTTCAATGAATATAGAGAACATCAAAGTTACATGCCATTTCTTGACCCAATGGAAGCAAAATTTAGGAAATATTGGACACAAATTCCACCACTTTACCTAATAGCTAGTACGTTAGATCCCATACAAAAGTGGAATGCTGTAGATGGTTTTTTAGATTTTTATGGCAATGCTATGAATATTGATATAGATGATACAAAATATGAAGTTAAACAATTAGTATATGAAATGTATAATTTGTACGAATTTCATTTTAAACCTAGACAACAAGTTGAAGACTCATCAAAACAAACAAAATCCAAAGGAAATTTAAAATTTGAATTTTCAAAATTTTTGAGAAGTAAACAATCAAAAAAAACAACTACAACGTCAAGTAGTGCATTTAATGAATTAGATTTTTATTTAAATAGAGATATGCAATTTTCTGATGATGAAATAAATAATTTTGATGTTTTGGCCTGGTGGCGTCTAAACCAACACACATATCCTGTTTTGGCTGCCATGGCTCGTGATGTACTAACTCCTCCGGTGTCCACAGTACCGTCGGAGTCTGCTTTCTCTGCAGGTAACAGGGTGTTAGATCCAAAAAGATCAAGATTATCACCAAAAATATTGGAAATGTGTGTCTGCTTTAAAGATTGGCTCGATGTGGAGTTCGAACAACAAGGGATCGAGTTAGTAGATGAATCAAGTGAAGATGATGTTGATAACTAGCTGAAACCACTTTACCTTTGCAACTTTGTACTATTTTCTTTTATTTAATCGAAAAGATGTAAAAATTTAATTTAATTATTGTACTCCCTCACCAATCAATATTGGCAATTGCCATTTGAGTGATGGGAGTTTTTGCTAGCCGCAAGATAATGATCTTGCTGCAGCAATGAATTTAAAAATTTCCTACCTCTAAAAAGAGACTAGGATCATTAGAGATGGTTGCTAGCTCATGTAAAAAAGGTAAAAAAATTATTTAATTGAACTTCTTCAAGTGATGGCTTGAAGAGAGAGGAGTAGGCCATTTGTTTACCAAATGGTTCGAACCTCTATAAATTGCAGTGCCCCTTGCTTATTTATTTTTTTAATTATGTCATTTTTTATTTATTATTAATATTGGATGCTAAAAAATTTACATTTCGCAATATATATAAATAATAACCATCAATATATTTAAAATTTTCAAGCTAAATTTTTTATATATTTAAATTATAAAAAATATTCTTCTTTTTATGTGTATTATTTTTCATATCAATTCATAAGAAAATTTATAAGCCATATAGAATTTTGAAATATAAAATAATAAAATAATATTTAACACTTAAGATAGAAAATTGTTTAAAAAGAAAAAAAATTAGTTTTTATATATGCATTATTTTAATATTTATATATGTATATATTATATGTATTACTTAAAAAAGAAAAAAAAATGGGGCCCGGCCCACCGGGCCCGGCCCACTGGGCCCTGTGGGCTAAGGGCCCGGCCCGGCCCTATAGCCCACGGGCTGGCCCGGCCCGGCCCCCCTATAAGGGGGCCGTGGGCCGGGCCGGGCCCTGTTCATAGCAAAGTGGGCCGGGCTGGGCCCGGCCCTTTTAATAAAAGGGCTGGCCCGGCCCGTTTAAAAAGCCCACGGGCCGATCCGGGCCGGTCCGGGCAGGGCCGGGCCGGCCCTTTTGACAACTCTACTCAAGACACGCATCCTAGAAAATTGTCGAGGCAATGTATATAAAGGCTTCAGCACTTTCTGAATACTAATTTCAACAAATTCATTACCTAACTCTACTCCCCCTACAGGCTTGGTCGGATCAATGGACACATTGATTGCCTTAACAACAATGTGGCAAGGTATTCATCCATTCATCAAGTGAACAAATTCACCAATCTATGTTTAAACAAGCATAAATGATTTTGAAGTATATTTTACATTTCAATATATTAACTATTTGGTAGCGAATTACCTCTAAATTATGACCACATTCTGGTGTCGATAATCCAACGCATTCAGCTTTGGGTGATGGTGTGCTTGCATGTGCAACAGAAGCACTGGCATGTGAGGATGGCTACATTTCAAAATAGTTTAGTTAATATATATAGTAAACATGCAATTTTAAATCACGAATGCACTAATGGAACGACATACCTATCTCAGTTGTGGTGTATTTTCTGGAGCCAGTGGTGTATGTCCCATTGCCTCAAGTATTGCACGAACTTGCATTTGAACTTGACTTTGGATTTGAGCTTGAAATTTTTCTTCTAGCTCGGTAGTAATTTGCGCACGCATTTTGTCATATTGTTCTTGGGGCACCTGATACTGTTGTCTTTGTCTAACCTTAGTTGGGCATGTTCCAAGTCCTCCTATCCATACCCTACCATCCCCATCTTTGCCTAGTATTTGAGTAAAGACATCCTCTAACGAATCTGGGGTTTGTTCATCACCAAGTATTTGTGACAACCTTTCATCCATTTGTTCCTCAATAAACATTTCACAAGTTAGTTACATAAGTTGACAAGTGAAAGAAACAAAATATATCTACAACTTTCAAATTTTAGAAAGACATACAATTATATATGAAGATGTAGAGTCTACTATCTCTCCGCTCTTTTTGGTGTGTGTGTCTTTTTAAAAAGCTTGATTCTATCTAGCTCATCACCACTTTCAATAGTCATCTAAAAACATATATAAGGGATGAAATATATTAAATGTTTAAAGTTTAGGCATTACTAATTAAATTATCAATAAATATATATAACTAATATCCATTCTATTCTTACTTGGTGCCTAACCTAAGGATGTGATTGCCTACCGCTAGTGTGACCCATCATTTGCTTATCTTGATTAGCACGATTTGTCGCACTATGTTTCTACTTGTAATATGATATTAGAACTAGGTATAGAGAATCCATCTGATATGTCTATCATACATAAATCATACATACCTGTGCTTGCTCACATCCCCAATACTCCACAAGAACCTTCCATTGTTTTGGGTCCACCCCAGGCAGTATTTTTTACGGACGAGCCACATCTGTCTCACGGCAATCATAATGCCTCTTCAAGGTGGCTTTGTACTCTCTCCACTTCTTGGAAGCATGTTGCAAGCAATTGATCTCCATGTTGTGGGTATATCAGTATTATCCTGCAATGATACCCTTATTAGAGTATAAAAGCTTAGGGTTAGATAGCTAAGAATTAGAGACGTTATTTACTCACCAAGACCTTTTGCCAGATGCACTCCTTATATGGTTCCATCCTTGGTGACCTCCAATCAGTAAATGTAAGGGGAGCAATACTCCTTACCATCACACCTAGTTGGGTTTCCAACTTAGTTTCCATCTCCCCAACTGGTTGTCCTTCAGCATTAAATTCAATATGAATCTTTTCCTTTCCCCACTTTGAAAATTTTCTTGATATTCCTCTTCCTTTCTTGGTCGTAGATGACATGGAGCTTGTACCTCCTAACACATAACAACACAATAAATTCACATTGAATTAGGAAAGAATAGTAATTTATTATTGTTCATATAAATTTTTGGTATTTACCTTACTGACTATGTGAGTCTTGGGGGTTGGATTGTGAGTGGATCAAGTCCTCTTCAAGATGTTGGGGATGTGATGGGACTGGGTTTGGGGTTGGTTGATAGGATGGAACTGACTGTGAATCATTGTGGTGTGAATCTGTACTACATAACATGGATCCAATTGGCCAATGAGTCTGCCTCTTAGGTGCAATTAGTGTAATTGCCTATTATTGATTTGTAAGTAAAAAAAAAAAATTGTTAGCATATCAACTTAGGTTAAACAAAAATAATATATCAAAACATAGAAAGCTAAAAACATAAACATATATACATACCACATCCTTAAATGTTATGCAAGGAAGACATATACATGCCACTTCAATATTAGAAATCATTATCATCACTATGTGTAATATAAGGAATGGAATTGTTATCGTCATCTGATACTTGTATATCAACTAGCATACCGTCCTCATTAGATTCTTCAGAAGAGTAGTCTTCATCAGATTCTCCTAACTCTACATGTAAGGGCTGATCAATGTTGATTTCAACATGATTATTAATTAAAGCATCTTCCTCGTCACAGCTCCCTTCCACATTTCTTTGACCCATGTTATACAAATCTCTAGGTGTCATCTTCATAACAACGTGCCATTCTTCATCAAGAGGATAAGCCATATACCACACTTGTGATGCTTGAGTTGCAAGTATAAAAGGTTCGTCTGTTGGTTTATTCTCTTGATACATTAAACAATTAAAATTTACAGTTATGAAATTCAAACTGTCAACCTTTATCCCTCTGTTATTGTCAACCCAGTTCCACTTAAATAAAACAAATTTGAATTCATTAGAGTACCGTATCTCAACAACATCTGTTAGGACTCCATAGAATGTAACATCACCACTGATAGGATGTTTATCTTTTGAACTAGCATAACTTTCAGTGTAATACCCCATGTTCGTGTAAGCTGCCACGTAATTTCGATGAGTTTAAGATACCGAAAAATTGATTTTATAGCAATTTCAAGTACTGAATCAACTGCAGGGAATGCCTCGGAGTGAAATTGTCTAAGGAAAATTATATGGTCTCGACGAGCGTATCGAGATAGGATTTATGATATCGAAAGAAATCGGATCGGGAACAGTTTTCGGTACAGCTAAAATACAGTTACTAATTAGGCTGTAAAACCGAATCATTGTAGGAGACTCCCGAAAAATCAACGGAACCCTAAGGGGGCTCCGATTTTGTGTAATGAGTAACCCTTCAGTGGTTTTAGGATGAAACGACAGCCCGATGAAGACATTGGGACAAAATCGTTTAAATCGAGTGATATTATAAGAAAATTAATTCAGCATTTGAGTGGTTTTCAGTATTTAAATGCAATTTAATTCAGCATTTGAGGGGCGTATTTTGCTATTAAGAAATTGTTCAAGTGATATTATGAGAAAATTAAGATTTAAAGCATAATTTTATATATATTAATATAATATAGGATATATAAATATATATATATATGTATATATGTACACGCATGGCAGAGGCCATGCCTTTGTAAAATGCAGCCCATACCTTGCTGCAATTGGCCACGATTTATGGAGTAATTCACGCAAAAATCTAAATCTCCAAATCTTTGCCACGCCGCTCTGCAAAATTTGGAAAGCTTCGCACGCAATAGGTAATGGCGAGATGATTCGGTAGTGAGATGGGGGAGCGTTCGGTTGCCTATAAATGGGCAATGAGCTTGATCGAAGAAAGGCAACAAAGTCGAGAGCAATGCGAAAGGGAGATCGAGAGAGAGGGAGAGAGTGAGAGCTGAAGCCAAATGGTGGCTGAAGGAAGCAACAACAAGCGGCCATGGCCGCGAACAGCAAGCTGCGGCCATGGCAGCTCGGTTAAAGGCAAGCAGGGGGGGCACGACGGCATCCAGCAAGGTCGGTGGGGTCATTTGAGGCTCGAGAAGCGACCGGCGATGGCGATGGAGGCCGAAGGCGGCCAAAGTGGCCGCAAGCTCGTTGCGGCAGCCATGGCCGCGAGCAGCGGCTGGGCACGGGGTCGCAGGTGGCCGCGAGGAAGACCGCTGGTGGTGGCAGCCGCGATGTGCGGCGAGGGCGGCCGCGGTAGGCGGTGGCGACGGTAGCGGTGGCGGCGGCGGCGGCGCACGGCTGGTTCGCAAGTGCAGGCGCGGTGAAGAAGAAGAAGAAGAAGAAGAAGAAGAAGAAGAAGAAGAAGAAGAAGAAGAAGAGGAAGAAGAAGAAAAAGAAGAGGAAGAAGAAGAAAAAGAAAAGAAGAGAAGAAAGAAAGAAGAAAAGAAAGAAGAGGAAATGAAGAAGAGAAGTTGAAGGTGCGTGAAGGGAAGGAGGAAGATGAACAGTAAGAAGAAAAGAGAAAAAGAAAAATAGAAAAGAAAAAGAAAGAAAAGGAAAAGAAAGAAAAGGAAGAAAAAGAAAAGAAAATTGGGAAAAATACCGAAAAGTCCTAAAAAAATCCTAAAAAATAGGAAATGAAGATGTAATGATATTCCGGAGATTTTGGTGAAAAACAGCCCGGGCAAGCGTTTCAAGGATAGGGCACGCATACCGAGGAAATCCGATATGCTAAGTTAAGGTGAGTAAAATTTCTTAGAAAATTCCAGAAATTCAAGAATATTATTTTATGAATTATCGTAGTGAAATATTTGAGAAAATATTTTAGAAATATTTAATCTGGATTTATTGAGAAAAAATAGGAAGAAATAGAGAGAAAATTATAGAAAATGTCAGAAATTATGAAAAAATAGGTTTTAATGTTTATTTAAATAACTATGGTGATTAGGGTGCTTTGAGGAATAAGTTGAAGTGACTTGTTGAATTTTGAGGTTGGCACGCAAATCGAGGCAAGGCACGGATATCGAGGTAACCCGATAAGCTTGAGAAGGTAAGTGGTACTCCCCAATTAAAGTTAGTTTTATGGAAAATTCTTGGTTAGTAAGTGGTTTATGTTTCCTCGAAAATGTTTTCATCATATTGACATGCCCTGATATGAATCCATCACGTAGACTGCATACATGACATGACTATGAAATGCATAAATACACGTTGATATCATTGATCACTCGCATATGAGGCCGTAGGGAGTACGAACTGGCACCGCTGCCTTACCAAGGGTGCACCCATACACCTCGGCTTCGAAAGAAGGGGGCCGCTAAAATGGTAGGTAGCATGAGGGGTGCAGTTGACACCTACGATGAAAGACATTGCATTCATACACGAAATATGTTTTCTGTACCCTTACTTAGATGATTCATCATCTAACTTGGGCTTTGCCCCTAGAATATTCAAACGTTCCAGGTGGAGATTGTAGCAGATACGAAGATAAATGAGGCATGAAATGGCACTTAGCTAAGTGTATGAGAAATGAAATGTATGTAACGTAGCCCCTGTATTTAAGTTCTGCTACTTTAGATCTTGAACGTTTTGAGGAATGTTGAAAATGTAAGAATTTATTTATGATTAATGTTAAGATATCAAGTTTCGATCTTTGCTTCCGCATTTGATGTATAGTGATTACCTCTCGGGATAAAATGTATGGAAATTCTGGGACGAGTTTCGAGGTATGATGTGATTTAGAATTAAGTAGAAAAGAAAAAAAAATTATTGTCCCGGAATTGTCCCAAGTTTATAACGCGCCCATAAAAGCGGGGCGTTACATTCAGTATTTGCAGTTAGTAATACTCCACTGTTTTGAGTCATTCTCCTTTCTTAACGCCTTGTGTGGAATTTGAATCCATTTATGATGTACCCACAATACTTCCATACCCATGAGTGAGGCCCAACAGCTAATGTTTTTACTTCATTGGGTACATTGTGACCACTTACTTGCAATTCATAAACTTGTTTTGTAACATGCTTATAATTAGTTACGCAAATAAATAAATGCAAATTCTATATTAGATGGTTAGACATGGTTGTTTAGGGTGTGGTGGCAGTATGTTAAGACGTCACTTACATGTTTTTTAAACCATGATAGGAACTTTTCACGGTGCTTTTGTGTAATTTCACGATTGCTAGCACCTCTTCTTTCCAATCTAATAGATTGTAAGTGTGTCCTACATTGTATGTAAATAATAGGAATTATGAAATTAAAGTACAATTTTGATTTTTTTATTATGAAACAAAATTGATCAACCAGATTAGATTATAATAATCTTACTCTCGTTAAGACGAAATCGTACTATAATTTGCTAGCACATAACGATGGGCTTGCTGTAATACCCCATGTTTGTATGAGGTTGCCACGTAATTTCGATAAGTTTAGAATACCGAAAAATTGGCTTGATAGTAGTTATAAGTACCGAATCGACTGTAGGGAGTGTTTTGAAGCTTAGATTTCCAAAGAAAATGATACGGAGTTGATAAGCATCCCGAGATAGGATTTATGATGTCAAAAGAAATCGAATTAGGAATTATTTTCGGTACTGCTAAAATACACCTACTATTTAGGCTGTAAAACCAAATTGTCGTAGAGAACTCCCGAGAAGTCAACGGAAGCTTGAGAGAGCTTCGATTTTTCGTAATGAGCAACCTTTAAGTGGTTTCGAGATGAAACAATAGCTCGGTGAAGACACTGGGGCGAAATCGTCATTATCGAGTAACTTTAAAATTATTAATTTTGCGTTTTCGGTATTGTAATGCAAATTAATTCAGTGTTTGAGGGTATAATTGTAACTAAAAAATTATTCCAATGAATTTAGTATAAAATTTGAGGTTTAAAAGTATAAATTTTCTTATGTAATATATAGTATATATATATATATGTACACATGGGAGAAGCCACGCCTCTGCATTTCAACCCATGCCTCTGTAACTTCAAACCCATGCTTTGCGCTTTCTAGCCATGCCCTGGAAATCATTATGGTTGTATTTGGAGTGGGTTTCACGCAAAGAAGGATGGGTAAAAGGCGGTGAAAATGGCTATAAAAGGGGAAAATGAAGAGTGAAGAGGTAGGGAGCTCGAGCTTGGCTGAGAAAGGATGAGAAGTAGGGAGATTGAGAGGGAGCTGGGTGGCAGTTGAAGGCGGTGAGTTCGCGGCAAGCAGCTATGGCGGAAGTGGCCGTCGGTAGCCATGCATTCCAGCTGGTTGCGTGAAGCTCCAACCATGGCAGCTCGAGCGCGAGACAGACTAGCAGCAGGCCAACGCGAAGCAAGCGAACAAACTAGAGAGGCGGTGTCGGAGGCCGGTGTAGCTGCTGGATAGCCGAAGGCGGCCAGGTTGGGCATGGAAGCTGCTGCAAATTTGTAGTGTGCAAGGAGGCTGTCGCGGTGATGGCGGCTCGCAGCAGCGCTGTGCGTGCAGCAGGGGAGGCTGCCGTGGGCGGCGGCAAGGCCGGAAACGCGACAGACGGCGGTGGGCTGAAGCTAGTGCGTTGCAAGTAGGAAGAGGAAGAAGAAGAAGAAGAAGAAGAGAAGAGAATGAGGAAGAAAAAGAAGAAGAAAAAGAAGAAAGAAAAGAAAGAAGAAGAAAAGAAAAATAGGGAGTTGCAGGCGTTCGCACGGGAGTAGGGGAGCTGGAGGTTAAAGATGAAGAAAGAAAAGAAAAGAAAAAAAAGAAAATAAAATGGAAAAAATATCAAAAAATCCCAGAAAAATCTCAAAAAATAGGATTTGAATATTTATTAATATTCTGGAGATTTTGGGAGAGAAAATGGTTCGGACACGCGTTTCGAGGATGTGGCTCTCATACCGAGAAAGCCTGAGAGGCTAAGTTAAGGTAAGTAAAATTTCTTAGAAAATTTCATAAATTTAAGAATATTATTTTATGAATTTTCATAGTGCAATATTTGAGAAAATATTTAAGAAATATTTAGTTTGAATTTATTGAGGAGAAAATAGGAAGAAATAGAGAGAAAAATAAAGAAAATGCAAAAAATTATGGAAAAATAAGTTTTAATGCTTATTTAATTAAATAAGGTGATTAGGATGATTTGAGGCTTAAAGTTGAAGTGACTTGTGCAAATTTTGAGGTTGGCACGCAAATCAAGGCGATACACATATTTTGAGGCAATGCACGAATATCAAGGCAACCCAATAAGCTTGAGAATGTAAGTGGTACTTCCCAATTGAATTTAGTTTTATAGAAAATGCTTGGTTTGTAAGTGATTTATGTTTAAAAATCCGATCCTCGGGAATGTTTTCATCATATTGACATGCGTTGATATGTGTCCATCACGTAGACTGCATACATGACATGACTATGAAATGCACATGTACACGTTGAAATTATTGATCACATGCATGTTGTCCATTGGGAGTATGAACTAGCACCACTACTTTACCAAGGGTGCACCCATACACCCTGACTTTGAAAGAGGTGACCGTAAAAATGGGAGTAGCAGAAATGGCGCAGTTAACCCCTACGATTAAGTAAGACATTGCATACATACATGATAAAACATTTTGTGCCCTTACTTAGATGATTCATCGTCTAGCTTGGGATTTGCCCCTGGAATATTCAAACATTCCAGATGGAGATTGTAGCAGATACGAGGATGAATGAGGCATAAAATGACACTTAGTAGAGTGCATGAGGAATTAAACGTATGTTATGTAGCCCATGTATTTAAGTTCTACTACTTTGAATTCTGAATGTTTTGAGGAATGATGATGTATAACCTTATTTAGGGTTAATGTTAGTTGAGAACTTATGCTTTGTATTAAGTTATGTTGAGGAATGATGATGTATGAACTAAATTTCAATTAATGTTAAGGTATCAGGTTCGATCCTTGCTTCCGCATTTGATGTGTATAATGATTCTCTTTCGAGAAAAATGAATGGAAATTTTGGGACGAATTCGAGGAATGATGTGGTTTAGAATTAGTTTGAAAGAAAAAAATTTATTATCCCAGAATTGTCCTAAGTTATTACGCGCCCTGGAAAGCGGGGCGTTACACTTGCTATAATGAAATCTCATCAAATGTGACTAATTTCCCTTTTTTTGGGATAGGTTGACCATGTGCACCCTCATAATTTTGAACTAGCCTATTAAACTTTGTTTCCACGCCATCCAAGTACTTTGCACAAAAGGTCAAACACTCTTCTGCCAAGTAACCTTCAGCAATAGATCATTCTGGATGACTTGTAGTCCTTACATACTTTTGCAACGTCAATAAGAACCTACATGATAAGTTACATTGTCAAGTAAATCCACAATATTTACTTAAAAACGAACAAACAAATTCACAAATAAAAAAAAATCATGGCTTAATATACCTCTTGACTAGATACATCCATCGGAACATTACTGGTCCCGCAATTTGGACTTCGTCAGGCAGGTGAACAACTAAATGCTCCATTATATTGAAGAAGCTCGGTAGAAATATTCTCTCAAGGTGACAGAGCACCAATATAATGCGTGACCTCAATTGGTTACACTAGTCTATTATAATATTTTTAGAACACAACTATTTAAAGTAATTGCATAGTTCAATCAAAGTTTTATTGACATACTTCCTCTTGAACACCCTCCTAATTGCCAATGGATGAATCCTTGAATATCATTGGGAAAACATCCTACATGTTAAAAATGCACTCTCTTAACTTTCTAAATGCAATCACTCCCCCACACTTAAAACTTACATTATCCCTAATGTAAGGCTAAATGCAAGAAAATGGCACAGAAAAAAAATAATGCATATGAAAAGAAAAAGAAAAAGGGATAGAGAAAGCAAATCTGATCATCTTGGGTTGCCTCCCAAGTAGCGCCTTTGTTTAACGTCTTTAGCTAGACTTTGTCACTTCTCAATCTGTATAAGTTGGACAATCCAAATTAATTTGATTAATATTGTACACCTGAAAACCTTCATAAAAAGGTTTCAAGCGATGACCATTGACCTTAAAAGTTTTACCAGTGTCCAAGCTTTGTATTTCAACTGCACCATGAGAAAACACATTAGTAACAAGAAAAGGTCCTATCCATCTAGAACTCAATTTACCAGGAAATAATTTTAATCTAGAGTGATAAAGTAGAACTTTCTGACCAATAGAAAAATGTTTCTTGGAGATCATTTGATCATGGAAGGCCTTTATCTTTTCTTTGTAGATCCTCGAGCTCTCATAGGCATCATTACAGATTTCCTCTAACTCTTGTAATTGTAATTTCCTTTGTGCACCTAATTCATCCATTTTCATATTGCAATATTTGACAGCCCAATATGCTTTGTGCTCTAACTCCATCGGAAGGTGACATGGTTTGCCAAATACCAAACGGTAAAGAGACATACCTATAGGATTTTTGTATGCTGTTCTGTAAGCCCAAAGTGCATCATCAAGCCTTAAACTCCAATCCTTCCTATTTGGGTTGACGGTCTTCTCGAGTATGGATTTAATTTCTCTGTTGGATACCTCAGCTTGTCCACTTGTTTGTAGGTGATAAGCAATAGAGATGTGGTGGGTAACATTGCATTTCTTTAATAAAGTGGCCACCACTCTATTGCAAAAATGAGTCCCGCGATCACTGATCATAGCCTTCGGTGTCCCGAACCTAACAAAAATATGAGATTTGACAAAATCTACAACCACTTTAGCATCATCAGTCTGGGTAGCCTTAGCTTCTACCCACTTTGAAACATAATCCACAACAAGAATGATGTAAACATTATATAAGAAGAAGGGAAAGGGCTCATGAAATCAATACCCCACACATCAAATATTTCACAAACAAGAATAGGGTAAGTGGCATTTGATCTCTGTGCCCCATGTTTCTTGTTTTCTGACATTGTTCACAAGACTTGCAAAACATATATGAATCACGGAACAAAGTAGGCCAAAACAATCCACACTCTAATATCTTATGGGCTATTCTCTTAGGACCAAAATGTCCTCGATATGCATATGAATGACAAAATGTAAGAATGGATGGAATTTCTTGCTGAGATACACACCTGCGAATAATTTGGTAAGAACAGTGTTTCCACAAGTAAGGGTCATCCCAAACATAATATTTAACATCACTTTTTATTTTATCTTTTTGAGCTCTAGACAAGTCATCTGGTAGTGTTATAGTAACTAAATAATTAACTATATTAGGATACCAAGGGACTGTCTCTTGAAGAGAAAAGAGATACTCATATGGGAAGTTATCCTGTAATGGGGATGGCTCTTCACTTGTGGTTAATCTACTGAGATGATCAACAACCAAATTTTCTGTACCTTTTTTATCACGTATCTCTAGGTCAAATTCTTGTAGCAAGAGAATCCATCGAATGAGTCTAGGTTTTGCCTCCTTTGAAAACAAGTACTTGAGAGCTGCATGATCAGAATAAATAATCACTTTAGTGCCATTCAAATAAGAACAGAATTTTTCCAAAGCAAAAACAACAGTTAAAAGTTCTTTTTCAATTGTGGAATAGTTGCTTTGTGCATTGTCAAGTGTCCTGGAGGCATAGTAAATGGCATAATGGGCTTTTCCAACTTTTTGTCCAAGTACAACACCAACTGCATGATTACTTGCATCACACATGATTTCGAATGGAAGACTCCAATTAGGTGGCTGGATAACTGGTGCTGAAGTCAGCATATCTTTTAATTTGTCAAATGCTCCTTTGCATGCCTCACCAAATTCAAAAACCACATCTTTTTGCAATAACCTACATAGGGGTTGAGTGATCTTGGAAAAGTCTTTGATAAAGCATTGATAGAATCCTGTATATCCAAGAAAAGAGTGAATTTCCCGCACATTTGTGGGGTAAGGCAAAGATTTAATAACTTCTATCTTAGCTTTATCAACTTCAATTCCCCTATAGGATACAATATAGCCTAGAATAATGCCCTGATCAACCATAAAGTGACACTTCTCATAGTTCAAAACAAAGTTTATTTCTTTGCATCTTCTAAGCACTTTTGTGAGATTAGTTAAACATGCATCAAAAGAATTACCATGCACCTCTATGATGCTCTCCACATAATCTGAAAATATACTAACCATGCACTTCTGAAATGTAACAGGAGCATTGCAAAGTCCAAATGGCATTCGTCGATATGAAAAAGTTCCAAACGAGCACGTGAATGTAGTTTTCTCTTGGTCCTCTAGTGCAATTGGAATCTGATGAAAACCTGAATAACCATCAAGACAACAATAATGAGTACGGCCTGCCAAACGTTCAAGCATTTGGTCAATAAATGGGAGGGGGAAGTGATCTTTCCTAGTTAATGCATTTAACTTCCCATAATTGATACACACCCGCCACCCGTTTTGAACATGAGTAGGCACCATTTCACCTTCAGAATTTTTAACCACTGTTATACCTGTTTTCTTTGGGATAACCTAAACCGGATTCACCCATTTGCTATTAGAAATTGGATAGATCATACCTACATCTAGAAGTTTTAAGATTTCTTTCTTTACCACTTCCATCATGGGTGGATTCAATCTACGTTGGGCTTCTCTAGAAGGCTTGCAATCCTTTTCCAGTAGTATTCTATGCATGCATGTAGAAGGGTTTAATCCTTTAATATCGGCCATGGTCCATCCAATAGCTTTTTTATACTCTCTAAGCACCCGAATTAATTTTTCTTCTTCCAAAGTAGAGAGCTTTGTGGATATTATCACTGGAAGAGTTTCTCCTTCCCCTAAGAATACATACTTCAAATGATCTGGCAAGAGTTTCAATTCCAATTTTGGTGCCTGCACCACAGAAGAAAAAAGTTTTGGGTGAGAAAGAGGTAAATCAATTTGAGACACATTATATTTCACAGGTTTAAGTGACTCCAGTTCATGGATTGCATCTTGCAAGTCAGAATCCAATACAAACTACTTCATAACTTTTCTAATCCTTCAAGAGTGAAGTTCTTGCAAAGTGCAATTTTCAACTTATCATCATCAAGAAAATTAAAAATTTCTTGTGCTAAAGGGTCAATAACATCCATAACATAAACATGGGACACATCACTAGGATATCTCATGGCTTCATAAATATTAAATTTAATAATTTCACCATCAAATTCCATAGTAAGAATTCCATCATGCACATCAATTTTTGTTCTAGATGTTTTTAGAAATGGTCTCCCTAATAAGATTGGTGCTAGATTAGATGAGTCATCTTCTTCCATGTTAAGCACATTAAAATTAACAGGAAAAACCAATTCATTAACTTGAACTAAAACATCCTCAAGAACTCCCTCAGGATACACATTAGATCTATCAGCAAGTTGAATAATCACACCTGTTTCTTTCAAGGGACCAATATTCAAAGATGAATAAACAGAAAGAGGCATAACATTTTATTGAAGCTCCTAGATCTAACATTACTTTCTCAATCCTAACATTACCTACTTTGCAAGGGATAGTGAACATACCGGGGTCCTTGCATTTGGGAGGTAATTTCTTTTGAAGGACAGCTGAAACATTCTCTCCCATACTTACCTTCTTATTACCTTTAAACTTCCTCTTGTTGGTGCACAATTCCTTGAGAAATTTAGCATATTGAGGCACCTGTTTAATTGCATCAAGTAATGGAATATTTACCTCAATTTTGAGGAAGGTTTCTAGGATTTCCTTATCCTCCTCATCTTTCTTAGATTTATTCAATCTGGTAGGAAAAGGAGGATTTGTCACTAATGTCTTAGGTTATTCAATATTAAGTCCTTTAGGCTTGTCAGTTTGAGGTTGGGGAACAACTTCTTTTTCAGCTTCTTCTCCTAAAATTCTTTGCTTCGTCTTGCTGGGTTCTTCCAACTCCTTACCACTCCTCAAGGTGATTGCACTAGCATTTTGTTTTAGGTTAACAATAGTTTGTGAAGGTAATTTACCTTGAGACTCCAACCTGCTCATTGAAGATGCCAATTGACTTACTTGATTCTCTAATTGGTTGATGCTTGTTCTTGTTTCCTGTTGAAATTGTTGTGTGTTAGTTGCTAGTGATTTAACAATTTCTTCTAGAGACATACTTGAACTTGAGGAAGGTTGTTGTGGTGGAATATGTGGTCTAGGATGGTAATGTTGGAATTGTGGTCTTGCTCCATAACTAAAGTTGGGATGATCCTTCCACCCTGGATTGTAGCTATTTGAATAAGGATCGTACTTCCTTTGTGGTGGGCTTGGGAATCCTCCAACTGCATTGGCATGCTCTAAAGAATCTTCTTGAAGTGTAGGACACATCTCCGTTGGATGACCAGTAGCAGCACAAATTCCACAAGCTTTAACTTGTTGCAAATTTCCTACAGCCAATTGTTGGACAAGAGAAGTTAGATTGGATATTTGATTTTCAAGGGAAGATATACTTACCTCATTCACCCTTCTCAAAGGGGTGTCTTGTCTGAATCCAAACTGTTGTGAGTTAGCAGCCATAATGGAAATCAAATCTCTAGCGGCACTAGGGGTTTTATTCACTATAGCACCTCCCCTAGCTGCGTCCATCATTTTCCTCTCCATAGGTAGTAGCCCTTCATAGAAATACTGAATGAGGAGCTATTCAGAAATTCAATGTTAAGGACAGCTGGCACACAATTGTTTAAATCTCTCCCAATACTCGTGAAGGCTTTCTGTTTCTTTCTGCCTTACTCCACATATCTCTCTTCTGATGCTAGCAGCTCGTGAAGTAGGGAAAAATTTATCAAGAAACAATCTGACCATTCATGTCCATGTAGTTACAGAACCTAGAGGTAACTAAAACAACCAATCATTTGCAGTATCAGCCAATGAGAATAGAAAAGCATGCAATTTGATCTATTCTTTAGTCACTCCTTGTGGTTTCAGGCTTGAACACACCACGTGAAATTCCTTTAGATGCTTGTGGGGATTTTCATTCT
The DNA here is from genome assembly GCF_014633365.1 of Diospyros lotus. Taxonomy (NCBI): domain Eukaryota; kingdom Viridiplantae; phylum Streptophyta; class Magnoliopsida; order Ericales; family Ebenaceae; genus Diospyros; species Diospyros lotus. The sequence continues at coordinate 18,347,343 of NC_068339.1, read as the reverse complement.
CACGATCATGGAATTTAGGAAGCAAATGGATCAAGCTAGATTTTAATTCAAAATTTACCTCTAAGGTTGGATACTGAATGTAGAGCGGCTATTGGTTCTCATTTGGTGCAGCGAATTCCATTAAGGTTTTTTTTTCATTGGCCATCTCTTGTTCTGGTTCAGTATTGCTAGATGAATCAATTGAGTCCACTGGTAAATCCAATTTGGGGGATGAAGATGAAGATACTTGTTTGTGCAATTTAGTTTCCTTCCTCAACCTTCGAGCTGCTTTCTCAATCTCAAAATCGTATTGGAGTTCACCTGTATGAGAAGAACGAGGCATAAAATAAAAAAAAATAAAAAAATAAAAATAATAAATCTATTTGACACCAATCCCCGGCAACAGCGCCAAAAATTTGATGGGTGTTGAATCCAACAAATAATAAATTCTTGCTCTTAAAAATGTAAATTGTGATAATGATAAGCAAGGTTGTATCAACAAGGATTGGTTAGATTTATTCCTTTGAAAAATTAAAATAAATAGAAAAAAAACGATTGGGGGTTTTGAAATTTGGAATTTGAAAAATTTAAAATAAAACAAATGCAAGGATATGAATTAACAGAAAATCAGTTTAAGCAAGTATCCACTCCAAGGTATAATCTTAGAATTGATTTGAGAAATTGATCATTGATGCAAAAATAAAATCATCCATTCTTTCACTAAATTGGTTATGGTTATTAACAAGCTCTAATAACTTATCCCTCCTTACTTTGATGATAATCAAGACAAGCTCATTGATTATTTCCCTTGTTAATAAACAACCCTAAACAAGCTCTTAAGGTTTCATTTATCAACAGCTTTAATTACTAGAAAGACGACCAATTCTAACCAATGAATACACAAGCTCGATTCATTTAAACTAGATTATATATCTTCTTAACATAAATTGAAGACCTATCTGTAATCAATTATATTAATTGCCACCAATATTAGAACATCTAAACAATTACGGATTCAGATTTCTAATTGGATATATTGTTCTAACAATTATATAACAAGCCCTTTGTATTAATTAATCGAAACAATAATTTCAACAAACATAGAATATATATAAATAGAGAAAGAATAAGAGAATAATGAAAATCAATTCGATCTCACAATTTTTGCAGAATCAAAACTTCGATTTTCCTTGAATTGGAATAAGAGTTTAGCAACCCATCAAAAGTAAAAGAAAACACCTAAGAAAGGAAAACATATGAGGGACAAGAAAACAAGCGCCATGTTCCGTCTATTCTTCTTTGCGTGTGATTTTCTTCTCCAATTCCGCATTGTGCCTATTCCTCTCAATCCCCTCCCTTGCTGCCTCCTTAATATATTATATACATATATATATCAAGTGCAGCGCATGCAAGCCCTCAATTTTCATAGCCCACTTCAATTTCTTCCTTCCAATTACACGTGATTTACTGGGCCTTCAATTCAGTTAGACTTGGACTTTCAATTTATTATAATATTCTTGCTTTCAATTGCACCTTCAACGTCACAGCTTCATGGACTTCAATTTTAACTTCAATTGCACATGTGGGCCCTTGATTAAAGTATTATATTTAGTCTTTAATTCAACTCCGATTCTAACTCTAATTCCATGCATGCCTCACTGCTTCACTTTTGCTCCAATTTCGCATTATCTTTCCTACAAAATTAATAAATAAAATTTATATAAACACATGTAAGAAAATAATAATAAATGTGTGAGATTTATTTTTATTTTTTATTTTTATTTTTTTAAACATAATTTATTAAACTTTGCCACTAATGTCTTATATATAAAATATTATTATAAACAAACACTATAAGACCTAAAACATGCTAAATAAACTAAATGTTAGGAGAATAAAATTATAAAATTATGAGCTTATCAGTCCATATTATGTAATTAGTGTCAAACCCATTCAGAATGAGGTGTTCCTCCACAACATCTCATTTATGAAAATATCTGTTAATACATTTAATATATGGACAATATATGTTTTCCTCAGGAGCCTTATGTTTATAGGCAAACTGAAAGAACTCCTGAATTCTTTGTTCGTATCGAGGATCTAGCCTGTTCGATATGATAATTCAACTCTTATCCAACTCCATTAGAATAATCTATATATCAAACCTGATAAGAATAAGAATTCAAAGGGTGCTCTAAGAATGAGATTAGAATATATTAAAGTCTTAACACATTGAAGTCTAACCAATCCATAGAAGGCCTCTTACCTATTTTTACTTCCAACTACCTCCCTACCAAGTTTAAACAAAAAATCAAATCAAGGAAAACTGCAAACCAATCCATCCAATTATAATTCATTTACATGTTAGAATTTTTCATTTTAATTTAACCTTTCATTATTAGAAAAAAAAAAGTTTTGTTAAAATAGTCAAGAATTGAAACGGGACTAGTAAGGACCCGATAAAGGAGAACTTTTTACTCTAATAGATAAATTCATTCGCTAAGGAAAACACAATCTAATGAACATAATAGATCATATTCAATTCTACTCTTTAAGAGTGGAGCATTATAAATAATTTAAAGTCCTGAAAAAAAGAATGAAAAGATTAATGAAATTCAATGTGTTCTATGGCTATAATGGTAACTATATGAATGAAAAAATTATTGAGCCACAAGGAAACGACTCAATAAAAATAAAGAAGGGTTATAGGAAGTTCATAAGGCCATATATACAAAAGTCTTTGATAGATCGTAAGTGTGTGATGTAGGATTGAGAATTAAATACATATATACATTTGATCTTATCTAAAACTATGAATAAATCATTAAAAGTAGCCTCTGAGTAGGAGAACATATATGAGATGTGCAATGACCAATATCCATAAAAAAGATGAAGATGAGAAAGAGACACAAAGTAGGTGAGTGGCAGGATTTCATTCAATTGGTTACCTCACCACAAACAATTTCTCATTAAAAAACATTTTTCAATTGATAATAACTGAATTTCGACAGCTACTATTAACTAGAAATTTTAGGACACAAAAACGATACTTAAGGGAGTGCATCTATCACAGCCTGCTCAAATTAGTCAAACTATTTTGGTCCTGGTCTAGAGTTTGATAATAATGAAGAGGACCCTGTTAAAATTCACTATATTAATGCTAGTATATACCATGATATTTACCCAAACTGAAAGCTATTCCATGCAATAAGAAATAAATTGCAGCAAAATTTGTGATGTGATTTGTGCCTTTGGAATGTGTAAAGCACCATGTTGAACACAAGTATTGCATCTGTGTGGAGCACACATGCCATTAGCTGAAATCCAATTAGTAAATCAATAGCATGCTCAAAGTTGAAGCAATCATCTGGAGAGCCCCTAAAAGCTCCCCGTCTTGTGAGGGACAAGAGAGGGTCATATATGTATACAACCTCACTCTAAATTTGCAAAAAGACTATTTCTACAACTCAAACTTTTGACCTCCAATCACAAATGAACAACCTTAGAGCTGTTATTCGGGCTCACCCTCTCAGAGACAAAGCAATCATTTAAAAAAATCTAGCTCCCAAAAAAGATGATCAAGGACATAAACAATTCGTGCCACCAAAGACTTCAAAGACAAAACATTGGACATTAGAATAGTTGGGCTATGACCTCCTACTAAGGTTCAAGTGTAACGCAAATGTCTGACCAGTTATCTACAACCTTCTACTCATTTAGAATTAAAAGTAACATTACTAACAAGTATATAACAACTATTACCAACAGATAAGCACACAGACACCTTGAAATATGTTACAGATAAGATGCCTACATTTGAGCCAAAGTAGTCTAAATATGAAAACTATGTTACGCATATTGTCAATCATCTTCTATCAAGTTTTAATCTAAACAATTTTTTTTTTTTTTAAAAAAATGGACATCATTAGCAAAAACCAAGAAGATGAGAATTGTAATTAGGCTCTTTTCATAATAAACAATCCCATATATACCCAACAAATTGACGCTAATGCAGATGAGAAAACCACTGTTAAGTTAGCAAAGAACCACAATGACAAAATATATATTATACAGGAGAGATGATTGATTACCTGATGATTCTAAGAGAGGCAGCGACTGGGCTAGAGAGACAGAGACTAAGAGAAGTAGTGAGGGCGAGGGCAAGAGTGAGGGCGACTGAGCGAGCGAGGGCGAGAGTGACACAGACTAAGAGAGGCAGTCTGTAGGCAGCGACGTTGAGCGCTACTGAGCGAGCAACGAGAGCGAGAGCGACTGAGAGTGAGCGAGCGAGGGCAAGAGCGACTAAGAGTGAGCAAGTGAGGGCGAGAGCTACTAAGGGTGAGTAATGGCGAGGGAGGCAGTGACACAGGGGCGAGAGCGAGCGAGAGAGATCATAGCGAGGCGTAAGCGAGAGAGGGTTAGGGAGGGTTTGCAGGGGGGATTTTGGGAGAGAAGGGGGAGAGGGCAAGATTAATTTAGGCGAGGGCAGGGGTGGGGGCAGGGTTGAGCAAGGGGGTATATAAATCATATCCCTGGCGATTTTAAAAATCGCTAAGGATGGGTGAACATTACCGGCGGTTTATAAAAATCATCGGTGATGAATCAACATCACCAGCGGTTTATAAAAACCATCGAGGATGGGTTAACATCACCAATGGTTTTCAAAAATCGCTTGGGATTGTGTTAAATCCTCGGCGGTTTATATAACCGCCAAGGATTGTCGTGTTTTCTAGACAGTTGTTCAAACCGCCAGGAAAAGTTCACCGGCAATACCCCTCCTTCTTGTAGTGCGGGCCCTATCCACGACAAAAGGGGCCGGGCACAGCCTGTCCTATTTAAAAAGCCTGTGGGCCAACCCGGGTCGGGCTAGCCCTTTTTACATCTCTAGGTCCGTTTTTTTCATAATATTTAGTTTAAGAATTTATCTTTATTTAAGAAAAAAATAAGATTATGCCATTTGAATGCATGAATCTTAGTTGCCTAGAAGCCACATGCAATGAACATATGTTGATTAACCCTTGCCCGCCCAGATTGGAATATATTAATAGCTTAACAAACACTTAGACAACAAATTATTTTTTAGGCATTTTGCCTCTAAAGACATTTAATTTACAAGCAAAAGTTATTTGTCTTTAAAGATAATTAGAGGCATTTAGTAAATTAATTTGCCTCTAAAATAGTATTATCTGGTGGGTGAAGTAACTAAAGTTCATAAAATTTTAAGTCCAAATCTTTTGCAACCAATCAACCAAATCGGGAGTTAATTGTCAAAATTAAAATATTTGGATTAAATTGTAAAAATGCTATAAGGTTCGACTTTTTACTGCTATTAGCGCTTAAAAATATTAAAAGTTAGGCATTTTAATATTTCTATAAAATGTTATGCGTTTAAACTAATATATATATAATTATAAAAAGTAAATATATATGATGATTTTGGAATCGGTCCCCAATTTAGTTTGTAAGACTTTCGCAAGACTTAGAACTTGTTCCCAACTGATTTAAGTTTATGCTTCTTGCACACATGAAACAATAATGACTATTCCAAGGGCCAACTAAGATGATGCCCCTTTGATGTTTAAGTCAACAAGGATACTAGAGATAGCTTAGAGAAGTTTTAGAATAGTATATAATATCGTACGTTTGACACATCCCTCAAGGTTTTTTTATACTTTTTGGGTTGAATTCCGTGATAAATTAGAAGGATAATTAGTAGGCCCTGCTCATATCACAAACGATTAGTTGATTCTTCTTGATTTTGTGAGTTTGAGAGTGATTTGGATTGAGATTAATGGATAAAGGTGGAATATCATGTCCCAAGTTCATGGAAGTTAGGACACGACACCAGGAAGGCTTAGAATGTCTATCCTACAATTCTCCTAGCTAGATTTGGATTTATCAACTTCTAAAATTGTAGGATTTGCCTCGTGGTGAGAGTTTATCCTATGATAATTGCCTCTAAATAGGGCTTATTCAATAGGTGCTTTAAGAGCTTTCACTTGAATTGTGCTTTTATGAGGATTATACCTATCTCAACTTGGAGATTATTTTGGAGGTCATCTTCAATCTATATTGTCTCGTGGTTATGTAAGTTAGAAAATATAGTTTTAACTAACAAAATTAAGCTTATTTCTATCCCTAAAATTAAATCATGTGGTTTTACTCCTTTCTTTTGGAGAGATTTTTTGCTTGCAAATATAATTTTCTTTTACCAGCCAAGAAATATAATTTCGTTACTTGAATTAAACAAGGGGTACATGAGTCATAGCGAAATTTTAAAACAGATAGACAACAAACAAATGACATTTTCTTTTTTACTTTTCTAAAAAGTTTAAGCCTTAGGGATTAAGGCACTAAATGCTAAACTCCTTTCAACAAACAAACAACATAAAAAGCCCAAAAATTGGACTAAAAACACAGGGAAAAAAAAAAACAAAAAGTTGAGGAAAGATTACACAGCATGAAGACAAACAAACACTGAATACATAAAAGTTATGTTTAAGATTGATTGCAATTGTATAACTTGAAGTAATTGGCAGATGAAAAACTAATACTTTAAGATTGATTGCAATTGTATCCCAATTTTCAATTTAGTTATGTTTTGAGAATTACTTCAATTTATATCTAATACTTTAAGATTGATTGCAATTGTATCTTAATTTGCTTTAGTATGTGTCTCTATTGAGATGACGAGATGAATTGGCATGCTATGTAATGTGTCTTAATGCTAACTCATCAAGACAGGCCATTTAAAAGCTCTAAAATGGTGACATTTGGAACTTAAAATCAACCCAAACTAAACCACGTTTTAGGATTAAATCAATTTTTTTGAACAATGAAACCTAGAAGTTGTCTCAAAGGGATCTTCGAGAATTGGCGGCACTCTGCCGACCGATGAAAATGATAATGGAGTATCTTTGGGGAACATGAATTTTCCTCCAACACTAATCTTCTGAGATTTGAGATCTTGCTCTTTCAAGTACCTTTTTTAAATTACATTTTTTGAGCTGAGCATTTCCTTTTGAGACAAGAATGGTACCTTCTTTAAATTACATTTTTTAATCCTTCTTCCTTGTTTTTGCCAACATATCTTTTTCATTTTGAGGCAAGATGGTTTCATTTTATGGTGTCTTGTATACTCTATCTACAATTTCCCAAGCATGTTGCAAGCCAAACAATGCCTTCATGTGGAGACACCAATTATCATAGTTGTCTTTGGTAAGGAGAGGGAATTAAAAAAAAAAAAAGAAGCATTGTTTTCCATCTCATACTTTATTGGAAGAGAAAGAGTATATGGAAGAGATAAAATTTTCCATTCAATACCAATCCAAACTCCAAGTTAATCCCATTCATGTAACTACATGCATCTCTTTAGTCTCCAAACTAACCCCATTCATGTATTAACCCAAACATGAATCACACTTAATATTGATACATGTACAACTAAAACAAAGAACATTAACTCAACCATTTGACTTTTACAAGCAAAAGACTGATCGCATGGACATGTTGAAATTTACAAAATTATTAATTTAGACAAAGGTCTCTTAGGCAGCAAGATCTAAGGAAAACACAAGCTTTGGTTTGAATTGACGTGTGGCAAGTGACGGTGATCTAGTGAAGAAGGTGCATGATCTTGAATCTCCAACTATGGCTTGGTAGTAACCAGATTTTTCATTTGTGGTGGCACTATTTTAATCTGGCTAGATGCTTGTCATCATGTCTAGCATCCTTACTAGCATCACTCCACCCTCTTTGTTGTGATTACTTCATGTCTTTGTTAGTGAGAAATACTTCCATTGTCCCTTGCAAATCACCATCATTGGTTCTCGTGTCACCACTAATACCTGTGCGATGCCACCTCATTTATCACTACTTGGTTGCCTCCACCACTATGGCTAGTGTCACAAGACTAGCCTTGGATTCCGACCGCCAACCTTGTGATGGCTCTAAATTTGCCTACTTAGATCAGCCAACAACCCTCCGAGATTAATACATAAAACAAACAGAAGCACACACAAAGAATATAGGAAAAATCCCAACCTTTTATTCAATTCGAGAATACAAAGGAAAATGGGTTGGGGTAAGCTCTCTCTAAAAGCTACCAAAATCACCCACAAAGCCACATATATAGGCTACAAAAAATACAAGCGGTTATGCCTCGTTGCTACTAAACCATAGGGCTGCATGCATCACGTGGAGTAATTGTCTGTGGGTTGCATGGCTCGCCTGGCTAACACCTATTACAACTGCCTCGGCCTCCTGCGCACGCATGGCCACACGTGGCCCTTGTGGACGCATCTTGCGCGAACGTACTCCGCATATTGAAGGAGTGCGTGGATCGTACCTTCTTATTGTTGTACATAACCGCTCCCGCCTATTAGCTTTGTCTTCGACCAAGGCATACGGATTGCCCCCATGTCCCGCACATCTAGGCTAGCTCGATCAGCCCGCCAGTGTGCCAGCATCTCTCATCCTGTGCGGCTACCCCATGGCATCCGCCCCACACAATTAGTTTCATCCCCATCCATGCGCCATGTCATGCCAACCGTTACCTTGCGTGTAGACGTCTCAGCCATCGAGGCCCATTCTCCTGCATACTTTTGCATTCCCTCACATGCTTGCTGCCACCTTGGCACGAAAACCCTGTGCCATCCAACACTTGAGCCTTCCATCCGCCCATAACCCGCCATGACACGCCACCCTCATGCCATAATGCTTCACCAAAGCCGAGCAACTTTCGGTGAGCTTGCCAGAGACATTACAAACCACCCCCATCAGAAGGTTCTGACGCCCTCGTCGGAAGTAAAGACAAGTACTGTTGTATGATGTCTTCAAGCTGCAACAAGATTGTATCCCTCTCCCAACTTTCTTCCCCCACTAGAGTTCTCTTCCATCTTACTAAGTAATGCACATGCCTATTCCTTTTGCTTGCCCCCAATATGCGATGGTCTAGGATTGCCTCAATCTCTCGATCATGGTGCACTCGGATAGTTGGAGGGGCCCTTTTGGCCTGTACCCGACCAGGAGTGTTGTCCTCATAATAAGGTTTCAGAAAACTCACATGAAAAGTTGGATGTATTTTTAGCCTCTCAGGTAGTAGTAATTTATACGCCACAGTACCAACTCGCTGCACCACCTTAAAAAGGCCATCATACATTGGAATCAACCCACGATGCACCTTCTTATTAGTGATTTGCTTCCAAATCTAGGGAGTAAGTTTCAGCCATACCTTATCCCCCACAGCAAACTCCAAGGGCTGTGTCCCTTGATCCGCATACTTCTTCATGCGATGGGCAACTTTGTCTAAGTTGTCTTGTGTTTCCTCAAGCATGTCCTACCTCTCCTTGGAAAACTGATATGCAATTGGACACCGACTTACTGCATCTGTTCTGGCCACTTCATGTGGTGTTAAGGGTTGCTGGCCCATTGCTAACTCAAACGAACTTCGACCCATAACAGAAGACTTATGCAAGTTATAACAGAATTGAGAAACATGTAGAAGACTCACCCAATGTCTGAAATACTCTTCCAATAATGCGTTCACCCTCTCTGTCTGTCCATCAGTTTGAGGATGGTTTGCTGTCGAGAATTTCAACTTCAAGCCCATCATGTTGAACAACAAAGTCCAAAACCTGCTTGTAAATCTTGCATCTCGGTCACTGACCATATCTTTTGGCAACCCAAAATACTTGACCACATGCTTGAAGAAAAGCCCAACAATGATCTCGGTCTTGCATGCTTTCTGTGTAGCCACAAACACTGCATACTTAGAAAACCGATAAACCACCACCATAACATATCCTTCCCATCCACCATGGGAAAACTTGTTATGAAGTCCATCGAAACCAACACCCACAGTCTTTCAGGGACTGGAAAAGGCTACAACAATCCTACTTCTCTTATTCTCTCAACTTTGTCCTGCTGGCAAGGCAACCAGGTCCTGACATAGGCCTCTATGTCATCATCCATCTTGGGGTAATAATAGTTGGATGCAAGCAAAGCCTTCATCGTTGTTATTCTTGGGTAGCCTGCCTATGTCATGTCATGGGTATCACTCATCAGCAAGTGTCGCAAACCTATGCCACAAGCCTATGCCATAAGGCACGTACAATCGACCCTCTTTCGCATGCAACAGGTCATCCCTAAGCCAATAACACCGCACCGTGCCCTCAGCCACCTGCTGCACCAACTTTTGATACTGACTGTCAGCCTTTGCCAATTCCCGAACCTGGTCTAAGAACAGAGTATTAAAGTTACTGATTGCTACCATAACCATTTACACATGCTTCCTACTCAAAGCATCAGCTACCCAATTGTTGGTCCCCGCGTGTAATATCTCTGACAAGCTCACCGGAACTTGCCCGACTTTGGTGAAACATTGTGGCACGAGGGTGGCGTGTCAAGGCAGGTGATGGGAGAGTGATAGACTCAAGTGTTGGATGACATAGGGTTGTCGTGCCTTGGTGGCAGCATATGTGCATGTCGATGTAGCAGTATAAGACAGGATGGGCCTTGTGGCTGAGGTGCCTACACACAAGGCAGCGGTTGGCATGGTTGGCCCGCACAGTTGGGGCTGGACTTGATGCTGTGGGGCAGATGCCATAGGGTAACAACGTGGGCCGAAGAATATGGGCACGCTGGTAAGCGGAGCGGGCCGAGTTGTGCGGGACATGGGGGCAATCCGTACGCCTTGGCAGGTGGCAAGGCCAACAAGCGGGAGCGGTTGCAGCAACGTGGGGACGTGGCCCAAGCAGTCCCGCAATGTGTGGAGCACGTCCACGCTAGGCGCGCCCATGACAGCCATGTGTGGCCACACGAGGCCATGCATGCGCAGAGTGGCTGGGTAGTTGCGATAGGTGTCAGCTAGACAGGCTGTGCGGCCCACAGACGGTTGCTGGACGTGGTGCAAGTGGCCTCATGATCTAGTGGGGACGGTTATGAGGCATAACCGCTTGTAATTTCTGTAGCCTATATATATGTGGCTTTGTGGGCGTTTTTGGTAGCTTCTTAGACAAAGCATAGCCCGAGCCATTTTCCTTTGTATTCTCGGATTGAATAAAAGGTTGGGATTTTCCCGTATTCTTTGTGTGTGCTTTCCTTTGTTTGGTGAATTAACCCCGAAGGGTTGTTGGCTGATCTAAGTGGGCGCACTTGGAGCCATCACAAGGTGCTTGGTCAGAATCCAGGACTAGTCTTGTGATAAGTTGGTATCAGAGCCAAAGTTCGATAACTATACAAAGAAGCGGGTTGAAACAATGGCTGGTGGGAATGAAGCTGTTCGTGATCGCGTTGCCCATCTGGAAGCCCAGGTAGGGGAGAGAGACCCTACTGATGAGACCTCTCTGACCCAGAAGGTGGCAAGTGCAGCCTCGTCCATAGAGGAGTTGCAGGCCTTGGTGGATGATTGTTGCACTTCGTGGAAAGTCCATGCTGTGGCGTGGGAAGAAACTCTAGTTGCTAAGATGGCTTCTTTTGAGGCAGATCTTACCGCTCAGGCAGAAGCTCCTGAGGCAGCCTTGAAGGATCAAATTGCTACCCTACAAGGGGATATGGCCTTGCTGAAACGTGCACTGATGAGTGTGAAAGTTAAGCAAGATCGCTACGGGGCAAGCAGTGTAATTCAAAAATTTTGAACCTTACCCCGATCCTGGCGATTGGATCAACGTCGAAATCAAATCATTCACATACAGATAAAATAAATCTAACCTTTAGATTATCGAGTCGTTCGCGGATCCGACCCGTCCAAGCGTTCGGCCTCTAACTCGTGATACGCGGCACGCGTCCGTTAGCAAGGAGAGCGGAATAGGAGTGCTAGCTCTTTCTCCTTTGTGCGGCTTGTGTATGAATGGAAAAAGAACGCCTTCGTTTCGTATTGATGCCAAGAGAAACGGAAAGAGTGAACGGCAATACGTTTTTGAACTCTTGAAAAATGACACCAAAAACTCTCTTTAATTTGGGCAACCCATAAATGGGTATTTATAAGGTGCTCTAGGGTTTCTTAAACCCTAATGGACATGGGCCGGCCATTTAATTTAGTCCAATTAGGAACTTAATTAAATGGATTTATTCTAGTCCAACTAGGAATATAATTAAATGGCCCAATCCTTTTATATGTTTAAATAAAATATTTTGGCCCAAATCTAATTTAAGCCCAAACATAATATTTAATATTTGGTCCAAATATAATATTTAATATTTAATATTTGGCCCAAATTTAATTTAGTTCAAATATAATATTTATTTTAATATTTGGCCCAAACCCAATTTAGTCCAAATATTAACTTAAGCCCAAATATATTTTATTTCCTATTTACCACTCCAACAAATAGAAAATTATTAAATTAGAAACTCCTTCCTAATTTAATCAATTGCCATTTTAGGAAATTCTTTCCATTATGACGACTCCTCGTCATATCGACGTCATTACGTCTATTTGTTCTTTTTTCGTGAGAACCTACGAAGGCAAAACTTCTTGCCGAAGTGTCCCACTTAACCATACATCCACTCTCCTGGTTTAAGCTAGGGACCGTGCCTATTGCGTATAACTTATTAGGCTTCCGAATATGTTGGCAATGTGTTGGTACAAACACATAAGACAAGATTGGCCTCTAGCAAGGCATCATGCCTACCCAATTATTCAGAAGGATTCATAATCCACAAATAACCTTTCACGAGTATGGTTACCGTGTAATTCAATCCTCTCGTCAATGTATCTTATGTGATCTCAAGTATGGCGATGTGTTGCTTGATAACGATCACATGTGTTTTTCTTCGGTCTTCCGGATATCTTCACTTAATTAGAAAGTAAATCAATAACTCCTCATTGATCTCTTTCACCATGGCCATGGATTTAAAGTGAATATCCACCGAAGGCGCCTTAGATACATCATTCTCTATCAAGGGATAGACGAGTCCCATCTTGGTTATGCACCCATCTCCATAAGCCTCACGATATGTCCAACAATCGCCCACGTGCAGCCTTTATCTAGGCCCATCGAAACGATGTCAAAGCATATCGGTCTTCTTATGAGATGACCGTGACAACCTCAGGTCCAAGGATTAGTTACACCCATCTCGTATGAGAATTCCATCAACATATAATCAAAATGGATTCTCATGGCGAGTCATGTCCAGTGACACGTTCTCCAACATTGGTCACCTATGTACTTGTCTAGGCATCCCCATGCCTATGGGTGTGAGACCCCCATTGCTATCACATAGCAAAAACATAGCGCATATAAGTCTTACTGCAATTGTCAATGTCCATTCTTGACATTGCTACGACTTGGGACGTTTAATGATGTCTAGAAACTGTGATGCATCATCTCACATCTTTACAGATTAATCACAGTATACATCATATGGACTTCTATCTAGTTTCATTCGGTTATTACAATAATAACAATAAACTAATAGAATAACTTCTTATGAATTTGAACAACTCCTTATTCAAATAATAAATATGATTACAATTGTCAGTGTACAACATGTCCAATCTGATTGGGTCTAGAGCACCTACACTAACAGAGTGGACCCTCTGGTGCGGGTGAGGCAGCACCGAAACTGAAGGTGCCAGAGCCTAAGGCCTTCACTGGAGTGCGGGAATCAAAGACGCTGGAAAGCTTTCTATGGGACATGGAGCAGTACTTCAAGTCTGCTTGCATACCTGAGGGTGAGAAGGTAGATTTGGCTAGCATGTTCTTGGCGGGTGATGCCAAGCTGTGGTGGCGAACTTGTGTGTCATCTGATGACAAGGACAAGCCACGGATCTAGATGTGGGATGCATTGAAGGGGGAGTCGAAGGCTCAGTTCTTGCCTTCACACGGGTCATGGATAACTCATGAAGCTCTCAAGCGACTAAAGAAGACAGGAACTGTGTGGGATTATGTCAAGTAGTTCAGCTCTCTGATGCTGAACATTGACAAGATGTCAGAAGAGGATCGCCTCTTCAACTTCATGTCTGGTCTCCAAGCCTGGGCCCAAACAGAGCTTAGGAGGCAAGATGTGAAGGATCTGACCTTAGCAATGGCTGGTGCAGATGCCCTTATTGACTTGCGGGCCTTGAGGATCAACGATGGTGCTATTAGCAAGACCAAGGACAAAGGCAAGAAGAGGGATGATCGTAGGCCAGATTAAAAGAGCAACTTCAAGGGGAAAGGTAAAGCTGTTGTGAGTGAGATGAAGAAACCCAAGGCTGGGGGATGCTTCATATGTGATGGGCCACACATGGCCCGGGATTGCCCAAAGTGTGAACGGCTTAATTCCTTGGTTGTTGAGGGAAAGCAAGACTCGAAAATTGCTGAACAGGAGGAAGTTCGGGTGAGCCCCCTTCAACTGTTGGTTAGCGCAATCCAAGCCACATCTGCTGGTGGCTTAGTTCGTGTGGAGATTGTGTTAAATGGGGAAGATCGTTATGCATTAGTGGACAATGAGGCCTTGCATAACTTCAAGGCAGGAAGGTTGGCAATGGCACTCGGGCTGACAGTGGAGCCATGCCAGAATCGCATCAAAGCTGTAAATTCAGCAGCCTAGGGTGTGCTGGGTTTAGCGTCAGAGGTGGTTGTGTTGGTTAGTCCATAGAGGGGGATGTTGCCCTTCATGGTGGTGCCGCTTGATGACTTTGATGTCATCTTGGGAGTGGATTTTCTCATGCGGGCAAAGGCAGCACCTATGATACACTTGGGCAGGGTGATGTTCTTCGATGAGCAGCAACCTTGCTTTGTGAAGCAAGCCATGTTCAACAGATCATTGGTGAAAGCAGGTAAGAGCAACATGTTGCTCTTTGCTATACAGGTTGAGCAGGGCCTGAAGAGGGGGGAAATTACATATCTAGCAGCCATGATTGAGATGAAGCCAAATCAGTGGGTTGAAGTCCCAGATGTGGTGGTAGACTTGCTGGGCGAGTTTACTAATGTCATGCCACCAGAGTTGCCCAAGGCCTTGCCGCCTAGAAGGCCAACTGATCATCAGATTGAGTTGTAGCCTGGTGCATGAGCCCCAGCTAAAGCACCTTATAGGATGGTACCACATGAGTTGGCAGAGTTGAGGAAGCAGCCGAAAGACTTGCTGGATGCAGGCTTGATCCAGCCATCCAAGGCACCATATGGAGCTCCTGTGCTATTTCAAAAGAAGCAGGACGGTCCCTTCGGATGTGCGTTGACTATAGAGCTCTCAACAAGGTGACTATCAAAAACAAGTATCCAATTCCACTAAATGTAGACTTATTCGATAGGCTAGCACGGGCCACCTATTTCACCAAGCTGGTTTTGCGTGCTGGGTACTGGTAGGTGCGGATAGTAGAGGGGGATGAGGGGAAAACTATGTGTGTAACCAGGTATGGGGCTTATGAGTTTTTGGTGATGCCTTTTGGCTTAACCAACGCCCCCACTACCTTTTGTAATCTGATGAACGACGTTCTTAATGAATATATAGATCAGTTTGTTGTGGTGTATCTGGATGATATTGTGATCTATAGTGAGACATTGGATGACCATTTGGTGCACTTAAGGAAGGTGTTCTCACGGCTTAGGGAACACCAGCTCTATGTGAAGAAGGAAAAATGCAAGTTTGCTCGGAAAGAAATTATGTTCTTAGGGCATCGTGTTAGCAAAGGGCGTGTCAAGATGGATGACAAGAAAGTGCAAGCGATAATCAATTGGTCTGCTTCGACAAAGGTGTTTAAACTAAGATCTTTCCTGGGTTTAGCCAACTATTACAGGAAATTCATCCAAGGGTACTTGAAGAAGGTTGCTTCCTTGACCGATCTCTTGAAGAATGACAAGGCGTGGCAGTGGACTGCCAAGTGTCAAGAGGAGTTTGACGAGTTGAAGGCTGCTATAGCTTCAGAACCAATGTTGAAGTTGCTTGACTTTGAACAACCATTCGAGGTACATACTGATGCTTCTAATAGGGCCATTGGTGGCGTCTTGATGCAGGATGGGCATCCAGTTGCATTTGAGAGTCGGAAGTTGAATGATGCTATAACGCCCCGCTTTTCCAGGTGCGTTATAACTTGGGACAATTCTGGGACGATAAATTTTTTTTTTCTTCCAAACACTAAAGCTAAGCCACATCATTCCTCGAAATCGTCCCAGAATTCCCATTTATTTATCTCGAAAGAGAATCACTATACACATCAAATGCGGAAGCAAAGATCGAAACCTGATATCTTAACATTAATCATAAATTCTTACATCTTCAACATTTCTCAAAACGTTCAGAATCTAAAGTAGCATAACTCAAATATAGGGGCTACGTAACATATATTTCATTCTTCCTGCACTCTGCTAAGTGCCATTTCATGCCTCATTTATCCTTGTATCTGCTACAATTCCACCTGGAATGTTTGAATATTCCAGGGGTAAAGCCCAAGTTAGATGATGAATCATCTAAGTAAGGGTACATAATGTTATGTCATGTGTGTATGAATGTCTTTCATCGTAGGTGTCAACTGCACCCCTCATGCTACCTACCATTTTTGCGGCCACCTCTTTTGAGGCCGAGGTGTATGGGTGCATTCTTGGAAAAGCAGCGGTGCCAGTTCGTACTCCCTACGGCCACAAATGCGCATGATCGATCATATCAACGTGTATTTATGCATTTCATAGTCATGTATGTAGTCTACGTGATGGATACATATCAGGGCATGTTAATATGATGAAAACATTTTCGAGGAACATAAATTACTTACAAACCAAACATTTCCATAAACTAACTTTAATTGGGAAGTACCACTTACCCTCTTAACCTTATCGGGTTACCTCGATATCCGTGCCTTGCCTCGTGCATCGCCTCGATTTGCATGCCAACCTCAAAATTTGCACCAGTCACTTCAAATTATTCCTCAAAGCATCCTAATCACCATAATTATTTAAATAAACATTAAAACCTATTTTTCCATAATTTCTGGTATTTTCTATAATTTTCTCTCTATTTCTTCCTATTTTTCCTCAATAAATCCAAACTAAACATTTCTAAAATATTTTCTCAAATATTCTTCTACAACAATTCATAAAATAATATTCTTGAATTTCTGGAATTTTCTAGAAAATTTTACTCACCTTAACTTAGCATCTCCAGCTTCCTCGATATGCGTGCCCTGATCTCGAAACCCGTGCCCGAATTATTTTCTCCCCCAAAATCTCTAAAATATTATCGAAACATAATTTCCTATTTTTTAGAATTTTTCTAGGATTTTTCTCTATTTTTTTCTATTTTTCTCCATTTCTTTTATTTTCTTCCTTTTTTTTTTCTTTTTTTCTTTTCTCTCCTTTTTCTTCTTCCTTCTCATTCTTCTTGCTCCTGCCTCCCCTGCATCCTGCAACTCCTTTCTTCTTCTTTCTTCTTTTTTTTCTTTCTTTCTTTCTTTTCTTCTTCTTCTTTCTTCTTTTTTTTTCTTTCTTTCTTTCTCTCTCTTCTTCTTCTTCTTCTTCTTCTTCTTCTTCTTCTTCTTCTCTTCCTCCTCTTCTTCTTCTTCACCTGCGGCTGCCTACAACTCCCACTCATGGCTCCCTGTTCCAGTCGCCGGCCAGCCACCTCCGCCCTCCGTCGGTTGCCACTGACCTCCCCGGCCACCACCGCGCTCGCCGCGCTGCTGCTGGTATCCACACGTGGCATCCGTTGGCCGCGGTTGCTGCTGCCTTGTTGCAGCAGCTTGCGGCCATGGCCGCCGCTGCTGTGTAGTCGGCTTTGGCCACCTTTCAGTCACTCCGGCCAACACTCCAACCTCTCGCTACCCCGCCGACCTTGCTAGACATCGTCTTAGCTGCTGCTGACCGCCCCGCGCGCTACCCTGCTCCGCCAAGCTTGCTGTCGCGGCTTCCATGGTTGCCCAGCTCATTGCTATGGCCGAATTCGGCCCCCCCTCTCTCTCATTCTCGCATTGCTCTCAACCTTCACTTGTTTTACTGCCTCTCAATTGGCCAAAGCCTTTGCCAATTTATAAACCCAGCGCCTTGGCCGCCACTCCATCCGTATACATTTTTGTATATATATATATATTAGATCAAATTAATTGCACAATCTCTCAAATTTGGCTACCATATCTTCTTCCTCAAATCTCGCTGCCGTAATCACCCAATTTTCAGCCAAAAATCTCGGCCATTAAAGCTTCACAGAAGCTAGCCACTGGCCATTATCGCCCACACGCGCACACACATATGGCTATATATATATATAATTACACTAATATTTATAAGAAATTATTCCATTAATTCCAATTTTCATCTTATCTCACTTGGGTAACTCCGTAATTTCAATTACACCCTCAAACACTGGATTAAATTGCATTTTAATACTGAAAATGCAAAATTAATAATCCAAGATTTACTCGATAAAGACGATTTCGCCCCAAAGTCCATATCGGGCTGTCGTTTCATCCTGAAACCACTGAAGGGTTGCTCATTACGCAAAATCGGAGCCCCCCTAGGGTTCCATTGACTTTTCGGGAGCCTCCTACAACGATTCGGCTTTACAACCTAATTAGCAGCTGTATTTTAGTTGTACCAAAAACTGTTCCCGATTCGATTTCTTTCGATACCATAAATCCTATCTCGATACGTTCGTCGAGACCATATAATTTTCCTTAGATAATTTCACTCCGAGGCATTCCCTGCAGTCGATTCGGTACGTATAACTGCTATCAAACCAATTTTTTAGTATTCTAAACTCATCGAAATTACGTGGCAACTTCATACGAACATGGGATATTACAGATGCTGAGCAGCGATACTCAGCACATGAGAAAGAGAAGCTGGCTGTGGTGCACTACTTGCAGCTGTGGCGTGTTTATTTGCTGGGGACAGCATTTACAGTGTGTATTGATAATGTGGCCAACACGTATTTCTCAATGCAGAAAAAGTTAACTGCCAAGCAAGCTCGTTGGCAGCAGCTTTTGTCGGAATATGACTTTGTGTGGTAGCACAAGGCGGGGACCAGCAATCGGGTGGCTGATGCTTTGAGTAGGAAGCATGTGCAGGCGATTGTGGCAGCAATCAGTAGCTTCAATACTCTCTTCTTGGATCGAGTTCGAGAGCAGGCGAAGACTGACATTCAGTATCAGAAGTTGGTGCAACAAGTGGCTGAGGGCACTGTGCGTCGCTATTGGCTTAGCAACGACTTGCTACATGCAAAGGGGGACCGACTGTACGTGCCTTGTGGCGCAGGTTTGTGGCAGTTGCTGATGCGTGAGACCCATGACACGGCATGGGCGGGTCATCCGAGAACAACAAGGATGAAAGCGTTGCTTGCACGCAGCTATTACTGGCCCAAGATGGATGATAACATAGAGGCCTATGTCAAGACCTGCATGGTGTGCCAGCAGGATAAGAACGAGAGAAGAAGGGAAGCAGGCTTACTGCAGCCTCTTCCAGTCCTTAAACGACCGTGGGTGTCGGTTTCTATGGACTTCATAACAGGCTTTCCTAAGGTGGATGGGAAGGATATGATTATGGTTGTGGTTGATCGGTTTTCGAACTATGTAGTGTTTGTGGCTACATAGAAAGCATGCAAGACCGACATCATTGCTGGGCTTTTCTTCAAACATGTGGTCAAGTATTTTGGGTTTCCAGAAGACGTGGTCAGTGACTGAGATGCAAGATTTACAAGCAAGTTCTAGACTTCGCTGTTTAACATGATGGGGTCGGAGTTGAAGTTCTCAACAGCAAACCATCCTCAAACTGATGGTCAGACTGAAAGGGTGAATGCGTTGTTGGAAGAGTATCTCAAACATTATGCAACAGCAAGTCAGAAAAATTGGGTGAGTCTTCTAGATGTTGCTTAATTTTGCTATAATTTGCATAAGTCTTCCTCTATGGGCCGGAGTCCATTTGAGTTGGCAATGGGCCAGCAGCCCTTGACACCACATGAAGTGGCTCGAACTGATGCAGCCAGTAGATGTCCAGTTGCATATCGGTTTGCCAAGGAGAGGCAAGACATGCTTGAAGAGGCACAAGACAGCTTAGACAAAGATGCTATACGCATGAAGAAGTATGCGGATCAAGGGAGACGACCCTTGGAGTTTGCTATTAGGGATAAGGTGTGGCTGAAACTTACTCCCCAGATTTGGAAGCAAATCACTAATAAAAAGGTGCATCGTGGGTTGATCCCAAGGTATGATGGTCCTTTCGAGGTGGTATAGCGAGTTGGTGCTGTGGCATATAAACTGTTACTACCCGAAAAACTCAAAATACATCCAACTTTCCATGTGAGTTTTCTGAAACCTTATTATGAGGACAACACTCCTGGTCGGGTGCAGGCCACGAGGGCCCCTCCAACAATCAGAGTGCAGTATGATCGAGAGATTGAGGCAATCCTAGACCATCGCACATTGGGGGCAAGCAAAAAGAACAGGCGTGTACAGTACTTGGTAAGATGGAAGGGAACTCCAGTGGGGGAAGAGAGTTGGGAGAGGGATACAACCTTGTGGTAGTTTGAAGACGTTATACAACGGTACTTGTCTTCACTTCTGACGAGGGTGTCGAAACCTTCTAGTGCGGGTGGTTTGTAATATCTCTGACAAGCTCATCGGAACTTGCCTGGCTCTGGTGAAGCATTGTGGCACGAGGGTGGCGTGTCAAGGCGAGCGATGGGCGAGTGACAGACTCAAGTATTGGATGGCATAGGGCTATCGTGCCTTGGTGGCAGCATGTGTGCATATCGATGCAACAGTATGCGGCAGGATGGACCTTGTGGCTGAAGCGCTTGCACACAAGGAAATGGTTGGCATGGTTGGCGCGCACAATTGGGGCTGGACTTGATGCTGTGGGGAAGATGCCACAGGGCAGCCACACGGGCCGAAGAATGTGGGCACGCTGGCAAGCTGAGCGGGTCGAGAGTTGTGCGGGACATGGGGGCAATCCGTGCGCCTTGGCAGGTGGCAAGGCTAACAGGCGGGAGCGGTTGCAGTAACATGGGGACATGGCCCAAGCAGTCTCACAATGTGCAGAGCACATCCGCGCCAGGCGCGCCCATGACAGCCATGTGTGGCCACGCAGGGCCATGCATGCATAGAGTGGCTGGGCAGTTGCGACAGGTGTCAGCCAGACAGGCTGTGCGGCCCACAAACGGTTGCTGGACGTGGTGCAAGTGGCCCCATGATCCAGTGGGGATGGTTATGAGGCATAACCGCTTGTAATTTCTATAGCCTATATATATGTGGCTTTGTGCACGTTTTTGGTAGCTTCTTAGACAGAGCATAGCCCGAGCCATTTTCCTTTGTATTCTCGGATTGAATAAAAGGTTGGAATTTTCCCGTATTCTTTGTGTGTTCTTTCCTTTGTTTGGTGAATTAACCCCGAAGGGTTGTTGGCTGATCTAAGTGGGCGCACTTGGAGCCATCACAAGGTGCTTGTTCGGAATCTAGGACTAGTCTTGTGACACCGTGCCTTATGCTATCACACAAATACAAGCGATTATGACTCATAACTGTCACTACTAAGGGCCGTATGCATCACGTGTAGTAATCGTCTGTGGGTTGCATGGCTCATTTGGTTGACACTTATTGCAATTGCCTCGGCCCCCTACACATGCATAGCCACGCATGGCCCTCGTGGGTGTGTCTTGCGTGGACGTGCTCTAAATATTGCGGGTTGCGGGAGTGCGTGGGCCGCACTCACTTGTTGCTGCAACTGCTCCCGCCTGTTGGCCTTGCCTCCTGCCAAGGCATGCAGATTGCCCCCATGTCCCTCACATCTTGGTCAGCTCAACCCGCTAGCATGCTCGCATCTCTCAGCCTATGTTGCTGCCCCTTGGCATCATCCCCAAACAATCGGATCTAACCCTATTCGTGCCCCCAGTCATGCCAACCGTTGCCTTGCATGCGAGTGCCTAAGCCATCGAGTCCCATTCTCTTGCACACTACTGCATTTCCTTACATGCTTGTTTCCACCAGCTTGGCACGATAGCCCTATGCCATCCAACACTTGAGCCTGCCATCCGCCCATAACCCGCCATGACATGCCACTCTCGTGCCACAATGCTTCACTAGAGCCGGGAAACTGTTGATGAGCTTGCCAAATACATTATAGCTAGAGACTACTAGACATGGAGTCTTTTTTAACTAAATCTAGTGATTTTGACCAAATGTGGTTTAGAGTACATAAGCGAGTTGTTGTGGCAAAGATACTTTACAAATTTGTAGTGTTATTGACAACTTGGCGATGAGGAGAAGCAATAAGCCATGGTAATAAGGAGTTAAACAAGCATCTTTGAAATTGGTTGTTTGTTAAAAATGAAATTTTGTTGTTTAAAATAAATTAGTGTGTTAACATAAAAAAATCTAAGTATGTTAAAATCCTAGCCCAAAGTTAAAACTAAAAATTATGTGATCAAAGATCTTTCATAAATACATAAAATTTGATGGACAAGGAAGGTTTTGATTAGACTAGCTCCTTGGATTAGTCAACAAAAATTTAAAAGGGTATAAGACTTTCCTTCTTCCACAAAAACTTAGAATTTTTGTTTAGTGGATGACAACCAATTTTCTTCCCATAAGGACCAATTTAAATCACCAAAATTTCAGTTATATATGTATTCAAATTTCTCATTATGTGGTGAGATAGTAGAAACGATTGAGCATTTGTTTTTGTACGGTGCTCGTTGATTTAAGAGGTTTGGCATGTAATTGGGTTTAGCCTTATGAACTTTGGTTCTAGAATTGGTTTGGAAGTTTAACGGGAATAGAATGTAAATTAGTTTAGTGTTATTTTTTACTTGTTGGCATTTATGGTCCATGCAAAATCGGTTATCTACTTGATGGTATGGCCTTGAATGTGTCATCTCTTGTTGAGTTCGCCAAAAGTTATCTAAGGGATTTTGAAAAGACAAATTGCATCACAATCATATATATATGTGTGACCAGCATGTTTGGGTTCCTTTTTCTCAGTCATTAGCAACCACATTTGTTTGGTGATTATAAGCTCAACTTTGATATGGGTTTATATATGTGACCAAGAGGTCTACTAGTATGTAGGCCTATGTTCATGATTATAGTGTTCTCTTAATTGCCCTTATTGCTCGAACATAATAATAAATTTGTAAAGTGAAAACGTCATTGCTAGGCCATCTGAATTTGTAAGGAAGAAAACAGTCAGAGGGCTTGGAGAAGTCCCCGTGCAATGACTCCCTTGCTTAATTCAGACACTAAGAATACTGAAAACTTGAAAACAGTATCCATACCAGTATCCAAGACATGTTTTTTCTAGAATAAAAGTCTTGTTATTTATAGTAGAGTATGGAGTAATCTTAACTCCATCGGGATTAGGACTCTTATAAATAATGTTGATTTCTTATAGATGATTTTTATCCTCTTGGAGGAATTTTCGGATGTCGAAGTTATCATGGTTTGTGCATTACATAGGACCTCTCATTTGCTGGGAAATGGTTTGGTGGCCTCTAGTGCGACAATCTTGTGTCAGCAGTCTCAGGCGCGATAGTCTTGTGTCGGCAGTCTTAAGCACGACAATCTCAGGCATGGGAGATCGAGATGTTCTCAGGTGTGGGAGATCGTCAGTCGCGATCTCCCGGCTTTTAAAAAGACATCCATCTGGCACTAGGTTAAATACCATACACATATATATATATATATATTTATACATTAATGAGAGTTCATGGTTATATAATATAAATATATTATATAATTGGACCTAACATCATGCACTAAAAATATCAAGCATTTAGTGATGGTAAAATCTATCGCTAAAGCTTCAAATTCCGTCGCTAAATAATTTAGTGACGTACATAAATCCATTGCTAAAATTGGTTTATCGAGCGCATAAATATTTTTATAGTATTTTTGTTTAAACTTTTCAGAATTACACTTGCACCCAAAAAATTTTCAAACTTATTTTCAAAATATTTCATCACTCATTTTGAATTTAATTTGTAGATTCATGTTTTATTAATTTTCAACTTAACAATTGAATATTCTGTCACTAATTTTGAATTTAATTAAAATTTTTATAAATTCTACATTTAACTATGAAAAATTTCATTATCAAATCAGATTTTAAATTTAATTTAAATATTTTACGAATCTCACATTATTTTTTTATAAATGTTTTGTTAAAGGTTATTTTCAGTAACATTACTAAATTTCTATGTAAACTCCTGAATTATATAGGGTGACATTAAAATAAGTGAAATGTATCATCTCAATATCGTGGATATTAAAATTTCTATCTGCATATTATTCAATTAAAAAGAAGACTATCCTCTAAAGAACAATATATTACTCAAAATTATTTTTTAATTATTTAGCACTAAATTATTTTAATTTTAAATTAATTCTTTAATTTTTAATTATTTAGTTTTACTTCTAGCATCATACCTTTTAGTATGAATAATTATAATATAAATATTTTTTTCATTATTTAGAGAGGGAATTATTTCGTCGCTAAATATTTTTAATTTAATTAAATTTTTTTATTCCATCACTAAATAATTTTAATTTTTTTAATTATTTAGCTAAATATTTAATTTAGTTAAATTTTTTTAATTATTTAGCGAGCTAAGTAATTTTATTTTTATTTTTACTTTTTTTATTAATAGCGACGGAATTATTTCGTCGCTAAATAATTTTAATTTAATTATTTTTTTAATTATTTAGAGACGAAATTATTCTGTCGCTAAATTTAGAAATTTAAAAAAAATATTAAAAATTATTTAGTGATGGAATATTCTGTCGCTAAATTTAAAGAAGATTAAAAAATTAGCGATAGAAAAATTCCGTCACTAAAATGTGTTTTTTTGTAGTGATGGATTTGAAACCAATATCAAAGTTGGACATCTCACTCACTTCTCTTTCTTAATCGCTTTCCTACAACAATCCAAGACCATAGCTTTAACCTTCAACATTGTCTAATTTGAAAAGGCCAAATCTCTATTTGCCATGTTTCTACTCCTCATTTTTGTTGACTGCATGAATGACTATATATCAACTCTTCTTAATTATGTTTTCTCATGACCATGAATATGATCTCTACATACAACCATAAGAATGATGAAGATCCGAAGAGAGAGATGAACTACCTCATTTTTTCTAATCTTAATAGGCCTTTGAATCTTAGGGTTCGTCTTAAATCATGGTGCTCCTCTCATTGAAGTTCAACTATCCACTACCTAAAATTTGTATCTACCAGATTCAGAGCTTTAATGGGAGAATTGGATATTTCTAGAAAGTTATTTGCACTAGTAGCTAGGTAGCATATGTTTGTGTCTTTACAACCCTTTTCATTTGGCCCAAATAATTTTTTTTGCTGGTGAGTATCTAGGAATTGGCTATACCATAGTGAACTTTGGGTGACCAAAGCTAGCAAAATTGGCGGTTCCTCTTTCCCCTTAGAGTTGTGTTCTTCGGCTATTCAAGTGACCTCCAACAAGCCAATTTTCCTTTTCTTGCTAAGTTAATCGACTTAGCATGTGACGATCCAGAAATTTTCCTCAATTTTTAAATACAACTCACTAATAACCCAAACACATGAACTGGGGTTCTGCCCAAAATAATATAACACACCATAACAGCGGAAGCTAGATAAATACAAAATAAACCACTCAGGGGCTTAATTATACATAACAACATCACAACCAATCAAATCAAACAAACCACAATATCCGAGCCCCCGATCACATCTCACACCTCACGAATCTTTTAGTTAGGATTGCCCTGTACACACAGTTATCTGCAACTGACACGCCAATTAGTCTAGCCACTGCGTCAGCTCCTACACCTAGAATAATGGTAAAAACAAGATAAGCTACAAGGCTCAGCAAGCATAACAAAATAATAGAGGTAAGGGTAGGCATAGATCTCCCACACCGGAACATATCCCATTATCAACAGGTAAGATAGACCAAAACCAGAAATAACCATACCCGTCATATACCTAGCTAGACAAAGATAAATCAGAAATAACTACAACCAAAGTACACCTCGCAACATAACAATGACAATGTTGGGAGTACACCCCTCACCCAGAATACACCCATACAAAGTGTAATGCAGCATATGAAAATGCCATACCATACCGTGCAATAGAGAATCCAGTACTCCGCATAAATATAACAATGCACATAACAGTCCTTGGGGCCCACATAAGAAATGCACATCCTGGCACCCAAGTCCCAGCATACAAACCTACCACTGCCATGCACTGGCTAGCATAAAACCCACGAGCCCGAGGCTCCCACAAAACGAACGACATGAGCCCGAAGCTCTCATCACAATCACATATCGGAGTCCCCGTGTCATAGCTATCTGGAGCCCAACTCACACTCATAGTTATCGAGGGTCAACTCCATACCACAAACCACAATCATAAACCAAATCAAACTGTAACCTCGCAATGCAACAGATAATAAATGCAATGGCTCTTGCAGCATTAACATGATGACAAAGCCCCAATAAGCCAAGCATCAGGCCATGCTACGCCCATATAAGAACCCACACAGGAAAATGCTCTAAATGCACGTGCTCGCCTATCGTACCCAAATTAGCACTCAACAGGCCAACCGAGTTATGCTAATGAGCACACTTTCCCGTACATATAAAGCATGACCCCCAATGAATGTAAGCTCGATCCCATGCAATGCAATGTCATGCAATATGCCACATAATGGCAGAGCCAGTCGATAGTGACCAAACACTGGTCGATAATCCGTGACTAGGAACAACTGATCAACAGCTGCCCTCAACTCGATGACGGTTCACTCCAGTGTCACAAATAGTCAACATGTTACCCCACCGGACAACATCTCACGCTGCTTGTTATTACCACCCACAGCCACAAAATTAAACCATAACCACATTTTGACAGGCACACACCAATGGTGGGTGTCCGGCGGTACCAGCTTGCCCGACTTGTCTATAGTTTATCGCAACAGCTGATAACTGATGTCCATACATCCAGCCATCAACTGCCATGACCCAACGATTGACGGTCAGCAACTGTATATCCCATACCCTACGACTCACACAAATAAAACCCCAAGACTCTCGATTACAACAACTCACCCTAGAGGGTACTCACAACTACAATTGACTCACTAAGAATCTAGCCCAAACTAGGCTCGGCATCATTCCCAAGGAAGTAGGGGTGATACAATACCCCATAAGCATTTACAAAATTAAACCCCAGAAGTCTCTTATTTAATTTAATAAAGTTCGGATAATAATTAACTATAACGCTCACAATTAGTTTCTATAACCAAATTAGGTTGAGGGAGGACATAGAATTCATAAATCGAATGACAATCATGAAGGGAGTAAGGAACTTGCCTTTATTTCGTTGATTTTAGCGTTTATATGCCTGTACACCGCTAAATTATTACACACTGCAAAATAAAATATAATCTTCTAAAATTAACGAAATTACACCTAAAATTAAATTCCAAACCGTCCAAAAATTATTTACATAAATTACTTAACCTACCTATATATTTAAACTTTAATTTAACTCCATTTTACCTATTTTTTCTCCACATTTCCTCCCAATTTACCATTGTTGCGCGTAACTTCTTCTACTTTAATTTCTTCCTTCTTCTGTTGCGGTTAATGCTGGCCGATTACACATGATTTACTGCCTTTAAAAATGTAATACCCAGGAATTTCTTAAGGACATAAATGGAATTTTATGAAAGGTATAACTGGAATTTTTGAAAGAATGAGACTTTAGGGTACACTATCGCAGTCTTAAGCGATTGAATCGATCGAATGGAGTACCCCGGACCTTAGATAGCCAAAGAATATGGTATAGCGTCAATGAGAGATTCGAGTTATGATTTTTGGTGATGAAAGAGGTGGGATCGGGAACAGTTTTCGGTATAATTGTCGACCGGGCTAAGAAAATCGAATCGAGGTAGGGAACATCCAAAAAGTCAATGGAGTGTCTTGAGGACTTAAATTTTGTGAATAGAACAACCCTTAAGTGATTTCGGGTTAAAACAAATGGATTTAAGGTCAAATCGACCAGCCGGGCTTAAGTGCAATTTTCTAATTTTGCTCGAGAAATGTCAAAATGATAATTTTTTCAGGAGTTTTGAGGGTCAAATGAGATGTACTAAACTTATGGGACTTAGTGATATAGTTGGATTTATCAGGGGTGTTATGGAGGGGGCATAAATGTCATTTGAAGAAGTTAAGGGGTGAAAGTGCAATTTATCAGAAATTGCAATGTGAATGCGCACGGAGGAAGTCGGTCGCCGCCTTCCACCGCACGTGGAGCTGTCTCCGGCGATGGGATGGCCGCGGTAGGACCTGGGGCAGGTGCTAAACAGCGTGGGGTTCCTTGTAAGCCAAGTTGTGGCCGGTGATTAGTGGAAAAATGGCCGAAAATTGCTTATAAATAGCAAGGGTTTCGGCCGAATCTTTACACAAAAATTGGCCGCGTTTTGGTGTGAATCGCTTGCAACTGGCCGTTTGAGCCATTTTCCAGTGGCCTTTCGGTCTGAAACTGATGCCATTCGAATCGACTTGTAAAGGGTTTCAAGGGGGTGCCCTTATTTTGGCCATCGGAGGAGTCGTCGGCGATCGGATCTAAGGAAGAAGATGGTGGCGTGTGGCTGCACGCGCCAGCTTCCACACGCACCCACGCGCCAGGCGCGTGAGGGCGAGTGACTGGGGTATTTTTGGTATTTCCTTTTCCAGAATTTTTGTTGATTTATTTTAGAATTTATCATGTTGAAACATTTGGGAAAATGTTTGAGGAAATAATTATTTTGAAATTATCGAGGTGGAAATTGGGAGAAAATAGAGGAAATTATGGAAAAATTGAGGAAAATAGATTTTAATACTTCCTTAATTGAATATGGTGTTTAGGGAATATTGTAGCTCAAGGATGAGTATAAGTTCAAAGGTTTGTGATTTGGCACGCAAATCGAGACAGTGCAAGAGGATCGAGGCGATCCGAATATGTTCGAGGTGAGTGGTTTGACTCTAGTTTTACCTTTGTTTTGGATATGTCTTGGTGTGGGTGTAGTGAGTTCCAGTTAGCGGTCTTACCAGAACTCGGGATGCTATGCTTATGCGTTTTATTCATGTATATATATGGCATCATTTGCATATTAATCATGTGGTATATTGCATCAACTGCTTTTACTTACAAAAGAGTCGGTGCATGGCGTGTGATTTTCATATCACCGGGGTATTGATGTTCGTGTTGTTGTTGGGTCCGTGTGGAACGGGATAGGGTCTTCTTGAGAATGGGACAAGGTTAATCCAAGTGAACGAGTGACACGGTAGGGCACTCGAGAGATTAAGTATATCATGGCAAGGTCAATCCCAACGGTGTGTGGAATGGATTTTCCATGGGAGGTTGAGTATGTTAGGGAGATTTCTCAAGTTAGACATGTTTGCATGTTGTCGTTTTGTCTGTGTATGCCATGCTCGTATGTTTTTCATGCATTCTGTAAACTGTTCCATGCCATCACTTAGATGTTTTATCATCTAATCTGGGTTATGCCCCTAAAACATTCAAACGTTCTAGGCAGGGACTGCTACGAGGGTGAGGATGTGGCTAATTGAGACCCACGGCATTTAGCTTGCTAGTCATTGTATCATTTAGAAGCTTCAATATGTATTTGGTTGTGTAAGAACGGTAATATGATAATATTGTTATCATTTGATAGTTTTGTAATAAGTGTTTCGGTGTAGAAACACCTTGTATGGAACACGTGGTAGGCCACGGTATTGATGTTAATGTATCCGCTGCGTTATGATATGTCTCATTTAGATGTTAAGATTATTGATCTTTTTAGTTAAATGGGTAAGACTGGGGTTCTTGGAATTCGTTATCTACACGAGGAGATTGTTTTTGAAAACACCGCGCGTGTTTGTCTTGGAAAAAAAAAAAGATTCCGGAAAATACTCGTATAGTAACACGCTTGGCGAGGCAGGGTATTACAAAAAAGGCAAAAGAAGGAGCGCCCAGGCAACTGCCGCGTGACAGCCAGCACCCATCACCTCTAGGCCCCGAAACGACGCCTTTTTGGGCGTCCATGGGCTGGGGTTGGACCTTCGCGCGCGCGACCAGCTGGGCTGACTGCCACCTTCAACATATAATCCCACCAAATTAATTTTAATGTGATCCCACAGCAGTTTCCAGAAATTACATTTAGACCCCCACACTTCCATAAGTTCTCACATACACCCCATTTAAAAATAACTCTTATATCCATATTTTTCAACAATTAATTACCCATCACTCTAACATAAGATAATTTAATATTTCCCTTAAACTCATAAATATTCGATAATTACCATAAATACGACAATTAATAGTTACCTTAATTACAATAATTAATAATTATTAACCATTCCCTATTTAAATTGCTAAATATTTTCTATTCCCAATTAATTTAACAATTATTAATAATTCCCAAACAAATTAATAATCACTAATTATTCTCGAATTACCGGGATATTACATAGTACCTTGGAGTTAACAATGAAATCATTGTGCTTCTCCCATTGAAATTCAACTATCAACTATCTAAAATTTGTATCTACTAGATTCAGAGTTTTAATGGGAGAATTGGACATTTTAAGAATGTTTTTTGCACTAGTATGTAGCATATGTTTGTCGCTTTACTACCCCTTTCATTTGGCCCAAAGAACTTTTATGGCTACCTACGAAGCATTAGCCTATTCATATCAAAGAGTGCAATGACCTCTCATGGTCATTTATAGCCACACTTTGGGTCTTTAAAGATAGCTTGAATAGACCCTTCTCATGAATTTTGATCCATGCATGTGTATTTGGATTAGTTAATCCATTTGGCCACTAAGGTTAGTGAATGGAATAGTTGAATTGCTTTGTTGTTTCTATAGTGGCTTTTGTCTAAAATATATTCTTACTTGCCTTTAATTGTGATTGGCTTTTTTGTATTCGAATATTATGGTTTGCAGCCCCTTAGATCATTAATTATTTTGTAATGCCTTTGGTTAGTTCCATTTCTAGTTATTTTGCTAGGCAAAAAGAGAAGAAAGAAAAAAAGACATACATTTTTATTTTTAGCCATGTATAATACAAAATTCAAGTTGAATGTGTTTGCTAATTCCAGTTTATGTTTTTTCTACTCTTTTACTCATCGTGTGGGATAGGAAAAAGGAGATACTAAACATTGCCTACAATATCCACGTTTCATAAGAAGGGATGTTTTATTAATTTCACAAAAAGACATAAAGATCAAAGGTCATTAAACAAATGAATTAATTAAATTAATGAATTTACTAATTTACCCCAACTTAATGGATGAATTAAACCTATCACAAACAAAACATAAATATACTAAAAAGTGAATGAAATGGAAACGAAGCTCAAGAATCTTTTTAACCGTATGACGGTATTTAGAAATCATCATCTGGCTCATGGTCTATAAACTTCCAACAGCCATCCATTTGCTGAACCATGCCATCGTTCTTCACGTGCCACCATGAGCTAGGCACGTGATATTTGTCCTTCAAAGCATCTAGTGATTTGTTAACCAGGGCATAATCGCGCTTAATCTCCGAGTTGAACCCTCCTTTTTTGATCCTTTTGTACCTGCAACGCCATGCATATAAGCCTCCAAGTTGTGCCAATTCACTAGATTTCCTGGCCTCTTCAAATATTTTGACTTGGTAGTATCAATCTTTAATTCTTGACCCACCTTTGAGTAACCAATCGACGGATACTTTGGAACAATATCTAAGGCATTACTGATACGCAGAACTCGAAGATCCTTCAACCCAGAGAAAAGCTCTTTGAAGCCTGAATCCCCAACTCGAGGACTTGCAAACACGAAGGCGGTTACGGGAAAATCCTTGTTCAATCCATTAGCAACTATGTCAACTGCATTTAGGGTTGCAACTGCTGCCCCCAAGCTGTGGCCCACTATGGTTATGCTTATCTCTTCATTCTTGTATTCTTCTACTAGTCTTCTAACTTCACCAAGGACCTGAAACAATATTTTACGAGAAACCAAACTATTAGCCCAATTGTGGCTGCTAGACAAATTATCTTCTATTATGCTACGTTAATTTATGCTTTTATGTGTACGTATATAAGAATGTGGGTACATTAACTTTAAGTTCATATTCCTTAAAAATTATATTTAAATATGTTAATTTCTCATATTCCCTCAACTTAAAATCGGAGCACCGGACAAGCATGACTATAAATTCATATGTAAATAGGCTTGAAAGCAATTACCTGCTCTCTGGCACTAGTCTTGTTAAACTTTGAATTTGGGTCACTTGAAGTGTAGATAGAGTGCCATCCTTGATGCACCTTAGGGTAGACATGGCCAAAATTGAATCGGACCGGCGGTTCGAACCGGAACTGGACCGGCCGGAACCGGACCCGGACTGAACCGGCGAAATTCGGTTCGGTTCCGGTTCAAGGTTCCGGGGAACCGGAACCGCCGGTTCCGATTCCGCGGTTCCGATTCCGCCGAACCGGAAAACCCCCCCTCCCCCAACGGTCCAAAATTGGACCGTTGGCCCCCCCTCCCCCAACGGTCCACACCCCCCCCTCCCCCCGTGCCCCCCCAAGCCAATTTTATTAATTTTTTTTTTAATTTTATAATTCCTATCTATATATACCCCTCCCTCCCCCACTCATTTTTCACATTTTTTCTCTCTCTCTCTCTCAAGTCTCAAGCTATTATTCTCTCAATTTTTTCTCTCATTTAATATTTCAATTTCAATTTCTTCAATCTTCTCATTTTGTTATTTATCAATTTATTCAATTATATTGTTAATTATTTATTACTTGTTACTATATTATTTTATCATTATTATATTTTTTTATTATCATACTTTTTTCAAAAAAATGGCAAGTGAAGGTAGAAATTTTGAAAATGTTGAAAATGTTGAGTTTGAAGCTCAAAATTTTCAAACACAAGAGAGTGAAACTCAACAAAAGGGAGGTGGAAAAATTTCTACTTCTGATATTTTTAATATTCATTTCAAGAAAACACCAAAAGGAGATGGTAAATTTGATGTATCTTGTAATTATTGTAATCAGGTATACAAATTCAAACAAGGAGGTGGATATGGTACTTTCGCCCGACATTTGCAAACAAAGCACCCGCTCAAGGTTGGATTGAGCCGCGATCAAACACAAATATCCGGGTTTGCTACCTCTTCAAACTCTCCTCAATTATTTCATTATAATGAAGCTAATTGTAGGTCTGGTTTAGCTGAAATGGTAGCAATTGATCATTTATCTTTTAGTTTTGGTGAAAAATTAGGTTTTGCTCGATTTTGTCAAAACTTTGTTAATCCCAGTTTTAAATCAATTCCTAGAAATACTTTGAAAAGGAATTTGTTAAAATTGTTTAAAAACTCAAAAATTGAATTGATAACATATTTTCAAAACAATAATATTAATGTTTCTATTTGTAGTGATATTTGGAGTGATCATTGGCAAACTCATTCATATATGGGTATTACTTGTCATTGGGTTGATGAAAATTATGTTTTACAAAAAAGAATTCTTGCGTATCAATGTTTTGATGAAAGTCATAATGCTGAAAATATTTGTAGATTAATTCAACAAATTTTACAAGAATATAGATTAGTTAATAGAATTTTTTCAATTTCTTTTGATAATGCATCGGCTAATACTGCTTCTATTAATGAATTGAAAAGAATTTGCCAACCAAATTTTGGTGGAAGATTTTTTCATGTTAGATGTGCATGCCATGTTTTAAATTTATGTGTTCAAGATGGTATTAAGTCACTTAATTCTTATTTAGATCCAATTAGAAATGTTATTTCTTATATTTGGGTACACCCTCGAACTGCAAAAGCATGGGCACATTTTTGCACCTCCAATGGTCAAACCCCAAAACGTTTTTCAAAAGATGTCCCTACTCGTTGGAACTCAACTTTTAAATTACTTAATCAATCTTTTGAATATAAAGATTTATTGTGTTCTTTTGCAGCAAATTATATTCCACAATATCCTATTTTTCCAACTATGTGGAATGTTTGTAGTTCAATTTTGAATATTTTACGAATTTTTAATGATGCTACTCATACACTTAGTAGTGTTTATAAACCAACTTCACATCAATTTTTAATAGAAGCAATGAATGTGGCCGGTGTATTAATGGAAGGAATTAATGTTGAATAAATTTGTCATGCTGTTTTAGAAATGAGAGAAAAATGGTTACGTTATTATCAATTTATTCCTGAAATTTTTCTTGTTACTATGGTATTTGATCCTAGGTGTAAATTTGATGGTTTAATTGAGTGTTTGTCTAACTATTATTCGTTGTTAGGATTAGAAAATAATGAAGAAATTGATGTGAATATTATAATTTCTAAGGTTAGAACTTTATGCAATCAATTATATGAAGCATATGTTATTGCTCCTAGTAGTGAAGAATCATTTCCATCCATGGCTTCGCATTCCTCTTCCTCCCAACCAATGAAATGGGGTCATAAATTTTTAGATCAAAGGAGGAAAAAACCTAGATCGAGCTCACATTCGGAGCTCGAAACTTATCTAACCACAGTTTTTGAGTTTGGTGATGATACAGGTTTAAATTTTGAAATTTTGGAGTGGTGGAAAAGGCACAAGGAGACATTTCCAACTCTTGCAATTATTGCAAGTCAACTTCTTGCAGTTCCAGCTTCAACTGTAGCCGTTGAACAAACATTCAGTAGTGGAGGCAACATTTTGGACGAAAGAAGATCAAGATTGGCTCCAGAATCATTGGAAGCTCAAGTTTGCCTCGATGATTGGGAAAGAGCTAACATGCGACGTCAAGAAGAACTTATCCATTCATCATCATCTGACGAATGGGTTAATGATGGTTCAACAACGGCGACTTCCGACTCCAATGAAGATGCGTAGGATCCAACTCATCCAAGTCCATATTTTATTTTTTTTCACATTTGTAAAAATTAATTTCTTGTATTACATTTTTGTTGTAATTATTTTTTAATGAAATTAAGTCTAATTCTATTTTTTATTTTTTATTTTTCACATTTGTAAAAATTAATTACTTGTATTACATACTTGTTTAGTTGTTTTAATTATTTTTAATGAAATTATTACTTATATTTCTTCAATTTTTAGTAGTGTTTTTTTATTAAAAATATGGTTGAGAATATTTATATTTACAATTACATTTAACAATTAAAAATCGAAACCAAACCGAACCGAACAACGGAACAAGGACCAAAATTGAATACAACAATATTTAAAAAAAATTAAAAAAATTCGGTTTGAACCGGAACCGTTGACCGAACCGGCTCAAACCGTTGACCGAACCGGTCCAAACCGTTGACCGAACCGGCACGAATCGGAATCGGAACCGAACCGTCCCAAACCGCTCTTGGGCGGTTCGGTTCAGATTCAAAGATTTCTTGAACCGGAACCGGCGGTTCATGAACCGTGGCCATGTCTACCTTAGGGTCATGTTCCTTTCCAAGAATTTCTGAAGCCGAGACCGGAAGAAATTCAAAATCATTAACCCATTCCAGAATCTCAATTGTTCCTCTCCAAGCAATCACAATATCTCTCCTCCCCAAAGCAGCTTTCCCTGCATCTGTGGCCACTGCAACATACCCCATCCAGTTGGAATCTTTCAATGCACCAAAAACTGGAGTTTTTGCCATTGCATAAAAATATTTGGTCACAATGTACTTGAAGGGATTCCCTTGCTCTAGGCCGACTCTGGCAAAGAGGTTCTTTCTTGCGTATCGGTAGCTTCCTTGGAATTTGGAGTCGTCTGAGGAGATGAAATTGTCGTAAGTAGCTTGTGCCATCTCTCCGTAGTGGATTATGTATCGTCGGAGATCATTGTCTAGATCATCTAAGAGGCCGTTCCAGTTATCTTCACCGCTAAGAAGCCTCCATCTTTTGGCAATACTGCTGCTGCTGCTAACGCCATTCATCTTTCTTTTTATACTATATTGTTTGCTTTCTGAGAAAATGAATGTAGAAATTTGAACGAACTTGAATGTACATGGTGGGTTCTTATACTGAACTGGAGTTGTGCAGTGTTGACATTGTCCACTGAATTTCTTCTACATTCAATCTTTCCAGTGGATGGATAGAATGGGAGGTTTGACATTTTCCGCAGGTCAACTTCCAGTCTTCCACTACTTTTATTTTGAGTGCTTCAAATGAAATAGGCTTGACGTGGTCTTCAACACATCACATTTGACCTTCTTGTCTATTTATTTTTAAGCCTTTTTTGTTAAAGCTTCCGCAACTTGGACTGTAAACAATTTCAAAAAATTAAAAAATTCATAAAAAAAAAAAATAGGTTATATAAACAGTCTTTTTACAAAATTCTCATTCTTATGATTGCTTGGTGTGGCTGCTAGGAAACTGCAATTCTCATTCTTATAATTGGGGTAAGCCTAGTGACAAAATATATATAAAAAACTTAGATAAACCATGCATATAGGTTGAGCTCATATATTAGAATGTCAAGAATTAACTACATCATATATTAGAATGTCATATATTTGACTCATCTCTGAAAGTCTTTTTATACCTTTTGGGTTGAATCTCGTGTTAAATATCTCAAAAGGAGAATTAGTCAGCTCCACCCATATCACAAAGGATTAGTTGATTCTTTTTGATTTTGCTGAGAATGATTCGGATTGAGATTAATGAATAAAGACAAAATATCATGTCCCAAGTTCATGGAAGTTAGGACACATGACACCAAAAAAACCTTAGAATGTCTATCCTACAATTCTCCTAGCTAGACGTGAATTTATCTACTTCTGAAATTGTAGGGATTTGCCTCATGGTGAGGATTTATCCTATGATAATTGCCTATAAATGGGGCTTATTCAATAGGTGTTTTAAGACTTTTTATTTGAATTGTTCTTTTGTTAAGATTATTCCTATCTCAACTTGGAGATTACTTTTTGAGGCCATCTTCTATTTATCTGAAGCTTTTTTCGAGTTGCTTATCTTCAAATGTATCAATAAATGTTATTTGTCTAGCATTCAAACTAATTCATTTAACTCATTTATTTATGAGAACTATAAAAGTATAATTTGATTGGGATCTAAATTCTTGAGTTCTCTAAGTCATTCGAGATCAACTTACATATTGTTTGCTACCATAACTGTCAACGTACGTAGCCCAAATGATGTGAGCACTTGTCTTAGGTGAATTTTCTTATTTTCTTAGACATTATCGGTGTAAGTATATTAATTTCATGTGTAGTTGGAGAATAAAAAGAAAAAAAAAATGATTTAGATGAGGCAAAAATATTAACAACCTGTATTTTGAGCAATAGAACTTATTGTCTTTAAAAAAATTGACGAAAAGGAACAAAATTATTTTTGATAATGTGAATCTTAATGAGCTTGATCTATTTAGTAATGTAATTTACAAGGTCAAGGTGGCCACTTGGATTAAAGATTTAGACCCTTCCTACCATTATGCCTTCAATCAAGTGGCATTTTCATCTATTACTCTTAATAACTGTCATTTAGGGGACATTTGGTACAAGAAAAATTTTAAAAGTTTTAGGAATGTTAGGTTGGGAATCTGTATTCTCATATTTGGTACAACTTTTTTATAAAAAAAATTCTAAAAAATAGGATTTCCGGGAATGATTTTTAAGCAACTTTCCCATAAAAAGATTTTCATGGGGATTGGAAATCCAAGTTTTCCATGGATTTGGGAATGTTTTTAACAAAGAAAAAAACTAAAACACCCCTTACCCTTTTATAACCCCATACAAATATATTATATATATGTAATATATTTATATTATTTATTATAAAATATTATATATATATTAAAGTAGATATTCATACAATCATATATATAAATGCATATATATACAATATTGTAAGGCTCGCTTCCTAATATTCCTGCTAGCATAAGATATTCAAAAGGAGGTCATCACAGTGATGATATAGAACAAATCATATTAAAGCAAATAACTCATTTCATTACTAACAGCAGAAACTAAAATAAGGTTATATTAAAATTTCAATATCTCATGAGTCTAGACTCGAAGGCTATACAAAATAAATAAGAGGCTCTAGTGTGAAATAATAAAATAAAACTCATTTCATTACAAGCATCTCCAAAATGCTACTATGGATCTTCAAGTTAGAACGTGTCTCCGTACACCACTAACCCTGGGCTGAAATCCTACTGTACTCACCCCCCAATAATAGTCTTTCCTTTACCTGGAATGGCAAAGAAGATCAAGTGAGCCACAAGGCTCTGCAAGTTACAGAACAATAAATAATGAATGGAATCCAAGAACATGGTGACACCAAAAAGATTAATCAATGATTCACCAATTATATACAAGATTCATAGCTCATGAATTTATCAATTCAAATTTAAATATATCATGCCACCATGTATCACTATGCAATTGTGCATAAAATTTCAATGTCGATATCAAATCTCGCAGGCTCGCAAACCATCAATCAACACATGCAAAAGTGCATCATTTCAATGTTAATATCAAATCTCCTTATTTCAATGTTAATATCAAATCTCCCCAGCTCTCAAGCCATCAATCAATGTATGCAAAAGTGCATCATTTCAATATCAATATCAAATTTCCCTGGCTCTCAAGCCATTAATCAATACATGCAAAACTGTATCATTTCAATAAAATCTCACAAATAAATATGGAGGCAACATGCCGGGCTATGGCCACCTCGTCCCGCGCCATGTGCTCTAGGGTACTGTAATACCCTGGGAGCCCAGAGGAGAATAGTATATATCGATGATAAGTAAGGAAGGAAACAACACCAGCTGGATACCTTTTGGGCTGAATGCAGGCAAAGAACTCTAGGGTTAAACATGCTTGACCTGGGGAAATCCAATGATGGGTGACTCCCCTAGGAAGTTCACGTAGGCCCATCAAGGTAAGTTGTTATAGGCCTTCTTACCACTCGATGCGAGATGTTACAGGTGGTATTAGAGTCGACCCTTGGAGAAGGCGGTCCAATAAGAGCAGAGAATGGCGTTGGGGCGCAAAGCCTGATCAAGGAGCAGCTCCTGGCAAGTTTCTAGGATGGAAGCCTCCAAATATGAGAAGGTTTGAGACCACTTGTAAGGTCGCATGACGAGGACGTCATGTGCTCAAGGGGGGGAGAATGTAATACCCTAGGAGCCCAGAGGAGAATAGTATATATTGAGGATAAATAAGGAAGGAAACAACACCTGCTGGATACCTTTTGGGCTAAATGCAGGCAAAGAACTCTAGGGTTACGCTAACCCTAGGGAAATCCAAGGATGGGTGACTCCCCTGGGAAGTTCGCGTAGGCCCATCAGGGTAAGTTATATATTTCGGTCCTTCTTATCGCTCGATGCGGGATGTTAGAGGTACCCTTTCCCTCTGTGCAAAATAATAGGTGCGCAAAATATATATATGTAACATGTACATGTATGCATCATGTATGCATTTTCCAACCACATGCATTTAAATTCTTGTTCCTCAATATTCATACTTTCAACACCATTTACCCATACCGGGTATTTTACCATCATCAGATAATTCATCATATCTTACTTTATAATATTTACCTCGTTCAAGATATAAATTATATATAACACAGAGATAATTTTGGGAGATGCTATTTAAGGTTAAAGTATGATTCAAGATTTGAGGAGTATTATAGATTTAATATGCTATTTTTTCCATCTTATAATTTCCTTAAATTCATTTAACTGGTGTCAGTATACAATTACTTGCATTCATGCTCATAGCTCAATTATAAGAAAGAATAGAAACCCAAAAAGAATTTCATATCAACGATATTCCTTAAATTTTAGATTTGTTTTGGGGTGATTTCAAAGGATTGATTCGGAATCAATATTTGATCAATTTCCCCAAACCAAAATTTGAAATTTAAGTTCAAAAGCTCTAGTTTCGGGAACATCAAACGGATTCACAATCGAAATTATTCATCAAAAGTTATTTCACAAAAACTACAACAATGAGGAAATCAAAACATGAAGATTCTAGATTTTTGGCCAAGATTGAAGGGGGTTATTACGGACTCAATATAAGGCCAAATTATTCAGATAATATATCAAAACAAAGCCTGAGATCTCTAGTTTACAACCCAACAAACGAATCTCAATTAGGAGATGGGAACAGAAAGTTATAGGCCAAAGAACACCATGTGGTCAGATTACACGAAATAGTAAGCTACGAATTTCATGGCAGAAATTAATCGCCTTGTTACGGGCTCAAAAAGTAACCAAATCATTCGAATAATATATCGAATCGAAGGCTATGAAGTATAGTTTTCAACACATCAAATGGATCTTAAATTTAATATCATCATAGGGAGATATACCAAAAAGAATGAAGCATGGTCAGATTTGTTACAGTAAATCTCAAGTTTGAGAGGCACATTCGGATGACTTCTAGCAGATTCGGATGATAGGAAAATTCATTCGAATGAGGGAACTGTTGCATTCGAATGTTAGGAAAAAATCAGAGTAATTTGATCAATTTTCATGAAATTCATTCGGGTGTAGGAGGCATTCATTCGAATGAGGTCATTCTGACAATTTTGACATTATTTGGTAATTCAATCATAACTCTCGCGTCCGAGCTCCGATCGAGGTGATTCAAGATTCTATGGAAATCCAAGACAAATATCTACAACTTTTGTGTTTTAAATTTTAAGATATTCTGTAATACCCCATGTTCGTATGAGGCTGCCACGTAATTTTAGAATATCGAAAAATGGATTTTATAGCAATTTCAGGTACCGAATCAACTGCAGGGAATGCCTCGGAGTGAAATTGTCTAAAGAAAATTATATAGTCTCGACGAGCGTATCGAGTTGGGATTTATGGTATCGAAAGAAATCGGATCGGGAATAGTTTTCGGTACAGCTAAAATACAACTG
Organism: Diospyros lotus; assembly: GCF_014633365.1. Taxonomy (NCBI): domain Eukaryota; kingdom Viridiplantae; phylum Streptophyta; class Magnoliopsida; order Ericales; family Ebenaceae; genus Diospyros; species Diospyros lotus. The sequence goes on along the minus strand of NC_068339.1, from coordinate 18,306,505 downwards.
TTAATTAGGCTATAAAACCGAATTGTTGTAGGGGACTTCCGAAAAATCAACGGAACCTTAGGGGGGCTCCAGTTTTGCTTAACGAGCAACCCTTCAGTGGTTTCGGGATGAAACAACAGCCCGATAAGGACACTGGGGCAAAATCGTCGTTTTCAACTAAGAATTAGATTATTAATTTTATGTTTAGAGTATTGTAATGCAAATAAATTCGATATTTAAGGGCTTAGTTGTAATTAGATAATTATTTAAGTGAAATGAAAATGAATTTTTAGAATTTAAATATATAATTTTGTAATATAATATAAAATTATATATATATATATATATATATAAACATGCTGTGCGTGGCTTCGCGAAGCTTCTGTGAAGCTTTAATGGCCGAAATTTGGGCTGCAAAATGAAAGATTGTGGCAGCGTGAAGTGTGGAAAGAATTTGTCAGAGGTATGGAATGAGTAATGAAGCAATTAATGTGAGTAATGAAGCAATTAATGTGGAGTAGCGGCCAAGACAGGGAATTCTATAAATTGGGATAAGTTGGCCGTGCGAGAAGCATCAAGGGAGAGAGATCAGATGGAAGGAAGTGAGAAGCAGCCGCGGCAACGAGCATTTGGCCGAGAGTTTGTGAGAGAGAGAGAGCCCGAAAGAGGGAGATCGCAAGAGGGAGAGAGGCTGGTCGGAGAGCAACAGCTGGTTCAGTCGGCCATGGCAGCCATGGCCGACGCGCAGCAAGTAGCAGTGAGGGCGGCAGCAGCCGCGACGGAGGGCGGCGAGGCGTGATGGCAGCAGCGGAGGCCGGCGAGGGAGGCTGGGAGGAGGCAGGAAGCTGCAAGCCGCGGCCATGGAAGCCATGGCCGCGAGCTCCAGCTACGACAGGGCTGCACTAGCCGCGGCCAGCAGTGGCCGCGAGCAGCTCTGAGCGACGGCGGCGACCGGGGGCGGCCGGTGATGGCGCAGCAAGCCACCGAAGCGGCCGGCGAAGGAGGCAGGCGCGGTGGGAGGCGGATGTCGCGGCAGTTGCAGGCGGGCGCAGGAGGAAGAAACAGAGGAAGAGGAAGAAGAAGAGAGGGAGAAAGAAGAAAGGAAAAAGAAAAAAAAAAGAAAAAAAAAGAAAAGAAAATAGAAAAAATGATGGGAAAATTCTAGAAAAAATAGGAAATTATGTTTCAGTGATATCCCGGAGATTTTCGTGAGAAAAAACGGCTCGGGCACACTTTTTCGAGAATACAACACGCATACCGAGGAAATCGAGGATGCTGAGTTAAGGTGAGTAAAATTTTCTAGAAAATTCTAAAATTCAAGAATATTATTTTATAAATTGTCGTAGTGAAATATTTGAGAAAATATTTTAGAAATATTTAATCTGAATTTATTGAGGAAAAATAGGAAGAAATAGAGAGAAAATTATAGAAAATGCTAGAAATTATGGAAAAATAGGTTTTAATAATTATTTAAATAATTATGGTAATTAGGATACTTTGAGGCTGAAGTTGAAGAGAGTCGTGCAAATTTTGAGGTTGGCACGCAAATCGAGGCAAGACACGGACATCGAGGTGGCCCGATAAGCTTGAGAAGGTAAGTGGTACTTTCTCGATAATGATTTCATCATATTGACATGCCCTGATATGTATCCATCACGTAGACTGCATACATGACTATGAATGCATAAATACACGTTGATATTATCGATCACACGCATATAAGGCCGTAGGGGGTACGAACTGACACCGCTGTCTTACCAAGGGTGCACCCATACACCCCGGCTTCGAAAGAGGTGGCCGCTAAAATGGTAGGTAGCATGAGGGGTGCAGTTGACACCTACGATGAAAGACATTGCATACACTCATGACATAGCATTATGTACCCTTACTTAGATGGTTCATCATCTAACTTGGGTTCGCCCCTGGAACATTCAACGTTCCAGTCGGGACTTGCAGAGATGATTTCGAGATTGGTGAGATGTAGTGACGCGAGACATCGAGAGGCGAGTAAATGTACCATCACTATAAGAAATTTAAGATTTAGCGACGGAAATATTCCGTCGCTAAATCCAAAAATCCGTCGCTAAATAAATTTAGCGACGGATTAGCGACAGATTTTTTCCGCCGCTGAAATCATCGTCGCAAAAAAAGTTTTGCGACGGATCTGTCGCCAATTTAGCGACGGATCAGCGACGAAAAAATTCCGTTGCTAAATATATTTTTTTTTTTAAATTTGCGACGGAAATTTTCGTCGCTATTTTCTCAAAAAAAAATTATTAAAAAAATAAAAATTTATTTTAGTGACGGAATATTCCGTCACTATTTTTTAATTTTTTTTTATTTTTTAATATAAAATAAAAAAAATAAAATTAAAAAATAGTTAGCGACGGTCTCATTCCGTCGCTAACATATCTTAAAAAATAAAAAAAATTAAAAATAAAATAACTAAAAAATAATAATAATTAGAAATTAAAAAAATATTTTCACCACGTTAGAAAAAAAAACTACAATCCTAACAAACATAAAATTATTAAAAAATAAGATAATTAATTAATATTAAAAATTAATACTTAAATATTTAAATTTTAAATATAACCAAAAATATAATAAAATACAATCCTAAGAAACATTTCTAATAATTCACTAAAAATAAATAAAATATATTAACAAATAAAATAACACACCAAAAAAAACATAAAAAATATATGAACAGAAAACAACACAATATATAAATTTTTAATAAAATAACATAAAAAATATATATAAAAGAAATCAAAGAATATTTTTAATAATTCATTGAATAAACACAACAGCAAACATTACAAATCTATAAAATTTAACATAAGCAGCAAAAAAAAAAAAGAAAGAAAAATAAAAAAATTAAACCAAAAAAACTAATGCTGAAAACATCACAAATTTACAAAATTAACATAAAATGTAAAATAAATATCTAAAAAATTAAAAAAAATAATTAAACCCGCGAGAGAGGGCGAGCCGCAACCGAGCTAGCAAGCGAGAGAAGAGGGCGAGCTGTCGCGAGTGAGAGACGAGGGCGAGGGCGAGAGACGAGGGCGAGGGCGAGCAACTGAAAGGCGAGGGCGAGGAGCGAGTGAGAGCGAGACAGCGAGGGCGAGCAGCGAGCAAGAGACGAGGGCGAGGAGCAAGCGAGAACGAGACAGCGAGAGCGAGCAACTGAGAGGCGATAGCAAGTCGTGAGCGAGAGACGAGGGCGAGACAGCGAGTGAGAGCAAGATAGCGAGGGCGAGCAACTAAGAGGCGAGGGCGAGCAGCGAGCGAGAGTCGAGGGCGAGACAGCGAGAGCGAGGGTGAGGAGCGAGCGAGAGCGAGACAGTGAGGGCGAGCAACTGAGAGGCGATGGCGAGTCGAAAGCGAGGACGATGGCAAGGCAGCTAAAGAGAGCGAGACAGCGAGCGAGAACGAAGCAGAGAGCGAGAGCGAGAGACGAAAGTGGGGGAGGGCGAGGCAGAAGCGAGATGAGAGAGCGAGGGCGAGAGGTGAGGGTGAGAGAGCCAAAGAGGGTTAGAGATTTGGGGGGGGGGAGTTAGGGATTTTTGGGGGGGAAGGGAGGGGATTAGGGATTTTTTGGGGGGGGGATTTGGCAGGAAAGAGCGCGGGAAGATTCCCGCGCTCTTGAATTTATTTTATTTTTTAATATTTTAATTATATACAAAATAATATAACTTATAAAAATAATATTAATAATTATTTAATTGATAAAAATAATGTAATTTAAATAAAATTTTATTGTAATTATTTAAAATGTGATAATAAAATAATTTAAATTATTGTATTTAAAATTAATATTTATTTAAAAATTAATTTGATATATTGTATTATTTATTAATAGTTTGTTATATTAAAAAAATTAATTTTTCTATAAATAAAAATTATATTAAACAAAATCTACATAACATCTATAAATTTTTAGGGTAAATTTTGAGTTTTATAAAAAAATATAAAAAATAAAAATTCAAAACATCCACCGAACTTAGGATTCTCAATTATAGAGTAGAACAATATTAATAGCAAAACTTATCTGATCAACACAGTAGATTTCAGATTGTTAAATTTCATCTATAACTCAGAGACAAAATTAGAGAGCACAAATAAACAGATATATTTATTTTTTTCTTGGTCAACATTAATGTTTATACATAACACTTATATTAGATAGTAACATATGATATTATTATTAAGTATAAGACACAATGTCGTCCATATATTATGATTTTTAAACTTTTTAGCTTAGCGAAAAATTCTCATATTTATAAAGAGAAAGAGACAAAGCCAGCTCCACAGTGAAGCCAACTAGGCGGCTACCTTAGGCCTCCAAATTTGAGAGGCCCCATAGTCTTAAAAAATTATAATTTTGCGACGTATTATTTTACTAAACAATTAAATATAAAATTTATCTTTCCCATTCTCTTCCCACATTTCTAAACCCACTAAACTTCCTTTTCTCTCCCACTAAACCCCATTTTCCTTCTCAATTAAACTCCTTTTTCTCTCTCTTTCTCTCTCTCTCTCTCACAGTAATTTGCATCACTGGTTGTCTGCTCATTTATTGCATGTTCTTCTTCTTCACTTCTTCACTTCCTTCTCACTTCTTGCTTCAACTTCAATCTTCTTCGGGCTTCGTCGCTTCAACAGACTGCATCTATTCGGTAGTTTTAATTTCTTTTTACTTTAATTTTTTTTTTGGGTCCGTAAAGTATGTTATTTTTTAGGTTTTCGTATTGTTGTGATATTTTTGTTGGCTTTAATTTGTTGATTGTTGTTGTGTTATGAAATTGTGATTATTGATTAATAGTTAAGGTAGTTGTCTTCCTTTTTTTTTTTTATGATGTATCTCAAACCATTTTTATTCAGCATAGATAATTTGAGATGGGGTTTAATATAAATTTATAATACATTTTTCATAGAGCTAATGTAAATTTAAAAAAAAATTAAATATCATAACGCCAAAAAAAAAAAAAATTGATTTTACATACAGTTGAACATAGTTCAACATATGTTGTTCAAATGAAAATTGCTCATTATTGGTGAATTTTAACTTATCTACATTTTGTAGTTGATTAAACTTTATTTTTTTAATTTAATAAAATGATATTTTTTAATAAAAATATATATTATTTATTTTTTTATAAAAAAATTAATTTAAAATAATGTTTGTTTTATAAAATTTAAAATAAAGAAAATTTCATTAATATTATGATTTTTAAACTTTTTATTTATTTTTCAAATATAGTGTTTTTTACATTTTGTACACATTTAATAAATATTACAAATAATTAATTATTATACATTTAATATTTTTTTATTTTATGGACATAAAATATATTAATTGATATAGTTAGAATTTAGCAATATTATGATTTTTAATATTAATATATTTATTTAAATTTTATAAATTAATTTTTTAATATTCATCTCATGGTTAAATGTATATTTAATTTTTTTATAAAATTTAAATATTTATATATTTAAATATTCATTCCAAATTTAAATATTTAATATTCATTCTGTTACTAAAATTAAAAATTTAATTTTTATTTTTTTTATTATTATTAAAATTTAGCGACGGAAATAATTTTCCGTCGCTAATTATAGCGATGGATGACTGTTTCCGTCGTTAAAAAATTATTTTTTTATTTTTTCTTATTTTTTTGCGAGGGAATTTTTTTCTGTCGTTAAAATTAAAATTTTTATTTTTTAATTTTTTTTGTTATTATTAAAATTTAGCGACGGAAATAATTTTCCGTCGCTAATTATAACGATGGATGACTGTTTCCGTCGCTAAAAAATATTTTTTTATTTTTTCTTATTTTTTTGCGAGGGAATTTTTTTCTGTCGCTAAAATTAAAATTTTTATTTTTTAATTATTATTATTATTATTAAAATTTAGCGACGGAAATAATTCTCCGTCGCTAATTATAGCGATGGATTTCTGTTTCCGTCGCTAAAAAATTATTTTTTTATTTTTTTGCGACAGAATTTGTTTCCGTCGCTAAAATTAAAATTTTTATTTTTACTTTTTTTTATTATTATTAAAATTTAGCTACGGAAATAATTTTCCGTCGCTAATTCTAGCGATGGATTACTGTTTCTGTCGCTAAAAAATTATTTTTTTATTTTTTTGCGACGAAATTATTTTCCGTCGCTAAAATCCGTTGCTAATTTTACAAAAAAAAAAAATTCTTATTCCGTCGCAATTTCGTCGTCGTTCCGTCGCAAAATAGCGAAGGAAATGTCCGTCGCTAAAAATCCGTCGCTAAATCTCGAATTTCTTGTAGTGCATGTTATATGAGTAGTTTAAGAATTATGTTCATTGTATTTATTGTCAGACGCTTATGAATTAACTTTGTAATGAATGTCATGTCTAGTTATTATATGAGCAGGTTCGATTCAGCTTCCGCTTTGTATTTATTTTCTAGTGTAGATAACTCGCACTAGATAAGGTCTTAGGGAATTTCGGGATAATGTAAAGATAAAAAAAAAAAAAAAATAGACCAAATTTCCTAAGACATAACACGCCCTGAAGAAGTGGGCTGTTACATATTCGATCTTCATCAATGTCAAAATTAGGTTTGAAGTTGCTAATATTGTGATACATTTGAATGTGACTATACAGTTTCGACAATGTTTGGTATTCTGGGCATAACTCTCTCATTCGAGCTCCGATTTAGGTGATTAAAGATGATATAGAAATCCAAGAAAAATATCTACAACTTTTGTGTTTTGAGTTTTCAGATATTTGGAATGAATAGAGGTCTAAATTGGGCTTGAAGCTGCAGCTATTATGGTTATCATTTAGTGTAGCATTTGAATGCGTTTGGTATATATATTCAGATGTGTGGCTTAATAAGCTAAGGCATTCAAATGGGTTTATGAGCCATTCGAATGAATTGGAGTGATTTGAATGAATTTACAATATTTTCAAAGGCATTCGAATGGAACAGTGGGCTTATTTGGATATGATATACAGGTATATATGTTTAACACTACTCATTCGAATGTAGAACGAGCAAAGGTTCTCATCCTTCCCTATCTATATAAAATGCCATTCACTAAAGGAGACTTTGGATGATTCAAACCCCAAAGAGACATCGATAAGACCACGAGAAAACAAGTAGAGAAATTCAAAGACACAATAGTAGAGGGGGAACACATACAACAACATACAGATATATATATATATAAGCATATATAATCCCTCACAATGACTAAAATGAGAAAGCTAACAAGGAAACTCGCACGAGAACAAGAAATAAACTTGCACTGAAAATAAGAAGGGAGTGCAAGAAGAACTTGCCTAGAGAGAAAAAGAAATCCAAGAAGAACACCACCAGCCTTTTTCCACTAAACTTACTTCACCACAATAATGAAGAAGAAGAAAAACAATAGCAACGTAGCAGCAACAATGAATAGAAGTAAAAGGAGATGAAGAAGATTATGTAGCAACTAAAAAAAGAGAAGAAAGTGATGGCCAATGGAATAGGAGACAGAATCAGAACCAAATTGTTGCAAAGGTACAAGAGTATCAGTGCACAGAAAAAGAAGAACAAAATGGAGAGGAAGAGGCTACACGCTACAGGCTGCGCCTGCCTTAGAAATTGACAGATTTACCCCTCACCTAACAACAGTCAAACGAAGGTCCAAGGGCACTATTGACATTTATCATTTTCTCTATTTCTTTTCTCATATTCTTTATTCAACCCAATTGGAATTACACACTTGCCCTTACTTTTTTACCATGCATAACCATTCATTAACCCATTTTAAATATTTTACATTTCATTTCAATTTCATATTAAATTTCAATCATTAATTGCAAATGGGCTCAAGCCCAACCCATTTATCCATCTCAAATAATTAGGCCCAACAGTTCTTCTTTCAACCTTCACTTATTTGTGTAAACTTTACACTTGGACCTAACTCAATTCCAAAGCCCAATCCCCCTTCATTCAAAATTAAAATTCTAACACATCTCAATGGTCTAATTCATTTGAACTTTTCTCACATCTTTAAATCCCATTTGAATGGGCTCCCAAATTTTTATTTTCTGTTACACTTTATTTCAAAAAAAAAAAATTTCTAATTTTCAATTAACTAAAGCAAAAATTTTGAGCCTAAAATAAAATACCCAAAAATGCCTAGACCCCCTAACGGGTCGTTACATACATAATGTGTAAAAAAATAATATTTTTTTGACTTTCTAAAGATGTTGTGGGTCCCAATATTTTATATAGTAGAATGAATTTATCATTTTTAAATAAACAATTAAATAAGGGTAATTTTAAAAAAAAGAACATGAATTCTCAAAAATGTTACATTTAAACCAAATATAGAAATGTAAGATTCTCATAAAAAAATACTTAACATTCTTAAGAATGTTTAAAACTAACCAAATATAAAATTGCATAAATCCTGAAAATAAAATGTTTTCAAGAGCATTGCCAATAATCATTAATCCCAGAAATTTAAAAACTTCTCTCGTACCAAACACCCCTTAATCTAAAACCCCTCTACTATTTAATTGGAATTGTTTCACCTCCTACAATGATGGTGATCAGGCTGCTTCGAAGCATGATTGCTGGGATTTTAATGTCTCTAAATAAGTTTTTACGGAGGCCAAAAAGTAAAGTGTCTCTAATTAATGGATATATTGTAGAGGCACATAACAAAGGTACATTGGAGGAAAACTATTTTAATGCCTCTAAAGACTTTGTTATGGAGGTTCCTGCCGTAGATGACGACATGTTTGACACGGGCGTTGAGGTTAAGGCGACAACGACGGCTTATCCGGCATATGGCTGCTGCTTGGCTACGGGGAGGGGACGGTCTCGGGAAGCACTCCCAACAAATATATTGTTATTGTTACTATAATGAATCTTCATTTTCTATAAAAGAATAAATAAATGGCTTCTCCCATCGAGAATAACAATTATATCGGAATACTTAATGATTCCAAGAGCCACGTTGAATGGGACACTTTACAATAATAATCAATTGAATTAACGAAAAATACAGATTTCACAAATTCACTGCTAACTTATTGGATGAATCAAACAAATCTATCTTCAGGGGAACACGAATTTAATTAAAGTACAGCAAATCATTGATAGAGTTTTAAACTTTTTTTAACCATACGAAAACATTCAGAAGTCCTCCTCCGGCTCATGGTCCAACAACTTCCAAGTGCCATCCCTCTGCTGAACCATACCGTTGTTCATCACACACCACCATGAACCAGGCACAAGATACTCTTCTTTCAAAGCATCCATTGATTTGTTAACCAATGCAATATCGCGATCAATCTCCAACTTGAACCCTCCTTTTGATCCTTGTGTCCCTGCGACGCCATGCAAGTAAGCCTCCAAGTTATGCCAAGTCTGTAGATTTCCAGGACTCTTCAAGTATTGGGACCTGCAAGTATCAATCATCAGTTCTTCCCCCACCTCTGAGTAAGCTATCAATGGATACTTGGGAACGATATCTAGGGCATTATGGATACGCAGAATTCGAAGATCCTTCAACCCAGAGACCAACTCTTTGAACCCTGAATCACCAACTCGAGGACTTGCAAACACGAAGGCTGTCACTGGACAGCCCTTGTTCAATCCGTTGGCAGCTATGTCGACAGCGTTCAGAGTTGCGACTGCTGCTCCCAAGCTGTGGCCGACTACGGTTATGCTTATCTCTTCGTCCTTGTATTCTTCCACTAGTCTTCTAACTTCACTAAGAACCTGAAATATTTGATAAGACACCAAAACTATGATTAGCCCAACAGTGACAACCAAACAAATATTGGATTTGGGGAAAGAAGATGAAAGTTCATATCTAGCCAAGTTGGTTTAAAAATACTCACTTGATCTCTGGCACTAGTCTTAATGATTGAATCTGGATCGCTTGAAGTGTAGATAGAGTGCCATCCTCGATGCAACTTAGGATCGTGCTCCTCTCCAAGTATGTCCTCACCCGACACTTGAATAAATTCAAGATCATTAACCCATTCCAGAGCCTGGATGGTTCCTCTCCAAGCAATCACAATATCCCTCCTCCCCAAAGCAGCCTTCCCTTCGTCTGTAGCCACCGCCACATACCCCATCCAATTTGACTCCTTACTCTCCCCTTCTCGCGACAAAAATTTGAATGCTCCCGCAACGGCAGTTGACGCCGTCGTATAGAAATATTTGGTAGCAGTGTACCTGAACGGATTGCCGTGCTCTAGGCCAACCCTAGCAAAGAGGTTCTTCTTCGCAAACCGGTTGCGCCCTGCAAATCTCGACTCTTTCGTGGAGATGAAATTGTCGTAAGTTGCTTGAGCCATCTGCCCGTAGTGAATTATGTATTGCCGGAGTTCGATGTCCAGCTCATCCAGTAGGCCGCTCCAGTTGTCTTCCCCGTTGAGAAGCCTCCATCTTTTGGCAACGCTGCTATAGTCCGCCATCGCTTCTGTCTAGTTTGCTTCCAGAGAAAATGGATATATATGGATTGGTGTTTGTTTGAAATCTGAATGCATTTGCCTTCATGGGGGTTGCATGGTTTTTATACTGAGCGGGTGGTGAGGATAGCGTTGAGCTGATATAATATTCGTTCAAAGTAATTAATAATCTTTGGCCGCCATGACTGCCGTATCATGTTATCAATTCAAGCTCCCAAGTATAATATACAATACAATATAGTTCACTTGTTTGGCAACTTGCAAGCTGTTTAATTTCTTCTCTCCCAAACGTTTAATTTGCTGACCAGAACCCCTTCAACCCACGGAGAATTTGTCTTGTGTTTTACATGGATAAATCTTGTACGTAACACCTTCTGCGTTGCCTGATTCAAATAGCACATATTAGGTAAACAGATACCTATTTCTGATTGTGAATCGCTGACAAAAAGATTTAGGACACAGTTTTTCTTCATTCGTACAATCCAGAGACCAATTAGTTTTTGTCAACAGTACTTATGAAAATTCCACACTTACATTCAAATGGAAGATTAGATTTGTAGTCTTGACATGGTCTTCAACTCAGGAGTGGGTTCATCGATCCCATCCATGCATGCAACTTGAACTACACAAAATTCAAATACATGTGCGCATATATTTAGCTCCACACGTTTTGATAGGGTCGTCTCAGAAGAAACACAACAGCTAAAGAGTGAGTTTTTCACAACTAAATCGTTGTAAAACCTTTTTATGATTATTTATTTTTAAGCAAATTAATGACTGTACGTTGTTGAACAGGTAAAACACGTGCGTGGCGTGGGTGGGAAAACGTCATTACCCATTTTTTTTTTTTTTTAACGTTTGGTGATGTTGAACTCATGGCGGCCGGCCACGATTGGAACACATCATCCTTAGATTAATCGAAGACGGATAATGTTCATTTCCACGTTTGAATGATTCCGACATAATATTTCAAAAGGACAAAAAAAAAAGAAAGAGAGAGAAAAATTAGAGCCACGTAATCTCCATTATCCATACCGTACCCAGTATTAGACCCTATTCAAACAAGTATAAGTTCCCCACACTTTGAAATTTCTTCGCAATTTGAGTAAACGAAATCTCATTGAATACACATGATCAGATTGAAAAGGTATGATCCAAGTGGCCATTTGAATAGACATTTTCAAGGTTTAATCATGGGTATTAAAAACTGAACCACCCATGAAGTGACCCAAAAAAAATGTCTTCAAGAGTGATTCAAGTGGTATTTTTTTTTTATTTAGATAGATCACCTCTTCAAGGATGATTCAATTGTAATTTATCCTAACTAAATTAATGTTGGTGGCATTGTAACATGTCTGAATTCTACCATATAATTAATATGATTAAATCAACTTGCAAAATATGAAATACACAAAGGTGATCAGGAAGAATATTTTACTCATATATTTTATTTGTAAAAGAATTAAATATATATACTCAAGTGAGAATGACTTTTGTTTTCCTAAAGACTAATTGAAAGATACATTAGTGAAGGAAAATAAAATGATATATTGGAAGATTTTTTAGATCTTCCAATATCAATAGATTGATTATTTTGCTCATGTATCTTTCAAAAGAAAAAAAACAAAATCTCTGAGAGTTGTTTCTGGAAACCGAAAAAGAGTACTTGAGTTTTCCCAATAATCACTACAAAAAATCAAGCATTTAGTGATGAAAAAATCTGTCGCTAAACCTTCAAATTCCGTCGCTAAATAATTTAGTGACGGAAAGAAATTTGTCGATAAAATTGGTGTCACTAAATTTTAGCGACGAAAATTAGCAACAGAGCAATTCAGTGATAGAATCAGCGACGGAATTTTTTTCGTCTCTTTCCATCGCTAAAATTTAATTTCTTATTTAATTTTTTTTAATTTTTTGGCAATGGGTGTCACCCCGTCGCTAAATTTTATATTTTTTATTTAATGTTTTTTAAAATTTTAGTAATGGGTGTGACCCCGTCACTAAAATTTATTTTTTTTAATTTTTTAGCGACGGGTGTCACCCTGTCGCTAAATTTTATATTTTTTATTTAACTTTTTTTAAATTTTAGTGACGGGTGTGACACCGTCTCTAAAATTTAATTTTTTATCTAAGTTTTTTTAATTTTTTAGCGATCGGTGTGACCCCGTAGCTAAATTTTTTATTTTTTATTTAATTTTTTTTTAAAATTTTAGCGATGGGTTTGCCCCGTTGCTAAAATTTAATTTTTTATTTAATTTTTTAGCAACGGGATTTCCATTGCTAAATTAAAAAATATTAGCGACGTAATTTTTCTATCACTAAATTTCGTCGCTAAAAATTATTTTTCTTGTAGTAAATTAAAAGTGTAACATGCTTGAATCTAAATCAGGTTCGCGGTGGTAGAGGAATTGGATTGAAAAAAGAGGAATTCTAGTTATAAGATATTTAATAAAATCATCGCTGAAATTGAGTTCTTATTCAAATAGAAAAATTAATTCATATATAAATAATATACTAAACAAAAAATAATAAACCAAAAATACTATATAAATTATATATTTATACTAAATAAACAAAACAATCTATATATAAATAATATTTTTGGACTCCAACTTAATGTTTAACTAGAGAAAAAAAAATGATTCGCGATTTATATGTTAGAGAAATAATTTTTTTAAGTAAATAATTTCAAATATTTGATAGAAAATATCTTCAAAATGTAACAAATTTTGTAAGTAACTCTAAGTTTATTTGTACTAATAATTTTTGTACATATAAACAATGATTGAATGCCTTCCATGATATCTGAATATGGAAATATATGTTTGTGTCTTGTATCTAGATATGTTTTCTTCTTTGTGTCTTGTAACTAAATATGTTTTTACTTATATTTGTCTTATATCCGAATATATATATATATATATATTTTTTGCTTTATATTCGAACATGGGTTTTTTTATTTGTCTTCTATTCGTATGCAGACGGAATATTTCGTCACAAATTCAAATGGATATTAATTTTAATTTTAATGTTTATTAATTTTATTTCGTTTCAAATTCAAATGGAAATTTTATAAATTATTATATTAGCTGCAAAACATTTCGTCCCTATTTTGATTTTAATTTATAATTTCATCTTTTCTTAATTTTGCAACTTAACGATAGAATATTGTAGTGGCCCACTCCTGAATAGTTTCACTACCATAGGATATTCGAAAGGTGGTCATCACAAGAATGATATAGAACAATAACATACAACACCACATTACAATCCTTAGATAACTATAGCAGAAGCCAACATAAAGGTTTACAACATCTTGGCACCATAGCCTATACAAAATGAAATATATACAAGGGTACTAAGAAATTTTACAACATAAAATTTACTCACACATGACCTCTTCACAAACACTAACATGGACCATCTAATCTGGGAGGTCTCTATACACCTCTAACCTTGGGCTCTAGTCCTACTAAACTTACCCTCAATCACTGATTTATCTTTACCTGGAATGACATGAAAGTAAACAATGTGAGCCACAAGACTCAACAAGTATATTGATAAAACATGGAGATATAAAATCAAATGTATGGAAAATCAAGATAGAGTAAACAACTCTATAAGAAAATATCAATATAACACAACTCATAAATTTTTCATTTATGTCAATTTCCCATGCCATGATTATTATACATACCATCATGTCATTTCCATGCTCATGCACATGCACCAATAATAAAGAATTTTTCACATAATTTCCAATGCTCCTACGACCAATATGCCCATACATGAATATATATGCATCATCAAAATATATCAACAAACAATAACAATTTGAGCCTCGCCTACTGAGTTGATCATGGCTACCTCATCACCCGCGTCAGGCGCTCATAGGATATCCTTTTTTCATCCCTGAACATAATTGTCGAGCAAAATAATAGGTGTGCAAATCAATATAATCATGCATCACATAAGAATATCCTAATTTCATGTCAATCATCAATGATTAAGAAAAATCCCACACAAAAATGATTAATTAGACAATTTTTAGGAAATTTCAAGATTTCGAATAGTAACTTCAAAGGCCTATTTTGGGCTCGTTTCTCAATCAAATTTTATGAAAGATATATCAAATCGAAGCCTCAGATCTCTAGTTTTTGAAATAATAATCGGATTCAAAATCATAAATAATCACAATGAGTTATTTCCCAAAAATCGAAGCAATGCAGAATTGCTACAGTAAAATTATAACATTCTGGATAAAATTCAACAAGACTTTTATGGGTTCAAATAACGACAAAAATTTTCAAATCCTATACCAAAACGAATCCTATGATGTCTAGTTTACATAGAAATAAATGGTTTGTAAATCGAATATAACCACATAAAGTTATATTGTAAAAACCCAAGCAAGGTTGAATTACATGGAGTAGTAAGTTACAAATTTTTTTAGCAAAACTTAACAAAGCCACTGGGGCTCAAATCGAAGCCAAAAAATTCAAACCCTATATCAAATCGAAGCTCATCGAGTCTAGTTTACAACACAACAAACGGACTTGACTGGAGGTTATAGGAAAAAGGCATAGACTTGACTTTTTTATGACTAGTGGGCAGTTCCTAATATGTTGTAGATCTAAAGAATGATGGTAATCTCACTCGGTAACCAATTTATTGGGTTTTGTTTCAGTGGCTACGAAGAGTTAATTCCCTCTCCAATTTATTAAGGAATGAAGGTAGGATCTCATAAGCTAGAGCCAAGGCGTCGATGTGTGGTTAAGAGTATTTCCATGTATTCTATTTTATTTTATTTTCCATTATTCTGTCATTCCAAATGCATGCAGGGGCTTGAAATTATACATTTGAGGGGTTTACATGCGAGTGTGTGCTTGGACACGAGCATGACAGTGAACTAAGTATTTTTGCTGCTAGACATGAGCGTTACATTCGACATGTGATTTTCTATATGGGTGAGCCTAGGCATGATGCATGCCTTATGGGGGATTTGTATCACGTTGTAGCCTACTACGCCACCACCCTTATTTGTTATGAATTTGTATGGTTCTTGGCGCTGATTCAAGTATTACAGTTGTACGGTGTCGGTTAATCCAAACTGAGTTTATATTCACGAACGCTCTTGTGTGTCAAGTGAGCTTCGACTCAAGTACGAGTGTTGGTTGCTCCCACTCAAGCGAGCTTCGGCTCAAGTTACAGGTACAGTTTGCCTTCAAGGCAACAGCAAGTTTGTGATATGGACTTAGGTGCTAGTACATTTTTATATGGGCCCAAGATCCGGGATGTGCATATCTTTGTTATACGATTGGTACTTGTTATTTTATATATGATTGGTTGGCATGCTTTGCATGAGTTTTTGGCACTTGGGTGCGGGTATTCTTTAGCTCCTTATTCCTCCCAGCCTTTCTTTCTTATATGCTTGCTAAGTCTTGTGGCTCACCCTTGCTTTTTTTCATTCTAAATAAGAGCAAGGCCAAAGTTGAGGGTGAGTCTAGTGGTGCTGAACCTAACTGAGTAAATGGTGTACAGGGCAGTCTATGTTGACCTTACCATGTGGCAGTGTTGTATGACATGGTCATTTTGTCTTTTGAATTGTGTGTGAGTTAGCTTGTATATATGTAAACCCTATAGCCTGTGGGCCAATTTTGTTTTGAAATGCATGTTGAGGTTATGGTTTTTGCTTCCGTTGCCAAATTTATTATCAGGTATATGTGAATCCAAGTGTGCATGCTTGGCAAGTCTGCCTTCCTTTTAGTTTTTTCTTTTCCCCCTCGGGGCCACCCGCTAGGGTTCTTCAGCTTAGATGGAGGATCTGGGTGGGGGGTCCCATATCAATACATTTTGTTTTGTGTAGTATTCTTTTACCTATTAATTAGAAATACATTTTTATTGATAATTACTTAAATCCAGGCTCAAAAATTAAGACATGACCCAACAAAAGTAGGAATGTTTTACTTGACATAAAAAAGAATGATGGATCATTAATGGTTGATTCGACGTCACCGGAAATTGTGGTAAGCATTTCAATTAATTTTAAAGTTTATGTTTTTGTTCTTGATCATAAAAATAATTATGATCTCATTATCAACATTAATTTATAGAGCGGTGGGTTTTTTTTTTCTAAATTGTCACGTGGAATTTATAGTCAAAGAATCTATACCAATTGTCATTGTTCACATTTTAACAATATTTCACACACTTTTATTAATCAAAACTGTTATCACTAATGGTTTTTAATTTTTTTCAAAAATAATATCACTAATATCAATAAAGCCTATATACATACATGTGGTGGTGAATGAGGTTGTCTTTAATTACAATGGTTTTGGAGAGCATGCATTTTTGTTTTGATAAAAAGGCTACAAGTTGTTTATTATAAAAAATATAGAGATACAAAACCAAACTAGAAATGTAGAGAATAGAAACCTAAAAACAACAGGCAACAAGAAAACATAATCAAGAGAAATCTAAAATATAGAGAATAGAAAATCTACACGTCTTCAAGAAAAATATATATGACAAGCCCACTAACAACAGATTAAGGTTGTCCTTAACTTACGTTAACCCCTTCCACATATAAAGAGACAGCATCAAGATGTTTTTGGGCTTTTGTAATAAGACCAACATATATAGATATTAAGTTTACTAATTAAAATTTTTGCTTCAACACTGGCCTTTGGTTTGGCTCCAATGACGGAATTAGTTGGCCATTGTTTCTTACCCATTTTATCTGGTAAAACAATGATAACTCTAAAAGTAAGCAACAATATGAATAGTTCTAATGTTTCACACAATTAAATTCCACAATTACACAACCATGCATGTTGCAGGAGTAAAAACAATATTATGGATCAAAATTGAAGTTTTTCCTTGCAAGGCCCAATCCAAGAAGGTAAAAACCAACTAGAAATGTTCTCATATTACATTCATCCATGAGCATTAGAGAAAAATAGAGGGAACTAATAACTCTATTAATTCTATTTAGATATGAATTTTGTCTCACTCTAACTTCTCAAACATAACTGTTCAGTTGTGGAAAATGATTATTTTCTAATATTGTTTAAATGCAATATATAACAATTATTTGTACAACATTTTCTTACAGAAAAATATTCAAACTATAGCAGCCCAAAGAGCTAAGGAGCAGCATTCTAAACCCGTTGATGAAAATCATATTTTCCTTGAAGTGATGGGAAAAGATATGGTTTCGACCCCACACCTTCTTCAGTTGTTGGCAAGCTTCCTTCTAAATTACAAATGGCTTTAACAATTGAAACACTAAGACAAAAAAATAAAGAGTTGAAAGAAAAACTAAGCACAGTAGAGGAAACACAAGTAGAAACTCTTAGCTTGCTAAAAAACTTTATGAAAGAGGTTGTATTAGAAAGGGTTAGTAATGAATAATGATGCTTGGCTGATATGACATCTTTTGGTTGATAAATAATGTTCAACATATTCCATATTTTGTTGGTTTATTGATTTTGTAAAGTGATATTTTGAATTATAGCTTTTGATTGTTGATAATGAGTGTATATATATATATATATATGTTTCCCTTTTGAGTTGTTGATGATCGTATAGCAATATTTTTCATATATTGTGATAGTTTGTAGCATTTTGTAAAGTTGGTGTTTGTAAATTTGTAAAATAAGTGTACATGGTACATGTTGTAGGCTAAATAATGTGAAATTGTAAACCGCTTTTAGTGACGATCAACATAAATTGTCACCAAAAAAAAAAAAAAAAAATCTTTTAGCGACAGCCAAACATTTTGTCACAAAAATATAGCATTTGTTAAGGCCAGACTTGCCACTAAAATCTACACTTTTAATGATGGCAAAACATTTTGTCACAAAAATATAGCATTTGTGAAAGCCAAAATTGTTGCTTTAGCTTTTAGTGACAGGTGGATCATGTTGTCACAAATAATTTCATTTGTGATAGCCATTGCAGTCACTAAGAGAAAGGCTTCAGTGATGGCCAAGACTGGTCGTCACTAAAATAAAAGTTTAGTGATAACAATTTAGTGAGAGTCATCTCTTGTTATCACTGATAATCTAAAATAATAGTGACAACCATATTGTGTTTGTAACTAAAAGTGACATTTTTAGTGACGACCACCTTTAATCTTCACTAATATGGATACTTTAGTGACAACGGAAAACTGCCACAAAAAATCTTTTTTAGTGACGACCACATATGACTGTCGCTAATGGGTTAACTGTAGTGACGACTAGCTTTATTGTCACTAATTACATTAATGACGAGGGCATTAGTATCGACTTGTGATGGTTTTTCTAGCCATCACTAATACTTTTAGCGACAACTTTTTGGGCTTTTAGTGACGACTCTGGCCTCTACTAAAAATCTTAATTCTTGTAGTGTAGATTTAGAGTTTTAATGGGAGAATTGGACACTTTTAGAAGGTTTTTAGCACTAGTATGTAGCATATGTTTCTTGCTTTACCACCCTTTTCATTTGACCCAAAGAACTTTTACGACTACTTACGAAGAATTAATTAGCCTATTCATATCAAAGAGTGCAATGACCTCTCATGGTCATTTATAGCCACACTTTAGGTCTTTAAAGCTAGCTTGAATAGCCCCTTCTCATGAATTTTGATCCATGTGTTTGGATTAGTTCGTCCATTTGGCCACTAAGGTTAGTGAATGGAATTGTTGAATTGCTTTGTTGGGACAATTCTACCTATCTTTGAGATGCTTGATTTTCACATATTTTGCTATTGGACAATTGCCTTCAATAATAGCGGTTGTCTAAAGTATATTCTTATTTTCCTTTAATTGTGATTGACCTTTTGTATTCGAATATTATGGTTTGCAGCGCCTTAGATCCTTAATTATTTTGTAATGCCTTTGGCTAGGTCCATTTCTAATTATTTTGCTAGGCCAAAACAGCAAAAAAAAAAGACAAATTTTTAATTTTTGCCATGTATAATACAAAATTCAATAAAAAAAACAACACAAGAAGCTCAAGAAGTCAAAATTGACAACAATTAGTACTAAACAAAGATCAAAGGTCATTAAACAAATGAATCAATTAAATTAAAGAATTTAGTAATTTACCCCAACTTAATGGATGAATTAAACCTATCATAAACAAAACATATATATACTTAAAAGTGAATCAAATGGAAACAAAGCTCTAGAATCTTTTTAACCGTATGACAGTATTTAGAAATCATCATCTGGCTCATGGTCTATAAACTTCCAAGAGCCATCCATTTGCTGAACCATGCCATCGTTCTTCACGTGCCACCATGAGCTAGGCACATGATATTTGTCCTTCAAAGCATCTAGTGATTTGTTAACCAGGGCATAATCGCGCTTAATCTCTGAGTTGAACCCTCCTTTTGATCCTTTTGTACCTGCAACGCCATGCATATAAGCCTCCAAGTTGTGCCAAGTCACTAGATTTCCTGGCCTCTTCAAATATTTTGACTTGGTAGTATCAATCTTTAGTTCTTGCCCCACCTTTGAGTAACCAATCGACGGATACTTTGGAACAATATCTAACGCATTACTGATACGCAGAACTCGAAGATCCTTCAACCCAGAGAAAAGCTCTTTGAAGCCTGAATCCCCAACTCGAGGACTTGCAAACACGAAGGCGGTTATGGGAAAATCCTTGTTCAATCCGTTAGCAGTTATGTCAGCTGCATTTAGGGTTGCAACTGCTGCTCCCAAGCTGTGGCCCACTACGGTTATGCTTATCTCTTCATTCTTGTATTCTTCTACTAGTCTTCTAACTTCACCAAGGACCTGAAACAATATTTTACGAGAAACCAAACTATTAGCCCAATTGTGGCTGCTAGACAAATTATCTTCTATTATGCTACGATAATTTATGCTTTTATGTGTACGTATATAAGAATGTGGGTACATTAACTTTAAGTTCATATTCCTTAAAAATTATATTTAAATATGTTAATTTCTCATATTCCCTCAACTTAAAATCGGTGCACCGGACATGACTATAAATTCATATGTAAATAGGCTTGAAAGCAATTACCTGCTCTCTGGCACTAGTCTTGTTAAACTTTGAATTTGGGTCACTTGAAGTGTAGATAGAGTGCCATCCTTGATGCACCTTAGGGTCATGTTCCTTTCCAAGAATTTCTGAAGCCGAGACTGGAAGAAATTCAAAATCATTAACCCATTCCAGAATCTCGATTGTTCCTCTCCAAGCAATCACAATATCTCTCCTCCCCAAAGCAGCCTTCCCTGCATCTGTGGCCACTGCAACATACCCCATCCAGTTGGAATCTTTCCATGCACCAAAAACTGGAGTTTTTGCCATTGCATAAAAATATTTGGTCACAGTGTACTTGAAGGGATTCCCTTGCTCTAGGCCGACTCTGGCAAAGAGGTTCTTTCTTGCGTATCGGTAGCTTCCTTGGAATTTGGAGTCGTCTGAGGAGATGAAATTGTCGTAAGTAGCTTGTGCCATCTCTCCGTAGTGGATTATGTATCGTCGGAGATCATTGTCTAGATCATCCAAGAGGCCGTTCCAGTTATCTTCACCGCTAAGAAGCCTCCATCTTTTGGCAATACCGCTGCTGCTGCTAACGCCATTCATCTTTCTTTTTATAGTATATTGTTTGCTTTCTGAGAAAATGAATGTAGAATTTTGAACGAACTTGAATGTACATACATGGTGGGTTGGGTGGGTAGCATGGTTCTTATACTGAACTGGAGTTGTGCAGTGTTGACCTCTTAATTTGACCGTCTCCCGCCTTCCACTGAATTTCTGGACGGCAATTTACTATGGTTTCGTAGAAATTGCACAGTGTTGGAGCTTTATTAATTAATCTTTGAATATTCTTCTTTGGGGAAACTTCAAATGCAGAATTTTCTGCCTTGTTGGGGATGCCAACAGAAATTCTTTGGCTGTTATTTGTTGAAAACAATGTGGATAAGGGAATTCTCAGCATCATTGGCAGAGTGTTGATTTTAGTTTGGTTGTGTAGTGTTGACATTGTCCACTGTATTTCTTCTACATTCAATCTTTCCAGTGGATGGATAGAATGGTAGGTTTGACGTTGTCCGCAGGTCAACTTCCACTATTTTTATTTTGAGTCCTTCAAATGAAATAGGCTTGACGTGGTCTTCAACACATCACAAGTGACCTTCTTGTCTATTTATGTTTTAAGTCTTTTTGTTAAAGCTTCCGTAACTTGGACTGTAAACAATTTCAAAAAATTAAAAAAATCATAAAAATAAAAATAGGTTATATAAACAGTCTTTTTACAAAATTTTCATTCTTATAATTAGGGTAAGCCAAATATATATATATATATATAACTTAGATAAACCATGCATATAGGTTGAGCTCATATATTAGAATGTCAAGAATTAACTACATCACATAACAACTCAAATCCCCTCTTAGCAAGTCTTGATAAATAAAAATAAAATAAATAGAAATTGGCTAGTTGTTGAGAGGGTATTGGTTGCTACGTAATGTGGCCAACTTTTGAATGGAAATATTTATACACTCCGTCTATTTAATATAATATTTATCCTTTTTAAATAAATATAATAATTACTATTAGTACAAAAACGTCATAAAATTAAAAGTCACGTGTAATGAATATTATTTTTTATGTATGTGTACAGAGTTTTGATATAAAAACTTCTAAGTTTCTTATATTTGATAAAAAATAAAAAAATAAAATAAAATTAATCACCATTACACCTTCTAGATGATTTTTTATCTTTAAAAAAAATCTCAATTCATATAGCTATATATTATGAACAAAAATAGACCACAATATTTAGTTTAAGAATTTATCTTTATTTAAAAGAAAACAAAGATTATTCCATTTGAATGCATGAATCTTAGTTGCCTAGAAGCCACATGCAATGAACATGTGTTGATTAACCCTTGCCCTCCCAGATTGGAATATATTAATAGCACAACAAACACTTGGACAACAAATTATCCTTTATTTTTTAGGCATTTTGCCTCTAAAGACATTTATTTACAAGAAAAAGTTATTTGTCATTAAAGATAATTAGAGGCATTTAGTAAATTAGTTTGCCTCTAAAATAGTATTATCTGGTGGGTGAAGTAACTAAAGTTCATAAAATTTTAAGTCCAAATCTTTTGCAACCAATCAACCAAATCAGGAGTTAATTGTCAAAATTAAAATATTTGGATTAAATTGTAAAAATGCTATAAAGTTCGACTTTTTACTGCTGTTAGCACTTAAATATATTAAAAGGTAGGCATTTTAATATTTCTATAAAATGTTATGCATTTAAACTAATATATATAATTATGAATAATTATAAAAAGTAAATATATATGATGATTTTGGAATCGGTCCCCAATTCAATTTGTAAGACTTTTGCAAGACTTAGAACTTGTTACGAACTGATTTAAGTTCATGCTTCTTGCACACATGAAACAACAATGACTATTCCAAGGGCCAACTAAGATGATGCCCCTTCGATGTTTAAGTCAATAAGGATACTAGAGATAGCTTAGAGAAGTTTTAGAA
This sequence comes from Diospyros lotus, assembly GCF_014633365.1. Classification (NCBI taxonomy): domain Eukaryota; kingdom Viridiplantae; phylum Streptophyta; class Magnoliopsida; order Ericales; family Ebenaceae; genus Diospyros; species Diospyros lotus. The sequence goes on along the minus strand of NC_068339.1, from coordinate 18,283,526 downwards.
TAGTATATAATATCGTACGTTTGACACATCCCTCAAGGTTTTTTTATACTTTTTGGGTTGAATTTCGTGATAAATCAGAAGGATAATTAGTAGGCCCCGCTCATATCGCAAAGATTGGTTGATTCTTCTTGATTTTGTGAGTTTGAGAGTGATTTGGATTGAGATTAATGGATAAAGGTGGGATATCATGTCCCAAGTTCATGGAAGTTAGGACACGACACCAAAAAGGCTTAGAATGTCTATCCTACAATTCTCCTAGCTAGATTTGGATTTATCAACTTCTAAAATTGTAGGATTTGTCTCGTGGTGAGAGTTTATCCTATGATAATTGCCTCTAAATAGGGCTTATTCAATAGGTGCTTTAAGAACTTTTACTTGAATTGTGCTTTTACGAGGATTATACCTATCTCAACTTGGAGATTATTTTGGAGGTCATCTTCTATCTATATTGTCTCATGGTTATGTAATTTAGAAAATATAGTTTTAATTAACAAAATTAAGTTTATTTCTATCCCTAAAATTAAATCATGTGGTTTTACTCCTTGCTTTTGGAGAGATTTTTTGCTTGCAAATATAATTTTCTTTTACCAGCCAAGAAATATAATTTCGTTACTTGAATTAAACAAGGGGTACATGAGTCATAGCGAAATACAGATAGACAAAAAACAAACAACATTTTCTTTTTATTTTTCTAAAAAGTTTAAGCCTTAGGGATTAAGGCACTAAACCCTAAACTCCTTTCAACAAACAAACAACATAAAAAGCCCAAAAATTGGACTAAAAACACAAGGAAAAAAAAAACAAAAAGTTGAGGAAAGACTACACAGCATGAAGACACAAACAAACACTGAATACATAAAAGTTATGTTTAAGATTGACTGCAATTGTATAACATGGAGTAATTAGCAGATGAAAAACTAAGTTTGCGTTCTCTTTGCTATTTTCAAGTCATTTTTAGTTTTTAGTTTTCTAAAATAATGAAAACGCATTCTCTTTGCTATTTTTAAAAATGCATTTTTGAAAATAAAAAAAAATCGTAAAAAAAACTCAAAATAACAAAAAGTTGTTTTGAGTGTTTTCATCCAAAACAAACTCTAAACTCAAAATATATCTATTTATTTATTTATTCATATTTTATTATTGTAATGGAAAAAAATATTACAAAATTCATTAACTTTAAAATGTATATATTTTTTTAATAATATATTAACATTAAATATTTATAATTTACTTAATAATCAAATTTATTGAATAAAATATCATTAAAAAAATATTTTCAAAATTTCAAAGAGAACGCATTTTCTAATTTTCTGTTTTGAAAAATAGTTTTTCAAAATGACAAAGAGAACGCATTTTCAATTTTCTAAAAACAGATTATCAAAACAGAAAACTGAAAATGAATTCAAAACTCAAAATTAAAAATTAAAAAACAAAGAGAACGCAGCCTAATTGTTTAAGATTGATTGCAATTGTATCCCAATTTTCAATTTAGTTATGTTTTGAGAATTACTTCAATTTATGTTTAATACTTTAAGATTGATTGCAATTGTATCTCAATTTGCTTTAGTATGTGTCTCTATTAACGTGACGAGATGAATTGGCACGCTATGTAATGTGTCTTAATGCTAACTCATCAAGACAGCCCGTTCAAAACTCTAAAATGGTGACATTTGGAACTTAAAATCAACCCAAACTAAACCACGTATTAGGATTAAATCAATTTTTTGAACAATGAAACTTGGAAGTTGTCTCAAAGGGATCTTCGAGAACTGGCGGCACTCTGCCGACCGATGAAAATGATGATGGAGTATCTTTGGGGAACATGAAGTTGCCTCTGACACCGATCTTCTGAGATTTGAGAGCTTGCTCTTTCAAGTACCTTTTTTAAATTACATTTTTTGAGCTGAGCATTTTCTTTTGAGACAAGATGGTACCTTCTTTAAATTACATTTTTTAATCCTTCTTCCTTGTTTTTGCCAACATATCTTTTTCATTTTGAGGCAAGATGGTTTCATTTTATGGTGTCTTGTATCCTTTATCTACAATTTTCCAAGTATGTTGCAAGCCAAACAATGCCTTCATGTGGAGACACCAATTATCATAGTTCTCTTTGGTAAGGAAAAAAGCATTGTTTTCCATCTCTACAATCAACAGAACAAGGCTCTGATACCACTTTATACTTTATTGGAAGAGAAAGAGTATATGGAAGAGGTAAAATTTTCCATTCAATATCAATCCAAACTCCAAGTTAATCCCATTCATGTAACTACATGCGTCTCTTTAGTCTCCAAACTAACCCCATTAATGTATTAACCCAAACATGAATCACACTTAATATTAATTGATACATGTACAACTAAAACAAAGAACATTAACTCAACCATTTGACTTTTACAAGAAAAAGACCGATGCGCATGGACATGTTGAAATTTACAAAATTATCAATTTAGACAAAGGTCTCTTAGGCAGCAAGATCTAGGGAAAACCCAAGCTTTGGTTTGAATTGAAGCGTGGCGAGTGACGGTGATCTAGTAAAGAAGGTGCATGATCTTGAATCTCCAACTATGGCTTGGTAGTAACCAGATTTTTCATTTGTGGTGGCACTATTTTTCTCTGGCTAGATGCTTGTCATCATGTCTATCATCCTTACTAGCATCGCTCCACCCTCTTTGTTGTGATTACTTCATGTCTTTGTTAGTGAGAGAGACTTCCATTATCCCTTGCAAATCACCATCTTTGGTTCTCGTGTCACCACTAATACCTATGCGACACCACCTCATTTATCACTACTTGGTTGCCTCCACCACTATGGCTAGTATCACAAGACTAGCCTTGGATTCCGACTGTCAACCTTGTGATGGCTCTAAATTTGCCTACTTAGATCAGCCAACAATCATTCGGGGTTAATACATAAAATAGACGAAAGCACACACAAAGAATACAGGAAAAATCCTAACATTTTATTCAATTCGAGAATACAAAGGAAAATGGCTCGGGGTAAGCTCTCTCTAAAAGCTACCAAAATCACCCACAAAGCCACATATATAGGCTACAAAAAATACAAGCGGTTATGCCTCGACGCTACTAAACCATAGGGCTGCATGCATCACGTGCAGTAACTGTCTGTGGGTCACATGGCTAGCCTGGTTGACATTTATAGCAACTGCCTCGGCCCCCTACGCACGCATGGCCACGCGTGGCCCTCGTGGGCGTGTCTTGCGCTAACATGCTCCACATATATTGCTGAAGTGCGCGGGCCACACCCACTTGTTGTTGTACGTAACCATTCTTGCCTGTTAGCCTTACCTCCCGCCAAGGCACGCGGATTGCCCCCGTGTCCTTCACATCCAGGCCAGCTTAATCAACGCGCCAGTGTGTCAGCATCTCTCATCCTGTGTGGCTACCTCGTGGCATCCGCCCCACACAATCAAGTTCAGCCCCATCCATATATGAGCCATGTCATGCCAACCGTTACCTTGCGTGCAGACGCCTCAGCCATCGAGGTCCATTCTCCGGCACACTGTTGCATTTCCTTACATGCTTGCTGCCACCTTGGCACGACAACCTTGTGCCATCCAACACTTGAGCCTGCCATCCACTCATAACCCGCCATGACACGCCACCCTCATGCCACAATGCTTCACCAAAGCCGAGCAACTTTCGATTAGCTTACCAGAGACATTACAAACCATCCCCACCAGAAGGTTCTGACGCCCTCATTGGAAGTAAAGACAAATACTGCTGTATGATGTCTTCAAACTGCAACAAGATTGTATCCCTCTCCCAACTTTCTTCCCTCACTAGAGTTCCCTTCCATCTTATTAAGTACTGCACACGCTTGTTCTTTTTGCTTGGCCCCAATGTGCGATGGTCTAGGATTGCCTCAATCTCTCGATCATGATGCACCCGGATAGTTGGAGGGGCCCTTTTGGCCTACACCCGACTAGGAGTGTTGTCCTCATAATAAGGTTTCAGAAAACTCACATGGAAAGTTGGATGTATTTTTAGCCTCTCAAGTAGTAGTAATTTATACGTCACAACACCAACTCGCTGCACCACCTCAAAGAGGCCATCATACCTTGGAATCAACCCACGATGCACCTTGTTATTAGTGATTTTCTTCCAAATCTAGGGAGCAAGTTTCAGCCATACCTTATCCCCCAAAGAAAACTCCAAGGGCTATCTCCCTTGATCCGCATAATTCTTCATGCGACGGGCAACTTTGTTCAAGCTGTCTTGTGTTTTCTCAAGCATGTCCTGCCTCTCATTGGCAAACTGATATGCAGTTGGACATCGACTCGCTGCATCTGTTCTGGCCACTTCATGTGGTGTTAAGGGTTGTTGGCCCATTGCCAACTCAAACGGACTCCGACCCGTAACAAAAGACTTATGCAAGTTATAGCAGAATTGAGAAACATCTAGAATGAAAGTAAAGCATGATCGCTACAGGGTAAACAACGTAGTTCAAAAATTTTTGAACTTACCCCGATCCCGGCGATTGGATCAACGTCAAAATCAAATCATTCACAAACAAATAAATAAATCTAACCTTTAGATTATCGAGTCGTTCGCGGATTCGAGCCGTCCAAGCGTTCGGCCTCTAACTCGTGATACGCGGCACGCGTCCGTTGGCAAGGAGAGCGGACGGCTTGTGTATAGACGATAAAAGAACACCCACGTTTCAAATCGATGCCAAAAAGAAACAGGAAGAGTGAACGGCAATACGTTTTTCAACTCTTGAAAAACGACACCAAAAATCACTTCAATTATGGGCAACCTATAAAAGGATATTTATAGTGAAATATCCTAGGGTTTCTAAAACCCTGATAGATTGGGGTAGCCCATTAATTCTAATTTAATTAGAATATTAAGTGGGCTTATTCTAGTCCAACTAGAAATATAATTAAATGGCCAAAATCCTTTTATAGGTTTAAATAAAATATTTTGATCCAAATCTAATTCAAGCTCAAATATAATAGTTAATATTTAGCCCAAATCTAATTTGATCCAAATATAATATTTAATATTTGACCCAAATCTAATTTAGTCCAAATATAATATTTATTTTAATATTTGGCCCAAATCCAGTTTAGTCCAAATATAATATTTAATTTAATATTTGGCCCAAATCTAATTTAGTCCAAATATTAACTTTAAGTCCAAAAATATTTTATTTCCTATTTGCCACTCCAACAAATAGAAAATTATTAAATTAGAAACTCTTTTCTAATTTAATCAATTGTCATTTTAGGAAACTCTTTCCATTATGATGACTCCTCGTCATATCAACATTATTACGTCTATTTGTTCTTTTTCCGTGAGAACCTACGACAACATAACTTCTTACCGAAGTGTCCCACTTAACCATACGTCCACTCTCCTGGTTTAAGCCAGGGACTGTGCCTATTGCGTATGACTCATTAGGCTTTCGAATATGTTGGCAATGTGTCGGTACGAACACATAAGACAAGATTGGCCTCTAGCAAGGCATCATGCCTACCCAATTATTCAGAAGGATTCATAATCCGCAAATAACCTTTCACGAGCATGGTTATCGTGTAATTCGATCCTCTCGTCAATGTATCTTATGTGATCTCAAGTATGGTGATGTGTTGCTTGATAATGATCACATGATTTTTCTTCGGTCTTCTGGATATCTTCACTTAATAGAAAGTAAATCAATAACTCCTTATTGATCTCTTTTACCATGGCCATGGATTTAAAGTGAATATCCACCAAAGGCGCCTTAGATACATCATCCTCTATCAAGGGATAGACGAGTCTCATCTTGGTTATACACTTATCTCCATAAGCCTCATGATATACCCAACGATCGCCCACGTGCAACCTTTATCTAGGCCCATCGAAACGATGTCAAAACATACCGGTCTTCTTATGAGATGACCATGACAACCTCAGGTCCAAGGATTAGTTACACCCATCTCGTTTGAGAATACCATCAACATATAACCAAAATGGATTCTCATGGCAAGTCATGTCCAGTGACACGTTCTCCAACATTGGTCACCTATGTACTTGTCTAGGCATCCCCATGCCTATGGGTGTGAGACCCCATTGCTATCATATAGCAAAAACATAGCACATACAAGTCTTACCGCAATTGTCAATGTCCATTCTTGACATTACTACGACTTGGGACGTTTAATGATGTCTAGAAACTGTGATGCATCATCTCACATCTTCATAGATTATTCACAGTATACATCATATAGACTTCTATCTAGTTTCATTTGGTTATTACAATAATAACAAGAAACTAATAGAATGACTTCTTGTGAATTTGAACAACTCTTTATTCAAATAATAAACATGATTTCAATTGTCAGTGTACAATATGCCCAATCTGATTGGGTCTAGAGCACCTACACTAACATAGAAGACTCACCCAATTTCTCTGACTTGTTGTCACATAATGTCTGAAATACTCTTCCAACAACGCGTTCACCCTCTCTGTCTATCCATCAGTTTGAGGATGGTTTGTTGTCCAGAATTTCAACTTCGAGCCCATCATGTTGAACAACAAAGTCCAAAACCTGCCTGTAAGTCTTGCATCTCGGTCACTGACCACATCTTCTGGCAACGCAAAATACTTGACCACATGCTTGAAGAAAGGCCCAACAATGATCTCGGTCTTGCATGCTTTTTGTGTAGCCACAAACACTGCATACTTAGAAAATCAATAAACCACCACCATAACATATCCTTCCCATCCACCTAGGAAAACCTGTTATGAAGTCCATCGAAACCAACACCCACGGTCGTTCAGGGACTGGAAGAGGTTACAACAAGCCTGCTTCTCTTCTTCTCTCAACTTTATCCTGTTGGCGCACCAACTAGGTCCTGACATAGGCCTCTATGTCATCATCCATCTGGGGGCAATAATAGTTGCATGCAAGCAAAGCCTTCATCCTTGCTATTCTCGAGTGGCCCGCCATGTCATGTCATGGGTCTCACTAATCACCAACTGTTGCAAGCCTGTGCCACAAGGCACATACAATCGACCCCCTTTCACATGCAACAGGTCATTGCTAAGCTAATAATGTCGCACCGTGCCCTCAACCACCTGCTGCACCAACTTTTGATACTGACTGTCAGCCTTTGCCTGATCCTGAACCCAGTCTAAGAATAGAGTATTAAAGTTACTGATTGCTACCACAACCACTTGCACATGCTTCCTACTCAAAGCATCAGCTACCCGATTATTGGTCCTTGCGCCTTATGCTGCCACACAAATACAAGCGATTATGCCTCATAATCGTCACTATTAAACCATAAGGCCCCATGCATCATGTGTAGTAACCGTCTATGGGTCGCACGGCTTGTCTGGATGACACCTATCGCAACTGCCTCGGCCCCCTATGCATGCATGGCTACGCATGGCCCTCGTGGGCGCGTCTTGAGTGGACGTGCTCTACATATTGCAGGCTACGGGAATGCACTAGCCACACTCACTTGTTGCTGCAACCACTCCCGCCTGTTGGCCTTGCCTCCTACCAAGGCACGCGGATTGCCCCCGTGTCCCTCACATCTCGGCCAGCTCAACCCGCTAGCATGCCCGCATCTCTCGGCCTGTGTTGCTGCCCCTTGGCATCTGCCCCAAACAATCAGGTCTAGCCCAATCCGTGCCCCCAGTCATGCCAACCGTTTCCTTGCATGTGAGCGCCTAAGCCATCGAGGCCCATTCCCTCGCACACTACTGCATTTCCTCACATACTTGTTGCCACCTTAGCACGACAGCCCTATGCCATCCAACACTTGATCTTGCCATCCGCCCATAACCCGCCATGACATACCACCCTCGTACCACAATGCTTCAGTAGAGCCGGGCAACTTTAGATGAGCTTGCCAAAGACATTATAGCTGGAGACTACCAGACATGGAGTCTTTTTTAACTAAATCTAATGATTTTGACCAAATGTGGTTTAGAGTACATAAGCAAGTTGTTGTGGCAAAGATACTTTACAAATTTGTAACGATATTGACAACTTGGCGATGAGGAGAAGCAATAAGTTATGGTAATAAGGAGTTAAACAAGCATCTTTGAAATTGGTTGTTTGTTAAAAAGGTAATTTTGTTGCTTAAAATAAATTGGTGTGTTAACATAAAAAAATCTATGTTAAAATCCTCGCCCAAAGTTAAAACTAAAAATTATGTGATCAAAGATCTTTCATAAATACATAAAATTTGGTGGACAATGAAGGTTTTGATTCAACTAGCTCCTTGGATTGGTCAACAAAAATTAGAAGCGTATCAAGACTTTCCTTCTTCCACAAAAACTTAGAATTTTTGTTTAGTGGATGACAACCAATTTTCTTCCCACAAGGACCAATTTAAATCACCAAAATTTCAGTTATATATCTATTCAAATTGCTCATTATGTGGTGAGATAGTAGAAATGGTTGAGCATTTGTTTTTGTATGGTGCTCGTTGATTTAAGAGGTTTGGCATGTAATTGGGTTTAGCCTTATGAACTTTGGTTCTAGAATTGGTTAGGAAGTTTAACGAGAATAGAACGTAAATTAGTTTGGTGTTATTTTTTACTTGTTGGCACTTATGGTCCATGCAAAATCGGTTATCTACTTGATGGTATGGTCGCGAATGTGTCATCTCTTGTTGAGTTTGCTAAAAGTTATCTAAGGGATTTTGAAAAGACAAATTGCATCACAATCATATATATATGTGTAACCAGCATGTTTGGGTTCCTTTTTCTCAATCATTGGCAACCACCTTTGTTTGGTGATTATAAGCTCAACTTTGATATGGGGTTATGTACGTGACCAAGAGGTCTACTAGTATGTAGCCCTTTGTTCATGATCATAGTGTTCTCTTAATTTGCAAGGAAGAAAACAGTCAGAGGGCATGGAGAAGTCCCCGTGCAATGACTCCCTTGCTTAAGTCAAACACTAAGAATACTGAAAACTTGAAAACAGTATCCATACTAGTATCCAAGATATGTTTTTTCTAGAATGAAAGTCTGCTTATTTATAGTAGAGTATGGAGTAATCTTAACTCCATCAAGATTAGGACTCCTATAAATAATGTTCATTTCTTATAGATGATTTTTATACTCTTGGAGGAATTTTCGAATGTCGAAGTTATCATGGTTTGTGCATTACATGGGGCCCCTCATTTGTTGGGAAATGGTTTGGTGGCCTCTAGCGTGACAATCTTGTGTCAGCAATCTCAGGCGCGATAGTCTTGTGTCGGTAGTCTCAAGCACGACAATCTCAGGTGCTGGAGATCAAGATGTTCTCAAGTGTGGGAGATTGTCAGTTGCGATCTCTCAGTTTTTAAAAAGACATCCCTCTGCCACTAGTTTAAATACTATACATATATATTTTTATACATTAATGAGAGTTCATGGTTATATAATATAAATATATTATATAATTGGACCTAACATCATGCACTAAAAAAAATCAAGCATTTAGTGATAGAAATATTTGTCGCTAAAGCTTCAAATTCAGTCGCTAAATAATTTAGTGACGGACAAAAATCCATTGCTAAAATTGGTGACGCTAAATTTTAGCAATGGAGCAATTTAGTGACGAAAGTTTTTTCACGTGGTGACGCTGGAATTATTTTCCAACGAGAGCTTTTTCATGCATTTCCCAGGGATTGAACCTTGGACCTCCAAACCTTACCCATGCAGGCGTGACCAGCTGATCTAAAAGACTCATTGGTTTATCAAGCGCATAAAATATTTTTATAGTATTTTTGTTTAAACTTTTCAGGATTACACTTGCACCCCCAAAATTTTCAAAATATTTCATCACCCATTTTGAATTTAATTTGTAGATTCATGTTTTATTAATTTTCAACTTAACAAGGGAATATTTTGTCACTAATTTTGAATTTAATTAAAATTTTTATAAATTCTACATTTAACTATGAAAAATTTCATTATCAAATCAGATTTTAAATTTAATATAAATATTTTACAAATCTCACATTATTTTTTTATAAATGTTTTGTTAAAGGTTATTTTCAGCAACATTACTAAGTTTCTGTGTAAACTCCTAAATTATATAGCGTAACATTAAAATAAGTGAAACGTATCACCTCAACATCGTGGATATTAAAAATTCTATCTGCATATTATTCAATTAAAAAGAAGAGTATCCTCTAAAGAACAATATATTACTCAAAATTATTTTTTAATTATTTAGCACTAAATTATTTTAATTTTAATTTTAATTTAACTCTTTAATTCTTTAATTTTTAATTATTTAGTTTTACTTCTAGCATCATACCTTTTAGTATGAATAATTATAATAAAAATATTTTTTTCATTATTTAGAGAGGGAATTATTCCATTGCTAAATAATTTTAATTTTTTTAATTATTTAGCTAAATATTTAATTTAGTTAATTTTTTTAATTATTTAGCGAGCTAAATAATTTTATTTTTATTTTTACTATTTTTATTAATAGCGACGAAATTATTTCGTGGCTAAATAATTTTAATTTAATTAATTTTTTTAATTATTTAGAGATGAAATTATTATGTCGTTAAATTTAGAAAAAGATTAAAAAATTAGCGATAAAAAAATTCCGTCACTAAAATGTATTTTTTTTGTAGTGATGGATTTGAAACCCATATCAAAGTTGGACATTTCACTCAATTCTCTTTCTTAATCCCTTTCCTACAACAATCCAAGACCATAGCTTTAACCTTCAACATTGTCTAATTTGAAAAGGCCAAATCTCTATTTGCCATGTTTTTACTCCTCATTTTTGTTGACTGCATGAATGACTATATATCAACTCTGCTTAATTATGTTTTCTCGTGACCATGAATATGATCTCTACATACAACCATAAGAATGATGAAGATTCGAAGAGAGAGATGAACTACCTCATTTTTTCTAATCTTAATAGGCCTTCGAATCCTAGGGTTCGTCTTAAATCATGGTGTTCCTCTCATTGAAGTTCAACTATCCACTATCTAAAATTTGTATCTACCAGATTCAGAGCTTTATGGGAGAATTGGATTTTTCTAGAAAGTTTTTTGCACTAGTAGCTAGGTAGCATATGTTTGTGTCTTTACAACCCTTTTCATTTGGCCCAAATAATTTTTTTTGCTGGTGAGTATCTCGGAATTGGCTATACCATAGTGAACTTTGGGTGACCAAAGCTAGCAGAATTGACGGCTCCTCTTCCCCTTAGGGTTGTGTTCTTCAGCTATTCTGGTGGCCTCCAACAAGCCAGTTTTCATTTTCCCGCTGAGTTAATCGACTTAGTACCTTGGATTTAACAGTGAAATCATTGTGCTTCTCCAATTGAAATTCAACTGTCAACTATCTAAAATTTGTATCTACGAGATTCAAAGTTTTAATGGGAGAATTGGACATTTTAAGAAGGTTTTTTGCACTAGTATGTAGCATATGTTTGTTGCTTTACTACCCCTTTCATTTGGCCCAAAGAACTTTTATGGCTACCTACGAAGCATTAGCCTATTCATATCAAAGAGTGCAATGACCTCTCATGGTCATTTATAGCCACACTTTGGGTCTTTAAAGCTAGCTTGAATAGCCCCTTCTCATGAATTTTGATCCGCGCATGTGTATTTGGATTAGTTAGTCCATTTGGCCACTAAGGTTAGTGAATGGAATAGTTGAATTGCTTTGTTGTTTCTATAATGGCTTTTGTCTAAAGTATATTCTTATTTGCCTTTAATTGTGATTGACTTTTTGTATTCAAGTATTATGGTTCGCAGCCCCTTAGATTCTTAATTATTTTGTAATGCCTTTGGCTAGGTCCATTTCTAGTTATTTTGCTAGGCCAAAAGAGAAAAAAAAAAAAAAAAAAAAGGACAAAATTTTAATTATTTTGGTTAGGTCCATTTCTAGTTACAAAATTCAATAAAAAAAAAAAAATAACACAAGAAGCTCAAGAAGTCAAAATTGACAACAATTAGTACTAAACATTGCTAGTTGAATGTGCTTGCTAATTCCAGTTTAAGGAGACTAAACATTGCCTAAAATATCCACGTTTCATAAGAAGGGATGTTTTATTAATTTCACAAAAAGAAATAAAGATCAAAGGTCATTAAACAAATGAATTAATTAAATTAAAGAATTTACTAATTTACCCCAACTTAATGGATGAATTAAACCTATCACAATTCACAAAACATATATATACTTAAAAGTGAATTAAATGGAAACAAAGCTATAGAATCTTTTTAACCGTATGACAGTGTTTAGAAATCATCATCTGGCTCATGGTCTATAAACTTCCAAGAGCCATCCATTTGCTGAACCATGCCATCGTTTTTCACGTGCCACCATGAGCTAGGCACATGATATTTGTCCTTCAAAGCATCTAGTGATTTGTTAACCAGGGCATAATCGCGATTAATCTCCGAGTTGAACCCTCCTTTTGATCCTTTTGTACCTGCAACGCCATGCATATAAGCCTCCAAGTTGTGCCAAGTCACTAGATTTCCTGGCCTCTTCAAATATTTTGACTTGGTAGTATCAATCTTTAGTTCTTGCCCCACCTTTGAGTAACCAATCGACGGATACTTTGGAACAATATCTAACGCATTACTGATACGCAGAACTCGAAGATCCTTCAACCCAGAGAAAAGCTCTTTGAAGCCTGAATCCCCAACTCGAGGACTTGCAAACACGAAGGCGGTTACGGGAAAATCCTTGTTCAATCCGTTAGCAACTATGTCAACTGCATTTAGGGTTGCAACTGCTGCTCCCAAGCTGTGGCCCACTACGGTTATGCTTATCTCTTCATTCTTGTATTCTTCCACTAGTCGTCTAACTTCACCAAGGACCTGAAACAATATTTTACGAGAAACCAAACTATTAGCCCAATTGTGGCTGCTAGACAAATTATCTTCTATTATGCTACGTTAATTTATGCTTTTATGTGTACGTATATAAGAATGTGGGTATAATAACTTTAAGTTCATATTCCTTAAAAATTATATTTAAATATGTTAATTTCTGATATTCCCTCAACTTAAAATCGGTGCACCGGACAAGCATGACTATAAATTCATATGTAAATAGGCTCGAAAGCAATTACCTGATCTCTGGCACTAGTCTTGTTAAACTTTGAATTTGGGTCACTTGAAGTGTAGATAGAGTGCCATCCTTGATGCACCTTAGGGTCATGTTCCTTTCCAAGAATTTCTGAAGCCGAGACTGGAAGAAATTCAAAATCATTAACCCATTCCAGAATCTCAATTGTTCCTCTCCAAGCAATCACAATATCTCTCCTCCCCAAAGCAGCCTTCCCTGCATCTGTGGCCACTGCAACATACCCCATACAGTTGGAATCTTTCCATGCACCAAAAACTGGAGTTTTTGCCATTGCATAAAAATATTTGGTCACAGTGTACTTGAAGGGATTCCCTTGCTCTAGGCCGACTCTGGCAAAGAGGTTCTTTCTTGCGTATCGGTAGCTTCCTTGGAATTTGGAGTCGTCTGAGGAGATGAAATTGTCGTAAGTAGCTTGTGCCATCTCTCCGTAGTGGATTATGTATCGTCGGAGATCATTGTCTAGATCATCTAAGAGGCCGTTCCAGTTATCTTCGCCGCTAAGAAGCCTCCATCTTTTGGCAATACCGCTGCTGCTGCTAACGCCATTCATCTTTCTTTTTATACTATATATATTGTTTGCTTTCTGTGAAAATGAATGTAGAAATTTGAACGAACTTGAATGTACATGGTGGGTTGGGTGGGTTGCATGGTTCTTATACTGAACTGGAGTTGTGCAGTGTTGACATTGTCCACTGAATTTCTTCTACATTCAATCTTTCCAGTGGATGGATAGAATGGTAGGTTTGACATTTTCCGCAGGTCAACTTCCAGTCTTCCACTACTTTTATTTTGAGTCCTTCAAATGAAATAGGCTTGACGTGGTCTTCAACACATCACAATTGACCTTCTTGTCTATTTATTTTTAAGCCTTTTTTGTTAAAGCTTCCGCAACTTGGACTGTAAACAATTTCAAAAAATTAAAAAATTCATAAAAATAAAAATAGGTTATATAAACAGTCTTTTTACAAAATTCTCATTCTTATAATTGCTTGGTGTGGCTGCTAGGAAACTGCAATTCTCATTCTTATAATTGGGGTAAGCCTAGTGACAAAATATATATATATATATATATATATATAAAACTTGGATAAACCATGCATATAGGTTGAGCTCATAAACTAGAATGTCAAGAATTAACTACATCATATATTAGAATATCGTATATTTGACTCATCTCTAAAAGTCTTTTTATACCTTTTGGGTTGAATCTCATGTTAAATATCTCAAAAGGAGAATTAGTCGGCTCCACCTATATCACAAAAGATTTGTTGATTTGGATTGAGATTAATGGATAAAGGCGGAATATCATGTCCCAAGTTCATGGAAGTTAGGACACATGACACCAAAAAAAAAAAGTTAGAATGTCTATCCTACAATTCTCCTAGCTAGACGTGAATTTATCTACTTCTGAAATTGTAGGGATTTGCCTCATGGTGAGGATTTATCCTATGATAATTGCCTATAAATGGGGCTTATTCAATAGGTGTTTTAAGACTTTTTATTTGAATTGTTGTTTTGTTAAGATTATTCCTATCTCAACTTGGAGATTACTTTTTGAGGCCATCTTCTATTTATCTAAAGCTTTTTTCGAGTTGCTTATCTTCGAATGTCTCAATAAATGTTATTTGTCTAGCATTCAGACTAATTCATTTAACTCATTTATTTATGAGAACTGTAAAAGTATAATTCGATTGGAATCTAAATTCTTGAGTTCTCTTAGTCATTCGAGATCAACTTATATATTGTTTGCTACCATAACTTTCAACGTATGTAGCCCAAATGATGTGGGCACTTATCTTAGGTGGATTTTCTTATTTTCTTAGACATTATCAATGTAAGTATATTAATTTCATGTGTAGTTGGAGAATAAAAAGAAAAAAAAAATGATTTAGATGAGGCAAAAATATTAACAACCTATATTTTGAGCAATAGAACTTATTGTCTTTAACAAAATTGACGAAAAGGAACAAAATTATTTTTGATAATGTGAATCTTAATGAGCTTGATCTATTTAGTAATGTAATTTACAAGGTCAAGGTGGCCACTTGGATTAAAGATTTAGAACCTTCCTTCCATTATGCCTTCAATCAAGTGGCATTTTCATCTATTACTCTTAATAAGTGCTTTGTCATTTAGGGGGCATTTAGTACGGGAAAAATTTTAAGATTTCTAAGAATATTAGGTTGAGAATCTATATTCCTATGTTTGGTACAACTTTTTTATAAAATAAATTCTAGAAAATAGGATTCCCGAGAATGATTTTTAAGCAACTTTTCCACAAAAAGATTTTCATGGGGGGTTCAAAATCCAAGTTTCCCACGAATTTGGGAATATTTTTAATAAAGAAAAAAACTAAAACACCCATTACCCTTTTATAACCCCATTTGGGTCACTTGAAGTGTAGATAGAGTGCCATCCTTGATGCACCTTAGGGTCATGTTCCTTTCCAAGAATTTCTGAAGCCGAGACTGGAAGAAATTCAAAATCATTAACCCATTCCAGAATCTCAATTGTTCCTCTCCAAGCAATCACAATATCTCTCCTCCCCAAAGCAGCTTTCCCTGCATCTGTGGCCACTGCAACATACCCCATCCAGTTGGAATCTTTCAATGCACCAAAAACTGGAGTTTTTGCCATTGCATAAAAATATTTGGTCACAATGTACTTGAAGGGATTCCCTTGCTCTAGGCCGACTCTGGCAAAGAGGTTCTTTCTTGCGTATCGGTAGCTTCCTTGGAATTTGGAGTCGTCCGAGGAGATGAAATTGTCGTAAGTAGCTTGTGCCATCTCTCCGTAGTGGATTATGTATCGTCGGAGATCATTGTCTAGATCATCTAAGAGGCCGTTCCAGTTATCTTCACCGCTAAGAAGCCTCCATCTTTTGGCAATACCGCTGCTGCTGCTAACGCCATTCATCTTTCTTTTTATACTATATTGTTTGCTTTCTGAGAAAATGAAAGTAGAAATTTGAACGAACTTGAATGTACATGGTGGGTTGGGTGGGTTGCATGGTTCTTGTGCAGTGTTGTGCAGTGTTGACATTGTCCACTGAATTTCTTCTACATTCAATCTTTCCAGTGGATGGATAGAATGGTAGGTTTGACATTTTCCTCAGGTCAACTTCCAGTCTTCCATTACTTTTATTTTGAGTCCTTCAAATGAAATAGGCTTGACGTGGTCTTCAACACATCACATTTGACCTTCTTGTCTATTTATTTTTAAGCCTTTTTGTTATAGCTTCCGCAACTTGGACTGTAAACAATTTGTTGAGATTAGATGAAAATATCTAAGGGTATTTACCTAATACGATTCAATTGAGGATTAAAGATACCAACAACAGAAGATTTGAAATCAAAACATATACAAACTAAAACGAAGAATAGAAACAAAAGACAATATAAGTAGACAATAATTTTACCGTGGTTCATCTCAAAAGAGGTTACGTCCATATTGAGCTCTGATGAAAAGAGATCACTGCACTAAGTAATGAATTAAAGATTACACCCTCACAAAACCCTCGCAAACTCTCTGTACAACAATGGTTCGAGAACTCAAAAATGCTCAATAATCACACAATACAGATTAAAGGCAAACCTATCGAACCATATAACTAGCAAAACTTTACAAACCATTTACAGAGAATGAAACAGAAGCAAACCAGAAATCCTAGCCCGAAGACGAAGGTTCTCCCCTCTGCCCGATCTTTCTTTCTCACTTTCTTTGTTTCTTATCGATTCTTTCGTCTAACCGGTTCACATCCCGAGGGGCGGGATAAAAAGCGATGATGGATGGCTAGGATCAAGCCTCATAAAGCATGGATGAAAAGCCGAGATCCAATCGTGCAAGCACGATGATTATTCCAACAGAAATGGCAGACGGGCAAGGAATAAGATCGGGCAAGAAAGGCAATTGGGGGCCATCAGGGAGCAACTGATGGTTGCCACGTGTTGCCATCCAGCAACTGCCAAATGGCAGGCTACGGTTGCTGCACGTGGCGCTCCAACCAGCTTAAACCAATGACGTCGTTTGGTGCTTCATAGCCAACAATCTCCACCTTGAAGCAACAAACAGTAGGTGAACCCAAAATTATCACAAAGTGCAGCATGCTACAATCCTCACCTTCATAGCTCTGGCTGATTTGATTAACCAATTCTCACATGTAGCAAGTCCAAGTAGTGTTGAACTTGGTTACAGTTAGAACTTTTATCCCCATGTCAACTGGGTTATCTTCTGTTGGCATCTTCAAAATACTCACAGTGCCATTAGCTATTAAATCTCTAACATAGTGATACTTTACCTCCACATGCTTAGTTCATTCATGATATACTGGGTTCTTGGATAAGTGAGTAGCACTTTGACTGTCTGAGAACACCACCACTTGCTTTTGAGCAAGTGGATCTCCTTGATTAGGCCTTGAAGCCATATGACCTCTTTGAAGGCATCAGTCACAGCAACGTATTCAACCTCGGTGGTAGACAAAGCCACCAGAGGCTAAAGTTGGGATTTCCAATTGATACAATTTCCACCCGAGGTAAAAAAGTATGCAGTTGTTGACTTCCTTCAGTCCCTATCACCTGCAAAGTCAGAATCTACATATCCCACAAGATCAAGAGTATCAAATCTCCTTTTATAACACAAGCCAATGTCTACAAATCCATTAATATATCTTAACATGTATTTTAATACATCCCAATGTGGTTTCCCAGGATTTGACATATATCTACTGAGCAGAGATATTGAATATGCAAGATCAGGCCTAGTACTAATCATTGAATACATAACAGTTCTGATTGCATTTGCGTAGGGGATATTTTCCATTTTAACTAATTCTGAATTAGATGTGGGGCATTAAGATTTAGATAGAGCAAAGTAACCAGCTAAAGGAACTCCTACGGTTTTGCAATTATGCATACCAAATCTTTGAACAGCTTTAATGAGATAGTCATGTTGATGAATTTTCAAGGTTGATTCTCTTCTCTTTCTCTCTCTCTCTCTCTCTCTCTCTCTCTCTCTCTCTCTCTCTCTCTCTCTCTCTCTCTATTGTCATTCCTAAAATTTTCCTAGCAGGTCTTAGGGCCTTCATATATATCAAAATTAGTATTTAATATTGACTTTAATTTACTAATTTTTCCTTTGGACTTACTAATTATCAGGATATCATCTACATACAATAGTAGATAAACAAGAATATCAGAGAGAATGAAGTAAAAACAGTTATTATATTGACTTCTTACAAAACTAATCCCTAGAACAAAACTATCAATTTCTTATACCATTGTCTTAGGGACTATTTTAAGCCATACAAAGATTTTTTTCAATAAACATACATGTTCAAGATGAGTTTTATCAATATATCTAGTTGGCTAAACCATATAAATACATTCATCAAGGTCACCATACAAGAAAATTGTTTTAACATCTAATTGTTCTAATTCTAAATCAAACTGAACAACAACAGCAAGCATCATGCGAATGGTCTTAAATTTGACTACTAATTAGAAAATTTCATTGTAGTCTATACCCTCCCTTTGAGTAAAACCCTTAGTAACTAATCTAGCATTGTATCTAAGTGGGTCAGTGGGAGACATATCTTCTTTTGATTTGAACAGTCATTTGCACTGGATCAATTTCTGTTTCTGTGGTCTAGGGACCAATTCCCAAGTACCATTAACTTTAAGAAAGGACATTTCCTCATCCATGGCCTGCTGCCATTTTACATACTCCTTGGAGCTGACAACCTCCTCATAAGTAGAAGGCTTACTGCTCCTTAACTTTAACCCTGCTACTAGGGCACAATACATTAGGTCTGAATAGGCATACCTTGCAGGGGATCTAGAAACCCTCATGCTCATATCATGGGCTAGCTGATAGTCATTGAGATCTTGGGGTGAGCTATGATGCTCCACCTCAATCTTAGGTTCATCTTCTTGTTCCTCTTGATCATCATCATGATCAGAGGTGTTTTCTTCATGAGACATAGGCAAGGTAACATTCGGTTGATTAGGTTCAGATGAGGTTGGAGCAGCTGGCAGGTCATTACTTCCTGCTAGTTGCTCCACCCCAATCTGAGGTCCTCCTAACACAATAAAATCATCGAGATTTTGCTGAGTGTTTGTTTCTTTTAGGTTTAAGGTCTTACAAGGGAAAACATTTTCATTAAAGATAACATCTCTACTGATTATGATTTTGACTCCACCAGATTCCTTGTCCCATAACCTATATCCCTTGGTCCCATCTTGGTAACTAACAAACACACATTTGATGGACCTAGGTTCAAGCTTACCTGCAGACTGATGAGCATAAGCTTCACAACCAAATATTCTTAGGTATTTTAAATTTAACTTCCTACCAGTTCAATTTTCCTCAAGGCATTTAAAATTTAAGGCAGTTGAAGGGCTTCTATTTACTAAATGTGCTGCAGTTGAGAGTGCCTCCCCCCAAAATGACTTAGACATGTTAGAAGTAAATAATAAGCACCTAACTTTTTCAAGTAGGCTTTTGTTCATTCATTCAGCTACCCCATTTTGTTGGGGTGTGTTCCTAACTGTTTTGTGTCTAAGTATACTTTGATCATTACAAAAGACATCAAAGGCTCTACTACAGAACTCAAGACCATTGTCATTTCTTAGAGTTTTGATTTCCCTATATATTTGGTTCTCTACCATTATTTTCCAGATTTTAAAGTTCTCTAGAGTCTGATCTTTTGATTTTAAAAGAAACACCCAGACCTTTTGAGTGAAATCATCCACAATAGACAAAAAATACCTGTTACCACCAAAAGTGGGGACCTGAGAAGGCCCCCACAGGTCAGCATGAAGATATTCTAGGCATGCCTTCGCCAGGTGAGTTCCCTTATGGAAACTCAGCCTATGTTGCTTGCCCAGAACACATGGTTCACAAAAGTCGAGGGACCCAACAAGCACTGATCTAAGGTAACCTTGGTTTGACAATGCCTGAAGACCTTTCAGGCTCATATGACCAAGCCTTAGGTGCTATAGTTCTGTCATATCAGTATTAGCTATGCAGGCAGAATGCATGTTAACAGATAGAGAATAACAACCATTCAAAATATACATTCCATTTTTCTTAGTACCAGACAAGATAAGATTATCATCTTTAAGAACATGCATAAAATCGTTTTATGTTTTATATGAAAAACCTAACTCATCAAGTTTGCCAAGAGATATTAGATTTCTTTTCAAGTGTAATATCTCAAAAATTTGGAAATAGGTAGTAATAATTAATTTTAGTATTTGAGGATATTTTGAGGTATTTGAAAATTTTGGAGAAATGATTTATCAAGGATTCAAGGTTTAAGGAATATATTTAAGGGTATTAAAGTAATCATATTTATGAATAAAAAGAAATTGGAAAATTTGGATTTAATATTATATTAAAAAAAATAATAATAATAGAAAATTAGTAATATGGAGATAAAGAAACTACTCACACGTGAATGCATGGATATAGGCATATAATTAATATATATATATATATACACATATAAGTTATGGTAGTAAAAACATATATTATATAATAGAAAAGAAATAATTTTATTTAATATTATATCAATATGTTTTAAAAATTGGGAGCATCAGCGTGGGACGCAAGATGGACTTCAACTTTCATTTAATTTCCTTTAAATTTCAATTACTTTGCAATTAAGTCAATATGTTATGATGAACCTTGGGAATGAAATCAACAATCTGTGGAGGAGATTAATTATGAATTATAACAATTAAATTAAAAAGAATTTACCTATAAAAGGGTGGTAGCTTCTGTGGACGTGAAATTTGGGAACAGAAGATGAAGAAAAAATGGGAGGAAGCAAGGGCCGCGAGCAGTGAAGGAAGGATGAGAGAAAAATGGGGGAAGTTGAAGAAAAATTAGGAGATTTTGGGATTATTTGATGTTAAAGGTAATCAGGTAAGTGGGTAAAATTTATATAAGTGTTATATGTTTAAATCATGAATTTTGTACGGTTAGATTATACAATTTACGCGTTAGAATTAACCGATTTAAGTCACGGTTGTATTATTTGATAGGAAACGTTTTACTTCGCATCGGGAGTACAAGAGAGGCTGAAATCAACCGTTTCCAGGCAAGTTCCTAACCCTCTTCTCGCATTATTTATTTCCCGCAAAAGTCTTCGAGGTTTCTTATACTCTAAACCCTCCCTCACCATGACTCGGTTCTACGCACAAATAATAATAATCTGCGTAGTAACCATTTCACGACTTTTATTTTATTAATAAGTTTATTGTTAATGGGATAAGCTAAGTAAGGATGTCATGGCGTCTTTTATTTCAACCGTCACGGAGCTTCGTATCGCTCTGCTTTCCTTGGGAATGATGCCGAACCCGTTGGGGTTAGGTTCTTAGAGAAATTGGTTATGGTTAGAATTAGGAAAATGTGTTAAAGAGTTTATTATGTATGTTGAGATGACTTTATGTGAATGAAAAGTAATAAGAATGGTATTACGATGTTATGTGGTTATGTACATGAAGAGTTATGAGTTATGGAGAAATGTTATGTAAAGTTAAGCTGGGAAGATATAAAGTCAATAATGTCAGTAAGTGTGTCTAAGGGTATGGGTACAAAGCCACTGACTGTTGACCGTGGGTCGTGGCAGTTGATGGCTGGATGTATGGGCGCCAGTCATCGATTGTTACGATAAGCGCTAGACGGCCAGAAGAGCTGGTACTCCAGATTCCCGCCTTGGTTTGTGCATTTCATGATGTGTGTGCTACAAAGGGCTGGGTTGCATTCACGTGGGGGCATGCTTTGTGTGTGACGGGATGTGTGAACATTTGCATGACCCGGTTGGTCTAAGAGCCAATTTGGGTACCCTAGATGAGCATATGCATTTAGAGCATGTCGCATGTGTGAATTCTTATGTGTGGGTGTAGCAGGGCCTGATGTTTGGTTTATGGGGGCCTTGTCATCACGTTTATGCTACAGAAGCCCTTGCATTTCTTATGTGTTGCATCGCATGGTTCTAATGTTACTGTTATTCTGGACGGGAGTACCGTGCCAGGTGTCGGGAGTACCGACTTATGTGAGCTTCGGCTCGGCTTAGATATTAGCTCGGGGTTGGCCCGAGGGAAGACCAAGATCGCGGAAGTATATGATTATGCGATGTATGACATGATGAACACATGAGAATATGATGGGAATCAGGAAAAGTATGTAACAGGTATCAGGAAAAGACAAAAGTTGAATGTCAGGAAAAGCCGACCATGTCAGGAAAAGGCTGGTCTAAGAGAATGATGATATGGTAGCCTATGTTAGGCTACAACAGGTTTGTATGTGGGACCCGGGTGCCAATGTTTGACTTATGTGGGCCCCTGGTTCCTTATGTGCAGTTTATTTTATGTTATGCATGTAGAAGTAAGGTACGTATAGCTCATGACATGGCGTGATTTCATTGACATGAATTGCATGGGGTGTCATGGGAAGAGTCATATCCTAAACCCGTAACCTTTCTTTCTAGAGCTTGCTGAGTCTCGCGACTCATGTTGTTTTACATCATTCCAGGTCAGCATATCCTGAGATCGCAGGTGTGTTCATCGGGGTTTGGGTCCAGACCGTCAAGTCATGGTAGCCAGTGCAGAGCTCTCCCAAAACTAGATCCTGGGTGTCATCGTGTCTTAATAAGGTTAATGTTTATGTTTTCAGAGTTTGTCGCAAGTTATGTAAGCCCAGGTGGGCCCAAGTGATGAATGGTTTGTAAAGATTATGATGAGATGTTATAATAAAGAAAAATTATGATTTCAAAAAGGGTTATGTGTGTGTTGTAGGTGCGTCATTGTTCGATATCATTTTTATAATGACCCTCTCACAGATCCTCTATCCACGGTAGGGGCTCCGGGAGGCGGGCCGTTACATCAAGCCTGGTACATACCTTACATCAGTTAGAATTCTGATTGTGTTGTCATGCAGTTTTAAAGATATGTTGTTAATTCCTTGGACACTACATGATTGGTTATTACCCATGTAAACAATATCAGTTTCCTGTTAGTTAAAATTTTGAAACCATTCTCTATTAGGGCACATATGAAAAGAACAACTAGAATCCATTACCCATTCAT
Organism: Diospyros lotus; assembly: GCF_014633365.1. Taxonomy (NCBI): domain Eukaryota; kingdom Viridiplantae; phylum Streptophyta; class Magnoliopsida; order Ericales; family Ebenaceae; genus Diospyros; species Diospyros lotus. Next base: position 18,260,351 of record NC_068339.1, on the reverse strand, counting down.
TTTCAGCAGAATAATAAGAAATAGTAAGAACTTCAACTAAACAATTAGAGTTACCTGCATTTACATTTGTATTTCCCTCCTATTTTTGTTTTCTAATAAAATCATAGCAATACTTTTTAATATGACCCTCTTTTCCACAGTGATAACACTTCCATTTTTGTTTACCCTTTTTATCTTTATTTTTACCCTTGTGCCATAATCCTCCAGATTGATCTGTATTACCTATAGTGTGCCTTTTCTCATTTTTTCCTTTTATAAACAGGTTATGTCTAGATTTCTTAGATATACTGAGTTCTAATTCCCTAGCCTTTATATCAGATACACTATAAAAAAATTGATTTTTAGCGGCGATTTTTTTGGCATTTAGCGGCGATTTTTAACCGCTGATACAACCGTCCCGCAGCATTTAGCGGCGGTTTTTATCAACCGCTGGTATAACCGCTAGTAATTTAATATTAAATTTAATTATCAAAAATAATTTAACGGCTATTTTTTTAATTTTTTGCGGCAGTTTTGAAATCGTTGCTATTTACCGCATGCAAGCTAAAAGCAAGCAAGTGTCAAGCCCCGCCCCTGCACACACCCGCCCGCCTACCACGCCATGGGCGCGCCCGCTGGAATAAATTCTAGCAAATGTAATCTCCAAGTTTCGATCCCGTGACCACCCATATGCGCGTATGCGCACGAAGCCAGCTGATCTGCAAAGCCACCTTGTAATATACTCGCGCATATTAATTACAAAGTAATCGAACTACTATTTTTTAAAATTCACTTTGCACCCATAAACTCAAGTTTTCAAAATTTCATTTAGCCCCAAATTAAATAAAATAGTTTTATTTTTATTTGAATTGAATTAAATTAAATTAATTAATTGAACTCTCAAAACACCTAAAAACGAGTTAACATATTAACTTAATTAATTGAACATAAAATCTTTTAAACCAATTAATTAAATTAAATTAATTAATTTAAAATAAAGAAATTAATTGATAAATTTAAAATAAATAAATTATTTAATTTAATTGAATGAAATTAAATAAATTAATTGATATAAATAAATTAATTGATTAAAAAATTAGATTATTTAGTAAAATTTTATTTTATTTTATTTTTAAATTGTTAATTTTTTTTAAATTTATTTTTTTTTTATTTTTTTTATTACTGAATTTTGTGGTTGTTTTGACAAAATCGTCGCTAAATTTATTTATTTTTATTTTTTTATTATTGAATTTTGCGACAATTTTGACAAAATGCCGCTAAATTTAATTTTTAATTTATTTATTATTGAATTTTGCGGCGATTTCGATAAAACCTCCTTTAAATTTAATTTTTTTTATTCTTTTTATTATTGAATTTTGTGAAGGTTTTTAAAAAACGGTAGCTTAATTTAATTTTTTTTATTTTTGATTTAATTTAATTTTTTATTTTTTTATTATTGAATTTTGCGACAATTTTGACAAAACCGCCCCTAAATTTAATTTTATAATTTTAATTAATTAATTTTGCGACAATTTTTGGAAGTCACCGCAAAATATTGAATAAATCACCGTAAAAAACATATTTTGAGGTAGTTTTTCAACCACCGCAAAATACCATGATTTTGCAGCAGTTTTCAAAACTATCACAAAAAACCCATTTTTTTGTAGTGATATTACAAGGTCTAGACTAGGTAGAATACCAATGTATCGAAAAGCATGATTAACAACATCATAGTCATCAGGTAATGAATTTAAAAGAATCATGGCTTCACTAGCATCACCTAATACTTGATTAGTTCCTCTTAAAAGTAAAGCAAGCCTAGTAAATTCATCTATGTTTTCATCCATAGACTTAGAAGAGTTCATCTTAAAATTAAACAGCATGTCTTTTAAATAAACTAAATTAGGTGTAGTCATTACAGAGTATAATGAGTCTAATTTATTCCATAAATCAATAGGAGTAGACATACCATCTACCTTGCGTATGACAGTGTCACCAAGGTGAAGAAAAATGAGGTTGAATGCCTCTTCTCTTACCTCCTCTGTTCGTGCAAGCTGATCAGGTGACCATTTTCGGTCATTTGCTTCTAGTGCTATCAAAATCTTGTGATGAGAGAGTAGAACTCTCATTTTCTATTTTCAGTTTCCGAAATCTCCTTTGCCATCAAATATATTGATTTCAAATCGGGTAGACGTCATCTTTGCCTTACACGAAGGTAACCTAGGGGGCTCTAGACACTGACTGAGACTAGCACAGCAAACACCTCACCAACAAGGACTCTTAGTAAAAGCAGACCACCCACAAACTAACGACAACCCTAGATTTGAAAGAAAACTGATTGAACTTACAAAACCCTAAAAGCCAATCTTAACACGGCTCTGATACCACTGTTGAGATTAGATGAAAACACCTAAGGGGATTTACCTAATACCATTCAATCGAAGATTAAAGATAGCAACAACAGAAGATTCGAAATCAAAAAATACACAAACTGAAACGAAAAACAGAAACGAAAGACAGTATAAGGAGACGAGGATTTTACCGTGGTTCGCCTCAAAAGAGGCTACGTCCACGTTGAGCTCTGGTGAAAAGAGTTCACTGCACTAAGTAATGAATCAAAGATTACACCCTCACAAAACCCTCGCAAACTCTCTGTACAACAATGGTTCGAGAACTCAAAAATGCCCAATAATCACACAATACAGATTAAAGGAAAACCTATTGAACCATATAACTAGCAAAACTTTACAAACCATTTACAAAGAATGAAAGCAAACCAGAAACCCTAGCCCAAAGATGAAGGTTCTCCCTTCTGCCCGATCTTTCTTTCTCCATTTCTTTGTTTCTTATCGATTCTTTCGTCTGACCGATTCACATCCCGATGGGCAGGATTAAAAGCGATGATGGATGACTGGGAGCAAACCTCTTAAAGCATTCAATTTTGCGGCGGTTTTTTTAACATTTCACGACGGTTTTGAAAAATCGTCGCAAAATTCATTAAAACATTCAATTTTGCGGCGGTTTTTAAAAAACCGCAGCTAAATTTAGAAAATAATTAAATAATTAAAAAATTAAATTAAATTTAGCAGCAATTTTTGAGAAACCGTCGCTAAATTAAAAATAATTAAATAATTTAAAATTTAAAATTAAATTAATATTTGCGGCAGTTTTCGAAACCGCTACAAAATTCATTAAAAAATTTAATTTAGCGGTGGTTTTTGAGAAACCGCCGCTAAATTCAAAAATAATTAAATAATTTATAATTAAAATTAAATTAATATTTACGGCGGTTTTGAAAACCGCCGCAAAATTCATTAAAAATTTTAATTTAGTGGCGGTTTTGAAAAACCGCCGCTCAATTCAAAAATAATTAAATAATTTAAAATTAAAATTAAATTATAAATTCATTAAATAATTTAATTTAGCGGCGGTTTTTCAAAACTGCCGCTAAATTTAAAAATAATTAAATAATTTAAAATTAAAATTAAATTATAAATTCATTAAATAATTTAATTTAACGGTGATTTTTAAAAATCGCAGCAAAATTCATTAAAAATTTTAATTTAGCGGCGGTTTTTAACCGCCGCTAAATTTAAAAATAATTAAATAATTCAAAATTAAAATTAAATTGAATTAAATTAATAAAAAGAAATATAAAATCTTAAAAAGAAATTAAAATTTTAATTTAAATTAATTACAAAATCTTTATATATATAAAAGTAGGATAGTCTTGAAAAAAGAAATTTCCTCCTAAAACTTGCATTAATTAATGATTTGCAATTAATACTTATTGTATTAATAATTTACATTTTGTAATTTGCATTAATAATTTAAAATTTTCAATTGTTTTGAAGTAATAAGTAGTAATAAAATTTTCTCCCAAAACTTGCATTAATGATTTGCATTTAGTACTTATTGCATTAATAATTTATATTTTGTAATTTGCATCTTTATATATATAAAAGTAGGATAGTCTTGAAAAAATAAATTTCCTCCTAAAACTTGCATTAATTATTGATTTGCAATTAATACTTATTATATTAATAATTTATATTTTGTAATTTGCATTAATAATTTAAAATTTTCAATTACTTTGAAGTAATAAGTAGTAATAAAATTTTCTCCCAAATCTTGCATTAATGATTTGCATTTAATACTTATTGCATTAATAATTTATATTTTGTAATTTGCATCTTTATATATATAAAAGTAGGATAGTCTTGAAAAAATAAATTTCCTCTCAAAACTTGCATTAATCAATGATTTGCAATTAATACTTATTGTATTAATAATTTATATTTTGTAATTTGCATTAATAATTTAAAATTTTCAATTATTTTGAAATAATAAGTAGTAATAAAATTTTCCCCCAAAACTTGCATTAATGATTTGCTTTTACTACTTATCGCCTTAATAATTTATATTTTGTAATTTGCATTAATAATTTAAATCTTTCAATTGTTTTGAAATTATATGTACTAATTATTGTAAAATTAATAATAAATTTTAAATATACGAGTTTTTCAATGCTAATTGTTTTGTATTAAATTTGCATGAGTTTTATGAGAAATATTAATAGACAACTTAAACTATTAATTAAATCATAGAAAATTATTCATTTATTTAAAATATTATTTTTATATCTTTATTCTATGTATATTTATATAATATTAAAATATGATAGTCAAATAAAGTATTTTGCCAAGTGTCAATCAATGATGAATTTTTTTTCTCAAAAACTTGCATTAAATCAAAGGTAGTGATTAATTAATTATTAATTACTTTAATAATTATATTATAGTTTTGAAAATGTGATGTCTTAATAAATTCATAAAAAATTACTTAAGGTTGTCAAATGCTACGATTTTTCAATGCTAATTAATATTTAAGATATCACATTTTTAAGACTATGGAAGAAATCAAAATTATTTTTTTTTTAAATTTTGTTATTATTGAAAAAAATTATTCTTACTCATATTTAAGAGTTTTAATTTATATTTATAATGATCATATAATTAAAATTAAATAAAAATCTTAAATATTAAAATTCATTATTTTCATTAAAAAAATTAAATTTAGCTTAAGAAAATAATTAAAAATTAAATTAATAAAATTAAATATAAAATCTTAAAAATAAATTTAAAATATCATTTAAATTAATAGCAAAATTAATTAAAAATCTAATTTAAAGAAATCTAGTTTAATATTTTTTGATAATTTATTTAATTTAACTCAATTAATTTATTTTTAATTTATTCTGTTATTCTTTTAAAAAATAATCAATTAATAAATGTTTTTAATATATATTAAAAAATATAAAATATAATTCTGAAATTTTAATAAATATAATTCTGAAATTTATTTATAAATAAACTTATTAAATGTTAAAAATCTATTTATAAATATAATTCTAAAATTTAAATAAACTTATTTTAATAAATATAAAATTAGTTGTTAGAAACTTATTTTCAGAATTATGAAATTTTAATATAGATTTTTAATTTATTAAAAATCTATTTTTAATTTATTCTATTATTCTTTTATATATTTGTTTTTAAAATATATAAAATATAATTTTGCTAATGTATATAATATATATATGTCCACACATGTCAAGGAGTGTTTCGCAGATCAAGTGGTTCGCGCGCGCGTGTGCACAGTGAGGGTTCTGGGTTCGAAACTTGGGGAGGGGGAAGGTACGTACTGGGATTTAATTTCCAGCATCGCCACGTGGCGTGCAAGGGTTGGGCGAGTGCAGGGCTCGCGGGCATTGGTTGAGCGGCCGGGCGCGTGCTAGGCTGGCTCGCGCAGGTAATTAAAAAATTAAATTTTTTATTTTAGTGGCGGTTTTGAAACCGCCACTAAAATTAAAAAATTAATTTTTTTATTAATTTTTGCAGTGGTTTTGAAACCGCCGCTAAAATTAAAAAATTAATTTTTTTATTAATTTTAGCGGCAGTTTTGAAACCGCCGCTAAAATTAAAAAATTTAATTTTTTTATTAATTTTCTCGGCGGTTTTGAAACCGCCGCTAAAATTAAATATTTTTTTTTAATTTTTAAAAATAAAATTTTAAAAAAATTAAAAAAATAAAATTTAATTTTAGTGGCGGTTTCAAAACCGCCGCTAAATATTATAGAAATCGCCGTTAAATCACTTATTTAGTGACGGTTTTTAAAACGGCCGCAAAATTTAAAATTAGCGGCGGTTATTCCAGCGGTTGGAAAAAATCGCCGCTAAACGCTTCGCGACGGCTGACTGAAAACCGCCGCTAAATGCTGATTTTTTTGTAATGAATGTCAGATCCAGACGTGCAAGCACGATGATTATTCCAACAGAAATGGCAAACGGGCAAGGAATAAGATCAGGCAGGAAAGGTAATCGGACGCCATCAGGGAGCAGCTGATGGTTGCCACGTGCTGTCATCCAGCAACTACCAAATGATAGGTTGCGGTTGCTATACGTGACCCTCCAACCAGCTTAAACCAAAGACGCCGTTTGGTGCCTCATAGCCAACAATTTCAAAAAATTAAAAAATTCATAAAAGTAAAAATAGGTTATATAAACAGTCTTTTTACAAAATTCTCATTCTTATAATTGCTTGGTGTGGCTGCTAGGAGACTGCAATGTCATTCTTATAATGTCAAGAATTAACTACATCACATAACAACTCAAATCCCCTCTCTTAGCATGTCTTTATAAATATAATAATAAAATAAATAGAAATTGGCAAGTTGTTGAGTGGGTATTGGCTGCTATGTAATGTGGCTAACTTTTGTATGGAACTATTTATACACTCCGTCAATTTAATATAATATTTATCCTTTTTAAATAAATATAATTATTATTATTATTAGTATAAAAACGTCATAAAATTAAAAGTCACATGGAATGAGTATTATTTTTTATGTATGTATAGAGTTTTATATAAAAACTTTTATTTACGTTTTATCATTTTTTTATTTTTTATATAATTCTCGAAACAGACATCTCCCGAACGACAAAGGGAATAAAGTAGTAGGATTAGAGGTAAAAGTCGATCCTATAAGGATACACCTTCTCCAGATCCAATAATGTTGGTTCGCAGTCTTCTTTGTCTATCTCCACACATGTTATCACTTCTACTCCTTTATATCCTCAATCATCACACCTACAAGCTTTTGTTCTCATGACTCATTCCAACAACCTTTTGGCGTGATGCAATATCCTATACTGTAGTTTTATCCTTATCTCACCCACTCAAGACTGCACAACAATCTGCCCCTTTCCTAGGTCAACTTTTCATCACCTAGGAGGATCCTACCCATACTTATTTATATCGACACCCCATGCACATCCTTCGTCCTCTTCTCCTAGAAAAATGTTGAGCCGACTCCATCTGAACCAACAGATAACGGCCGAGTTGATTATCGAGTAGAGTTATCCTACAATAAGAACTATAATCAGTGAGTATCTTATATATTATTTTAAAGTGATTGTTTGCAATTGTTATATACAGAAATGCATATTTTTACTTGATAAATATCAATTTTACAGTTTTTTCCTTGAGGTTGGTCCACCAAGTGTACAATCAAAATTTTGAAAGAGATGATACACTGATACTTGACTTTATTGGGATGACGTGCCCGAAATAACACAACGGATGTGGCTTCATTAGCGTCATAAAATTAAAAGTCACGTGTAATGAGTATTATTTTTTATGTATATCTTTTGTCATTAAATATATTCAAAGGTAAGCATTTTAATATTTCTATAAAATGTTATGCATTTAAACTAATATATAATTATGAATATATAAAAAGTAAATATATTTGATGATTTTGGAAGCAGTCACCAATTCAATTTGTAGCACTTTTGCGAGACTTAGAACCTGTCCTAGACAAATTTAAGTTCATGTTTTTTTGCACACATGAAACAATAATGATTGTTCCAATTAAGAAGATGTCGCTTCGATGTTTAAGTCAATAAGGATACTAGAGATAACTTAGAAAAGTTTTAGAATAGTATATAATGTTGTATATTTGACTCATCTCTCAAAGTCTTTATATCTTTTGGGTTGAATGTCATGTTAAATATCTCAAAAGGAGAATTAGTCGGCTTCACCCATATCACAAAGGATTAGTTGATTCTTCTTGATTTTGCTGATAATGATTTAGATTGAGATCAATGGATAAAGGTAGAATATCATGTCCCAAGTTCATGGAAGTTAGGACACGGTACACCAAAAAAAACTTAGAATGTCTATCCTACAATTCTGCTAAAAAAACTTCAAATGTCTATCCTACAATTTCTATCCTACAATTCTCCTAGCTAGACGTGGATTTATCTAGTTCTGAAAGTGTAGGGATTTGCCTCATGGCGAGGATTTATCCTATGATAATTGCCTATAAATGGGGCTTATTCAATAGGTGTTTTAAGACTTTTTATTTGAATTGTTCTTTTGTTAAGATTATTCCTATCTCAACTTGGAGATTACTTTTTGAGGCCATCTTCTATTTATCTGAAGTTTTTTTTCAAGATGCTTATCTTCGAATGTCTCAATAAATGTTATTTTTCTAGCATTTGGACTAATTCATTTAACTCATTTATCTATGAGAACTATAAAAGTATAATTCGATTGAGATCTAAATTCTTGAGTTCTTTGAGTCATTCGAGATCAACTTACATATTGTTTGCTACCATAACTTTCAACGTATGTAGCCCAAATGATGTGGGCACTTGTCTTCGATGGATTTTCTTATTTTCTTAGACATTATCAGTGTAAGTATATTAATTTCAAGTGTAGTTGGAGAATAAAAAGAAAAAAAATGATTTAGATGAGGCAAAAATATTAACAACCTATATTTTGAGCAATGGAACTTATTGTCTTTAACAAAATTGACGAAAAGGAATTGGAGAACTTATGGGCAATATGGAGAGAAAGGAACAAAATTATTTTTGATAATGTGAATCTTAATGAGCTTGATCTATTTAGTAATGTAATTTCAAGGTCAAGGCGGCCACTTGGATTAAAGATTTAGACCCTCCCTTCCATTATGCCTTCAATCAAGTGGCATTTTCATCTATTACTCTTAATAACTGCTCTGTCACTTAAGTTAAAACCCCTCTACTGTTTAATTGGATTTGTTTCACCTCCTACAATGATGGTGATCAGGCTGCTTCAAAGCATGATTGCTGGGATTTTAATGCCTCCAACTAATTTTTTACAGAGGCCAAAAAGTAAAGTGTCTCTAATTAATGGATATATTGTAGAGGCGCGTAACAAAGGTACATTGGAGGAAAACAATTTTAATGCCTCTAAAGACTTTGTTATGGAGGTTCCTGCTGTAGATGACGACATGTTTGACACGGGCGTCGAGGTTAAGGCGACAACGACGGCTTATCCGGCATATGGCTCCTGTTTGGCTACGGGGAGGGGACGGTCTCGGGAAGCACTCCCAACAAATATATTGTTATTGTTACTATAATGAACCTTCATTTTCTATAAAAGAATAAATAAATGGCTTCTCCCATCGAGAATAACAATTATATCGGAGTACTTAATGATTCCAAGAGCCACGTTGAATGGGACACTTTACAATAATAATCAATTGAATTAACGAAAAATACAGATTTCACAAATTCACTGCTAACTTATTGGATGAATCAAACAAATCTTCAGGGGAACACGAATTTAATTAAAGTACAGCAAATCATTGATAGAGTTTTAAACTTTTTTTAACCATACGAAAACATTCAGAAGTCCTCCTCCGGCTCATGGTCCAACAACTTCCAAGTGCCATCCCTCTGCTGAACCATACCGTTGTTCATCACACACCACCATGAACCAGGCACAAGATACTCTTCTTTCAAAGCATCCATTGATTTGTTAACCAATGCAATATCGCGATCAATCTCCAACTTGAACCCTCCTTTTGATCCTTGTGTCCCTGCGACGCCATGCAAGTAAGCCTCCAAGTTATGCCAAGTCTGTAGATTTCCAGGACTCTTCAAGTATTGGGACCTGCAAGTATCAATCATCAGTTCTTCCCCCACCTCTGAGTAAGCTATCAATGGATACTTGGGAACGATATCTAGGGCATTATGGATACGAAGAATTCGAAGATCCTTCAACCCAGAGACCAACTCTTTGAAGCCTGAATCACCAACTCGAGGACTTGCAAACACGAAGGCTGTCACTGGACAGCCCTTGTTCAATCCGTTGGCAGCTATGTCGACAGCGTTCAGAGTTGCGACTGCTGCTCCCAAGCTGTGGCCGACTACGGTTATGCTTATCTCTTCGTCCTTGTATTCTTCCACTAGTCTTCTAACTTCACTAAGAACCTGAAATATTTGATAAGACACCAAAACTATGATTAGCCCAACAGTGACAACCAAACAAATATTGGATTTGGGGAAAGAAGATGAAAGTTCATATCTAGCCAAGTGGTTTAAAAATACTCACTTGATCTCTGGCACTAGTCTTAATGATTGAATCTGGATCGCTTGAAGTGTAGATAGAGTGCCATCCTCGATGCACCTTAGGATCGTGCTCCTCTCCAAGTATGTCCTCACCCGACACTTGAATAAATTCAATATCATTAACCCATTCCAGAGCCTGGATGGTTCCTCTCCAAGCAATCACAATATCCCTCCTCCCCAAAGCAGCCTTCCCTTCGTCTGTAGCCACCGCCACATACCCCATCCAATTTGACTCCTTACTCTCCCCTTCTCGCGACAAAAATTTGAATGCTCCCGCAACGGCAGTTGACGCCGTCGTATAGAAATATTTGGTAGCAGTGTACCTGAACGGATTGCCGTGCTCTAGGCCAACCCTAGCAAAGAGGTTCTTCTTCGCAAACCGGTTGCGCCCTGCAAATCTCGACTCTTTCATGGAGATGAAATTGTCGTAAGTTGCTTGCGCCATCTGCCCGTAGTGAATTATGTATTGCCGGAGTTCGATGTCCATCTCGTCCAATAGGCCGCTCCAGTTGTCTTCCCCGTTGAGAAGCCTCCATCTTTTGGCAACGCTGCTATAGTCCGCCATCGCTTCTGTCTAGTTTGCTTCCAGAGAAAATGGATATATATGGATTGGTGTTTGTTTGAAATCTGAATGCATTTGCCTTCATGGGGGTTGCATGGTTTTTATACTGAGCGGGTGGTGAGGATAGCGTTGAGCTGATATAATATTCGTTCAAAGTAATTAATAATCTTTGGCCGCCATGACTGCCGTATCATGTTATCAATTCAAGCTCCCAAGTATGATATACAATACAATATACTTCACTTGTTTGGCAACTTGCAAGCTGTTTAATTTCTTCTCAGCCAAACGTTTAATTTGCTGACCAGATCGAACCCCTTCAACCCACGGAGAATTTGTCTTGTGTTTTACATGGATAAATCTTGTACGTAACACCTTCTGCGTTGCCTGATTCAAGCAAGCGACGAAAGTTATTTTTACCCACCCTCTCTGAAATACATAACAAGGTATATACACAAAATTTCTAGGTAAACTCACTAAGTACTCTAATAGTTAATTCACAAATAGCACATATTAGGTAAGCAGATACCTATTTCTGATTGTGAATCGCTTACAAAAAGATTTAGGACACAGTTTTTCTTTCATTCGTACAATCCAGAGAACAATTAGTTTTTGTCAATAGTACTTATGAAAATTCCACACTTGCATTCAAATGGAAGATTAGATTTGTAGTCTTGACATGGTCTTCAACTCAGGAGTGGGTTGAAGACCATATTCAACTCTTGAGCTATTTGTAGATTTGTACACTTGGGATCATTTGTACATATATTTAGCTCGACACGTTTTGATAGGGTCAGAAGAAACACGTTTTAATGATTGTAAGTTGTTGAACAGGTAAAACATGTGCTAGGAAACTCTCCATTTCATGCATATCAAAAGTGGGAAAACGTCATTACCCATTTTTTTATTTTTTTATTTTTAACGTTTGGTGATATTGAACTCATGGCGGCCGACCGTGATTGGAACACGTCATCCTTAGTTTAATCGAAGACGGAAACTGTTCATTTCCACGTTTGAATGATTCTGATATAATATTTGAAAAAGGCAAAAAAAAAAACAGAAAAATTAGAGCCACGTAATCTCCATTATCCATACCGTACTCAGTATTAGACCCTAATCAACCAAGTATAAGTTCCCCGCACTTTGAAATTTCTTCGCAATGTGAATAAACGAAATCTCATTGAATACACATCAGATTGAAAGGTATGATCCAAGTGGCCATCTGAATAGACATTTTCAAGGTTTAATCATGGGGTATTTAAAACTGAACCACCCATTAAGTGATCAAAAAAAAAAATGTCTTTTAAAAATGATTCAAGTGGTATTCTTTTTTATTTAGATAGATCACCTCTTCAAGGATGATTCAATTGTAATTTATCCTAACTAAATTAATGTTGGTGGCATTGTAACATGCCTGAATTATACCATATAATTAATATGATAAAATCAACTTGCAAAATATGAAATACACAAAGGTGAGGAAGAATATTTTACTCATATATTTTATTTGTAAAAGAATTAAATATATATAAGTAGGGGTGACAATTCGTGTTGGCGGATCGTAATCGTGTCGTGTTGAGACACACGTATAACACGTGTCAGGCTAAGCCGAACACGACCCGTTTAATAATCGTGTCAAATTCCTTAAACCCGAACACGACACATTTATTAAACGTGTAACACGACCCGACCCGTTTAACTAAACGTGTCGTGTCACATGTTAACCTATTTAACCCGTTTGATTTAAACGGATCGTACTGTGTCATCTGTTAAACGTGTTATTTAGTTTTAAACGTGTTATTTCGTATATAATCGTGTTAATGTGTTCAAATCAACCCACTAACCCTTTTGATTAAACATGTCATTTCGTATATAATCGTATTAACGTATTCGGGTCAACCCATTAACACGTTTAATTAAACGTATCATTTCGTGTCTAAACGGGTTAGACGGGTTGACCCGCCTAAGACATGAAAATAATCGTGTCATAAACAGATTCCGAACCCAATTAATCCCAACTCTAACTCACTTAACTCCATATCATATCGTGTCGTGTAATCGGCTCGTGTCCAAATTGTCTGGACTATACGCAAGTGAGAATGACTTTTGTTTTCCTAAGACTAATTGAAAGATACGTCCGTGAATGAAAATAAATAAATAAATAAAACAGGAGGCGTATCCAAAATCAATTAAGGCTGGCCGAATGAAGGTTAATGGGCTCCCTCAGATCATCAAAAGCCCAATCTGCTTAACCAAACTACAACCAGGCTCTTATTGACCCAAAGTAGAGGGCCCAAAAGCTTGTCTTGCAAAACGGTTTCTGGGTTTCGTTTCCCAAGTGAAGTGAGTGAGGAATGCTAATCACTTTCTTAAACATTTTATTTTTTATTATTTTTCTTCTTATGGGGTCACTTTACCATAGCTAGACTTATTTTTAATAAAAAAAAATCAAATCACAGATGTTAAAACATAAAAAAATAAAAAAGTAAAAACATTCATTTAAGTTAATTTCCTCTCATCGACCCTATTAAGGTCCCCCTTTCAACCATCATTAAGGGCTTTTGTTGATTTACATCTCTCTCTCACACACACAAATATAAAAAAAAGTCATTTTATCTTCTTAACATACGGATCAATTAATTGGATCACAATTAATTAGAATTTGTATTAATAAGTTATGAGTTCGATTGTTTATCATATATATAATGAGATAAAGTCTCAATTTGTGATTTAATTTTTATATTAAAATTGAAGGTACGAGTCATAAAAGATCGTACAAAAATGATAATCTTAAAAAAGTCGGTATATTAAGACATAAATGAGTGATTTGACATAAAAAGGAAGGGAGGGGGGTGTTTCCGTATAGGTTACGCAATAAGTGTACAGTTGTATGCATAAATGAGTTGATTGGTGCATTGCTAGAGACTTGGAATGGGGCGGTGAGTGAAGCTTAAATGGTGCTCATTAATGAAAATTTCAACTTACAATGAAGCCTCTCTCTCCAATCCAAACAAACATGTGAAGGGTAGGCTCTCTCCCACCCACCCCAGTCTTTATGATAGCTGTAACAGTAGCAAGTAGCAACTCATATAAATCATGGACATAAAGCAGCCGGCCAATTATTCTCTTTGCACAAGATTCATGGGGAAAGAGTACCCTGTTGCAGGGCAGGGCTGGGCTGTCACCCGAACCACTCCCATCCCTACCCCCAAATAATTTTTCCCTTTTCAAATGAAAATTAATAGTGATATCTTTTTAGTACAAAGCAGTGCCGGGGCCCCGGAAAAGAGTGGCCACATTCATGATAGTACTATTTCTAGTAACAATTGCAAATTATATGGAGGCCTAATGTGACCATATGCTTATTCTTTCTTTCTTAAAAAAAAAAAAAAGTGATCATATACTTGCCCAAGTTTAAAAAGAAAACTGCCTCAAATGTACAAATTATCACCTCTCTCACACCACCCATCTTGTAATAACATTATATGAACATATCATGTTATATCTTTCTGTTCTAGCTGCAAGTCATTTTAATTGTTAACACATTTTTTAACGTGCTAATTGGTTTACCATTAAACCAAATCAATTTAGTATCTATTATCATTTATAATAAAATTTAGTATCTACTGTCATGAAAGTTGGATCGACAAAATACTTCATTCTCATCCTCGCCGAGCAAGCTTCCAATCGCTTGAACGAATAGTACCAACTCAATATATAATAGCCCCCAATGACATTCGTTTTCGTCATTTTAATGAGTCTTGGAACCAAGTTCTTTTCCTTTTCTAATTCTCTCTGTGGGTTCAATTGCCTACTCAAGTTTTCCAGAATTACACATGTAGTAGTATGCTTTGATGCATAGAAATGACTTGAAAACGTTGTTCCGACGTTTCCGAGACATTTTCTATTTTGGAAACATAAAAGACAGCTCAAAATGTTTTTTGGGCCATTTTTATAATTTGTGAAACATTTTATGGGCATTTTGCAAATTATAAAAAAAATTGAAAACTCATTTCCAGCTATTGATTTTGGTTCCATCTCTAACCACCAACTATATATATTAATTTCTCTTCTTCAATCTTTTTCAGGCCGCTTGTCATTTAACCCTAAATCTAATTTCCATTTTTGAATCCCAAAGATCGTCATCGTCGTCCCCTCACCGGTTGCTTCTTGTTTGCTTAGTGCATGTGTCGCTGTCGAACGAGCCTCGGTCTCGCAATTGTTGTTCCTTCTTGTGATCGTTTCCTCTCTCAGTTGATCATTCCTTCTCACACTTATTGTCAATTGCTTCTTGCTACTCGGTCGTTTTCTCTCTCAATTAGTCGTTGTCATTCCTCTCTTGGTCGTTCCCTTTCACCATCATTTTCTCTTGTACTCATCCCCGATCGCTTCTTATTTGCATTATGTTTGAACTATTTTTTATATTAAAAATTATATTTATTAAAAAAAATTATTTTTTTTTAATTTACACTTTACACCACATTTCTGCTTCCTACTTTTTAAAAAAAATGACATTTCCTCATCTCTATTTTATATCAAAAACATTTTCCATTTTCGTTTTCGTGCAACCTAAATAATATAATGTTTGGTTCAAAATTTTAATTTAGCTCTACTAACAATAGATTTTAGATTTGCCACTGATCATTTCAATCATTTTAATTTTATTCTTTGTTTTGTTGTAGGGAGTCAGCTTCATTGCAGTTTTTATGACCATAACACCTTCTAAGGTGTTGAGAGGACTAAAAAAAGATGATTTAGGAGATTTTGATGGGAGTCACAAATAAGTAAATAAATAAAT
The DNA here is from genome assembly GCF_014633365.1 of Diospyros lotus. Taxonomy (NCBI): domain Eukaryota; kingdom Viridiplantae; phylum Streptophyta; class Magnoliopsida; order Ericales; family Ebenaceae; genus Diospyros; species Diospyros lotus. The sequence continues at coordinate 18,244,555 of NC_068339.1, read as the reverse complement.
GATCATATTATCACTAATAAATAAACTAGCTACTTTTTGGTAATATTAAATCCTTAATTAGGAAAGAAATGGAATGAAAATATGGAAGTGACTAATTTGTATTCCTTTTGGAAGGGAAAGCAAGCTACTAAATGCATTTTTAACTTTTTGTTGTTAAATTAATAAAATATAGAAAGTTCAAACTAAAATTACAGATTAATTGGGTCTAAAATAATTATGAAAATGAGTCTGTCTTATTTAAAGTTAAAATAATTATGAAAAAAAATCATATTTTAAGTCATAGATAATAAAATCTATTTAAACATTTATTAAAATAAGTCTTAATTTACACACTAGTAATGCCGCTGGCTCAATCTACTATGTAGAGACCATCTAAGAGATTAATTAGAACCCTGGCTAGGCTAGATAACTTCATTATAATTAGCCCTTTCATCCTTTAAATGCAGATAAACACATAGCAGATACCATGTAGGACCTAAGGAGAATTATACGAGGTCCACACGACTCAAACATGAGACTATGGTGTCATCGTTGACATTTTTTATGCCTTTGACTATGTTTGATTGGGCAAAGATGGTAGCCAGCCAAGATGACATGGGAATTAGCCTGTGTACTAAGCCAAGTCTGCGAGAGGATAATCGAGCCAAGCTAGGAGTTTCTTTATGTGTTAGGCCAAATTGTGAAGGAGGGATCAAGCCCAAGGAGGAAGCCTCTGTGTTAGGCAAGGTGAAGATCAACTGGAGAAACTTGATAGGACAAACGAGCCTTGGAGAGGTCAAGGAGGATCAAGGGCGAGCCAAGTGCACTAGGGTGCTGCACAAAATGAATAGGCCATGTGACAAATGTTGGGAGCCTCCTTGGGGCAAAGGGGGTGGGGAGTAAGCCATGAGCTGGGCAAGGCTTGGCGATAGCATGAGGAGTTTGCTTGGGTGTAACCAAACATGGCAGGGAGGTTTGACAAGAGATTAAATCTACTTGCATGGGCAAGTGTTAGGAAAATATGGCACATAGGGCCAAAATGGCATGCCTACGTAAAGCAGTTAGGAAGACTGGTGAGACACAGGGCCACATCAGGGGTCATATATAGTTGTTGCACAATGGCGAGCTAGAAAACATTCTGGCCAAGTGGGATGCACAAGGTTGGGGAGCTACGAGGATGATACCTAATGATGTAGTTATGATGAAACCAAAGTACAAAAAGACCCTAGAGGTTACAAGAAGGTTCTAGATGGTTCTAAAGGATTCTAGGTTTGCCTGATAGACTTTAGACTATTCTAGATTATTCTAAAGTATTCTAGTAAGTCTTCTAGATTATTCTAAAGTATTCTAGTAAGTCTTTTGTATCTTCCATGCTATTCTATAATGATCTAGAGTATTCTAGGTATATTTTTTGGGTGTCTTTTGTATTCATGAATATTTTAGAGATTTTTATATTAATGTGATAGGTGGTAGATGGTAGTTGGTAAAATGTTTTAGAATAGGTTATTATTGAGCTGAGGCCTATATAAAGGCGCTTACAAAAAAATTCATTAGATGGATCCTACTTGAGATCGAGGTTTTTCTCTCTAGAGTTTTTCTTTTAATTATATGAGCTTGATTATTTTTTTATTCCTCTAAGTGGTATGTGCAAGTGTGGAAAAGACTCACCTAGTCTTGTCCAATCAAGGGACATCGGCTAGGTGCCATTCACTTCCGACCTTGCTAAGTGGTCAGGGTGCGACATTGGTCTCACCAACAAATATTTTGCCTACCCCCACTAGATTACCACCCTAATTGTTATCTAATTATTCAACCTAGATAGATTATGAGCTACCTATTATTGTCTTCTACATTGTACGAACTTGACTAACTCTTATGGGGGAAAAAAAAACAAAATATCACCTAAAATATGTCAAGAGATATAAACACAATCGAATCTATCCAGGGAATTGCTAGGAATGGAAACAACCTCTTCCACCAGAAAATAATCAATTTGTTTGATGGAGGGATATCCCTTAGGAACAAGGTAGAAGAAGGCAACACAAGTTTACTCTCCCATTGCAATGAATTATTATTTTTTAAGAGTGCATCATCCTATGTCATCGCCTTAAAAATTTATTAGTTAAATTGTTGTAGAACTTCAATGTTTGGACCATTTGTACAAAGACCGCTTTGTACAAGCATTGCCAATTAAACCCTAATTAAGGTAAATTTAATTAATTGGATTCTATTAAAGTAAATATTAAAAAATAAAATAAAATAAATACAACAAATGCCCTTTGGGCTTTGGCCACCAGTGATGGACTCCAAAACAGCAACAGGAGGACTCCAACTGCCGTTGGTTTCGTCAAAGAGAAAAGGAAACAAAGGGAAAGACAAGACACAAAGAGGGCCTTTGTTGTTCCCCCAATCTCATCTCCTTCAACTCCGTCAGCAAAGGCCTAATGCTACCCTCTGACGACGATAGGGTCCTCGATCTAGTGAAACTCTCTCTCTTCCCTGAGCAACTACCGTGCACCCTCTTTGGGTCATTCTAATTTCCTTCTATATGTGAACGACGACCTAATGCTACCCTCTGACATTGCCACCATCCCCCATCTGTTCATTTTCTTTATAGCTCTGGCTTGAGCTCTCTCTTGCTCTTCTCGGATCTCTTCATGTCGTCTCTCTATGGCCGTGAACCACCGCAACCACTTCCCTCTGTTTTGTATCCCTCATTCTCCCGTTCGTCGAAACAATTGAAGACAACAACTGTCCCGACTCCCGCCCCCACCTTTCTCTCTCTCTCTGACCTTCCTATATGGTTCCATGTCCATGTCTTTGTATTGACCTCTATCTCATCCAGACAAAGTGGCAGCTAGAGCCCTACCCCCGCCAACTGGACCTAGTTGCAGACAACAAGGGGGCATTTTTTTTTTTTTTTTATTTGTATTTTGTTTAAATTTAACTTAATATATTTTAATCAATTAAATTTAACTTAGTTAAAGTTTTAATTAATGATGTTTATAATAAAAAGATGTCTGAATAAAAAATTACAAAAATCTTAAAAATCATTTTCAAACTATAAAAAAAATTGTAAAAATAAACCAAATACCTATTGTGGGTCAATGAGGAAGGAGATTGGGCAATTGGGGGTGGTTACGGATGCACGCTTATCCCATTGTGTGTGTGTGTGTGTGTGTGAGATAAGTAATGGCTGAAGGGCTGCACAGCAAAGCATCCATCATAATCTTCTAGTCATGCAATTGCAACACAAGCCCCCAAGGGAGGGGCATGTACAGTAAGTTTAAATGTGGGGGTTGATGAGAAAGTGATGGGTGAATGCATGAAGTATATATCATGCAGAGCCCGTCGCCCGCCCCTCATTACTGCACCGCATGTTCTTTCCAACCGCCTCAAAGGTGACACCGCTCTCACCTCACGTGGTGTAACTTAGGGCAACCCTCGGATGTATATATTTGCTTTAGCTCCCGCACAAAGCATTTTTTTTTTTTTTTTAATGGATCCACTTTGTCTCACTTATGAATCTGATTAAAGTTTGATTTGAGCTTTAATTTTTCTTTATGGGCTATAAATTACGATGGGTGTTGTTTCATCGTCCTAACTTAATAAGCACACATTGTTTTAGAATAAATTCTAATTAAGTTTATAAATAAATCATAAATAGGTTTATAATTGAGCAATTAAACAAGCTCTTTTTTAAAGTCTAAACAAGCAGAGCTCTCTCAAAGTCAAACTCTACATTCGGGACATGTCAGCACTTATGTTTTTATTTTAATATAATATTATAAATTAATCACATATTCTTTGGTAATTTTCACATACCACCCATCAGTTTTAAAAAACTACACTTGATATCTCTTGAGTTGATATTTCGGTATAATTAATCTCAATGTTAAAGAATATTAATTTTCCTAATACACACACTCAATCTCTCTCTAGGAATAACAATAATACTAGTAGCAATGGGTTTACGTTCCTTTCTCATTTTGACCTTTTTTTTCTCTTTATTTCTCAATAAAATCATAATGAATTCAAAAAAATAATATTAAGGGTTATGAATTATCAGTCATATGACACCTTTTCATTAAAGAAAACTAAAAAGATTATGTATTATTATTTTCTCTATCTAACATCTCCTCTAATAAAAATATAACATATGACTGATGATCTTGTCATCAATTAAGACTCATAACATTACTCAATCCTAAAAAATAACATTGGGTATAAATGCTACAACTCAATTGTAGGGATTGGATTGGAATACACAAATGATCTCCTCGCCTAACTCACTTGATCATTTACAAAAAAAAAAAAAAAAAAAAAGTTAATGGTATATGCATTTTCCTTTTAAAAATTTCTTTCTTACTTTGTTGCATGTATATTAAAAAAAAAAAAATTGGTGGTGAGCAACAATAATGGTCAGCCATACTAGTGGGTTGGAATTTGTAATTCTTTTTTAATAATTCAAATATTAGAACTTTCTAAATAAATCATCATTTAATCTCCATATATAAGGTTTTCAGAAGATTTCAAACTTGAAATCTCAAATATGTCTACTGTTACTCTTGCTATTGGAATTATCCATAGTATGTTGGGCTCGTAAGGATAATGTAGTTTTAAAAAAAATAAATTAATCATAAAATAACATAAAATGAAAATGCCACGTCGCGTCCCTTCAAGTCTTCTGCTAATAAGTTATGTTATATAGAAACACCTCATAAGAATTATTTTTTTATTTTTTAAAATATTTTTCAATTCTCTTTTTAACTCTATTTATACTTATTTTTTTAAAAAAATATTTATTATCAAATTTTCTATTAAAATATTTTCATGCAACATAGCTAACAAGTACAATACACGGCATTAGACATTCGTAGATGATCTCATCTAAAGATTTGGTATCTTTTACGAGGCAAATATATGCAGTATTTAAAATTATAACTTTTTTTAATGAATTATTAAATAAAAACAAAATACAATATAAATTTAAAATAAAATGAAAATTCGATCCTAATTAAAAAATGGAAAAGATGGAGTATTTTTTTTATAATTAATCCTTTTTGTAAATTCTATTATTGTTTTAAAATATATCAAAAGACAAAAAAAAAAAAAAAAAAAAAAGAAAGAAAGAATCGGTATTGTTCAAAGCGACCGCCTAGCATACGACAACAGATATGTATGTTTGTGTGTGTGTGTATATATATATGAGGGGAGACTGGAGAGGGCGGAGCTGCTCTGGATTTGAACTTTGGAGCAATAATGGTTGCTGGGAAGGTGAAAGTGGCGATGGGTCTCCAGAGCTCGCCGGCGAACCCCAAGCCAGACCCCTCCCCCAAGCCCCCATTACCTTCGCCCAGCTCCGGCAAGGTTCTTCAGAAGGCCGCCGTGTTCTCCCGCTCCTTCGGCGTCTACTTCCCGCGCTCCTCCGCCCAGGTTCAGCCCCGCCCGCCCAATGTCACCGAGCTCCTCCGCCTCGTCGAAGAGTTGAGCGAGAGAGAGTCCCGCTTGAAGACCGAGCTCCTCGAGCACAAGCTCCTCCGGGAGTCCGTAGCGATTCTCCCTGTTCTTGAAAACGAAATCGCTTCCAAGGATGCCGAGATTGCGCGGAACGCGACGAAGATCGAGTGCTTGGAGGCCGAGAACGAGAGGCTCAGGCAGGATTTGGAGATTCTCCATACGAAAGCGTCGGAGGAGAAGAAGGAGTATGAGAAGAAGGTGAAGGCGATGGAGTCTGAGATCACGAAGTTGAAGAGAGTGGTCTTCGAAGCTAGCAGAACGGATTCGAGGAGGTTCCGGAACAGTGATTTGGTTGATAACGACGAGTTTTCGTCGCTGCAGAGGTTTCAGGGGCTGATAGATGTTTCTGGTAGGTCCAATCTGATTAAGAACTTGAAGAAAGGTTTGAATGCTTTTGAAAATGGTGGAAATTTTGAAATTGTTGGCAAGAATAGGGACGAGTTTGGTGAGTTTGGGCGACCGAAACTTCTTCCGTGCAATTCTGAAGAAATCACTGATGAGATTTCCGAGTGTTCATCGTTGAGATCTCGAGCTCCTCGGGTCCCGAAGCCTCCTCCGAGGCCGTCATTTTCGTTTTCTTCATCGCCGTCTGACTCGTCTCGATGCTCATTCGCCGGTGCACCGGAGAGAGCGTCGACAGAGCAGCATTCGGCTCTTCCGCCGCCTCGGCAAACGGTGAAAGTGATGCCTCCACCTCCACCTCCGCCACCGCCACCGCCACCGCCACCGCCGAAGTGTACGAAGACTTCTCCGGCGAAGGTGAGGAGAGTGCCGGAGGTGGTGGAATTCTACCACTCGCTGATGCGGAGGGAATCACGGCGGGAGCCTGGCGGCGGACCCGCCGATGGTCCGGCGGCCAATCCCCGCGACATGATCGGTGAAATAGAGAACCGGTCCGCTCACTTGCTCGCCGTAAGTTTCCTTTCCGGTCACGCTGTTGGAGTTATTTACAATCTTGACACTGACTTTATTTGACTGTGTCAGTGACAGATGACCAGTCTTTCTGTCCTTATGGTACCCCTATAATATGCTCGCCATATAAGACAGGTCGTAGATTCTAAATGATTATACAAAAAGTAATTTCGACGAACCCAAATGGCATTTTTGACATTTCAGTAGCAGATACAAACACATCTATGTAATACGATGTGCATATTAATTAACAATTAACAATTATGCTCTTGGCTCGAGGTCAGCCAAGTCAAAGGTTCTATCCTTAGGCAAGATTCAGGACACTTCATTAACAAAATTCGATAGTTTTGGCAATGTAATTAACAGTAATTTAACTTCTAATTGTATTATTGATTGATACATGACTATTACAGATTAAGACAGATGTAGAGACACAGGGTGATTTCATCCGGTTTTTGATCAAGGAAGTTCAGAATGCAGCCTTTGTGACCATTGAAGATGTTGTACCATTTGTTAAGTGGCTTGACGATGAGCTCTCTTTCCTGGTAAATTAATGAAAACCCCATCAATTGTTTTGTTTTTTGGGTAAATTATCCCATTGTTTGAATTATTTGATTGTGCAGGTGGATGAAAGGGCAGTTTTGAAACAATTCGAATGGCCGGAGCAGAAGGCTGACGCCCTTCGTGAAGCTGCATTTGGGTACAGTGATCTCAAGAAGCTTGAATCTGAAGCATCCTCATTTTGTGATGATCCGCGCCAGAGTTGTGCTCATGCTCTCAAGAAGATGCAGGCATTGTTCGAAAAGTAATCAAATTTTCTCGTGTGTTAATTACACGTGTAATTGTAGTGCCTATTTGGAGACTAAATTTGCTGTGATAACTGCAGATTAGAGCATGCTATTTACGGTCTCTCACGAATGAGAGAATCAGCTTCCAAGCGGTACAGTTTATTTCACATTCCAACGGATTGGATGTGTGACACCGGCTATGTAAGTCAGGTACTCTTACCTTTCTCAAGATTTCACCTTATATGTGAAAAATACCAATCATTCTGGAGTTCTATACAAAACTCGTTCATTACAATAATGGCATGGTAATGTAACTCTTATAATTCAAAAAACGTGTTCTTTTATTAAAAGGGTAGTTGCATAATTGGTCACTTTATAACGATTACCTAAAATATGGCACGTCTATATCGATTGGATGTTTTCTTTACCCGTTGCTCGTAAAGGATGATTAAAAACATACCTATCATGGAATAAACTACTTTTATGTATTGAAATGCATATTTGAGGTGGTCCCGACTAGTGAATGGATATTTATTATTCTTCTAAGTATTAACCAAGTATAGTTGTCGGTAGATGACAAAAGAAAAGATGGAAAGTTTTGTCTCATTTACCCTGACTATTCTGCATGCGCGCATGTGAAGTTCCCGGATCTCTAAACTCTAGCTGTTTCTGTGAGATCCCGGTTTATCTGGATTTATCAGTTAAGAAAGAGTTTAAGATTCTCCTTGTTGACCCTTCATACACTGTCATAATTTAATGTTATATATTTAATACAAAATGCTTTAAAGTTGTTTAAATTAGAGAAAGCTAAGAAACTTGGGGAGCGCAGTGGGAAGCTTCTTTTCCATCCCATGGTTGTATAAAGTTGACTGTAGCATCAAACACTAAGAACTATGCTGGTCTGGCGCAATATTTTTTTCCCTGAAAGTATTTAATGAACTTGAATAGAGAGAAAAGCAGAGTGGTGGTAGGAAACTTCTTTCTTCTTCTATATTGATATTAGGTTGGTGGTTGGATTAGAATAAAAATAAATATGCTATGGTGCTCTGGCACAATTTGTTTTGTTTTATCTAATAATGTAGAACTATCTCGTTATTAGAAATATAAATAGATAAAACATCTGTTAACAACTCAATATAGTTTAAATATTTCTTAGATTAATCATGCTGCTTTTCAGGTACATTAAATTAGAGTAAATTAAAGCAACTTCCTTTGTGAGTGGCGTGACTTCCTACTATAAACGTATGAGATTAACTTAATCCCTATGGTTTCATCAATATTGAATAGTTTTTCCCATCCTCAATTTGGCTTTCCATGATCCATTCCAGTTTTGTAAAGGATGAGACCGGCTGAATGTCCAGTTTTAAGTATGTATAAATTGTGTCTGCATCCGGATTTACTCAAGAGATGCATAAGAGGAAAAGGTCATTCATCCCTAGGGATTAGTCTAGCGAAGTGCGGACACCCCAGGTGAATAAAAAAAAAAAAAATAGGGATCCTTATTTACTCCTCAGCAAAAATAAAATGTTTGCAGGTTCCCATTTGAATCCTTCATTTTTCTTCCAAACCCTCAACCTGAATTGATATTGATGTATAGTTAAACACCTGTGATGAAAGTGGGGAGACAATTAGTTCCAAGCATACGGGTGATGGACTTAATACTATTTCCAATTAAATCAAAATTGCAAACTGATCAATTTGATTGATGGAATCCCTGGCGTCCTTGATGTTAAAGTTACATCTGTCTTTTAGTTAAGAAACATTACTGAATCATGGACTGGTGTCGAAACTTTCAGATGAAGCTGGCATCCGTGAAGTTAGCTATGAAGTACATGAAGAGAGTATCCACAGAACTTGAAATTGTGGGTGGTGGTACTGAAGAAGAAGAACTTGTAGTCCATGGTGTACGGTTTGCTTTTCGAGTTCATCAGGTAAAAATAAAATACCAACTGCCCATTTTTGTCGAACAAGCATCCGCACCCCCTATAGATGATTTTGGCTTAGAAATTACTTGGTTCTTGCAGTTTGCTGGGGGATTTGACGTGGAAACGATGAGAGCATTCCAAGAGCTGAGAGACAAAGCCAGATGCTGCCATACACAGTGCCCAAACCAGCAACAAAAATACCTGTATGGCTCGGCCCCTTGCTGATCTGTAGCAAGCATTACCAAACTCAGCTTCAGAATGTTTTTGTTGTAAAGTTCAAATGGAAAATCAGTTATGTGAATACAATATGGTGGCCACGGCCATTCCGGATTCAGATTTGTAGTTGATGAGCTCCTTAATTAGGCAGTTTTTGACAGAAGAAATGCCTGTCATTTTGTTGCTCAGCAGGAGCCAATACCAGGGCCACTAGCTAGTTGAAGATCTAAATGGGTAACTTGACTTGTGAAGCTAATTTAGGCTACATTTCTTTTTGTACATCATTATGATTCAATCTTGTCAAAGCTAAGTGGGTGTTTAGTTATAGAAATTATGTAGTAATTTTTTATATCTAATTTTATACTTCATCTCTGGTTTTCTATTTGGTTTTTTCGCAGAATTTTGGAAAACAGGCTTTACTATTGAACATGAAAATTACTTTTTATTTCAAAAACTGGAAACGATACGCTAAATGGTTATATAAACATCTTTTCACTTGTCATAAAATGCACTTATTATTTATTAATAGAATTATTTATTATTATTATATAATTATACTTTCGATCCAATATTTATAGTAATGCTATTATTGTATTTTCACTGGTTAATTACTAAAAAGAACTCTTTTTTTTTTTTTTTTTTTTTACTTTATGTTCAATTATGAATTGAATTTCCAAATATTTCAATATTAGGTTTAAACTTTCAATTTATATTAAATATGTATTGTCGTTAGTTTTTTTTTATTTTTTAAAAAATAACTTTGTTATTTTTTAACTTGCAATTCTCAATTAAATGAAGTCGTTTTAAAAAAAGATGAATTAACTGAATAAAGTGGTTTCAAATGTTATAGACAATCAATAAATTGATACCTTGCGGTGGAAGGTAAATACATATATAGGACGCAACAAGTCCATTAGAATGCAACAAGATGATGATTGCTGTGGAAGGTCTTTGAGGTATTGCCGACAGTCTTTCTGCTAATTGTTAATTGCGTAGTTGGTGGGTAGATAACAGTAAGGTCAGCAGTCCTGAATGCATCTGTAAGTGAAAATTTTCTGTTCATGATTTAATGATATATACTCTGTAGAACAGCAGAATTTTTTCAGTTTTCTGCACAATATATGCCTTCTTTTCTTAATGTCATTTTTGTTGTCAAATGGCGTAAATCAATTGCTGGCATTTAAGTCTACATATTGTTTAATTGTTTCAAATTAATGATGTAATTGGACTATATGGTTTTCAAAAAATGAATGGATTTCCCTCTTCCTCTTCGTATCTGATTATTAATCCACATATGATTATTGCCAAATCAACCACAATGAAGAGAATATATAGGTCCCGCATACCACGTACAGAAACAAGTTTCCAACTCTACGAAGATTTTATTATGCCATCTTACCCCTTTTATTAATTAGGACTACTTCACTAGATCTTCACATGCTGACTTGAGATCATTTATTGGTGTTGGGAGTCACAAAAAGTGAGTGGCTAGGAAGTAACGGTCTTTGGCTTACATTTGGAGGCTTCATTGCTTAAAGTGCATATTTAAAGGAGAGAAGCCTAAGTTTTTGCTTAGGGAGTTCATCTTACTTGAAATTTCAAGTAATAAAGCATATGTTTATACATGTTAATCCATTGTTGGCTGCGCCAGTTTAGGCAGTTGGATAGGAAGCCTGCATGGCAATGCCGCAGAGGCCTTCCTTGGCATCAATGTCTCTTTCCATCCTTATGTATCCGTCCTCACCCCAGCTGCTCCCCCATGAATTCTTCACCAACCAGTACTTGGTGCCATCATCCGTTGCTCCGTACCCAACTGCCGTGACGCCGTGGTCTAACTCAGTGCCACAGTCTCCTGTGAAAACGCCACTGGAGTAGAACTGGAACGCGGATCCGCTGGCATCAATGGCTACCGACACTGGCTGATTGGCCACGGCCTTCAACAGTGCTGACTCGCTATCTGACGGCACATCTTCGTAACCTTTGATTGTGGCGGCATGAGAGGCTGCCTTTTTGGAGTTGCAAGTTCCATCAACTCCCTGGTAAGCGTAATCTGTTTCCGTGGTGAGGCCCTTGTTGTCGATTATGAATTCGAAGGCGTCATCCATGAGACCCCCCTCGCAGCCTTGATCTTCACCACTCGTGTCACAGTCCACCAGTTCTTGCTCTGATAGTGAGGTCAAGTGACCTGTTTTGAGCTGGTGAATTCCTTCCATTGCAGCGACTGCTGAGAACGCCCAGCAACATCCTACAATATCATATGAACAATACTTAGTGAAACCTAGTAATACATGAGAAAATGTGATTGTCTATGAGTTGTGTTTGCCTTACCACATTGACCTTGGTCCTTGATGGCAGTCACTGCACCTTTCTTTCTCCAATCCATGCTAGATGGAACTCCAGTCACATTTTCATACCTGAACGCAGCTGTTCTAGATGGCTTTGGATGGGTAGACTTTTTGTATCCATTACGAGAGGCTCGAAACTCTTCACTAGTTAGGTCAGCAAATTCATTGATGGCCAGCTTATAAGGCCGACTCCCAGCACTGTTGAAAGATTCTGTTGGAATTTTAGAGACATTGGTAACTATCAAGTTAACGAACAAAAGCTGAAAAAAAAACATGAATGTGAAAGGTTGTAATCTCATTTTTATTTATTCATATCATCATGCCTTTAAATAGGCAATACATGTCAATTGAATAACAAGAAAATAAGATTTATTGTTGGATTTAAATTTAAAAAACGAAATTATCTCAACCCTCTAAATCAATAAATATAATTTTGATCCAATCAATCCACTAAATCAGTAAACAGATTTTTGACCCAATCAACCCACTAAATCAGCAATTTTGAATCAATATTCAACATTCCTCCTTGATTCAAAGTTGCAAAACTTCAACTTTGTATGGAGCACTTCTCTCCAAATTTCCTCCCAATTGTGAAGCACTTCTCTTCACTTCTTGATGCACTTCTCATCACAATCAATACTTCCTTCAAATGTTGAAAAAAAAACAATTCAATTTCAAGGAGCACTTCTCTCCAAAAAATTCTTCTTGGTGCACTTCTCACCAACTAAAAGAACGTTTCCTCTTCGATTGTTGTAGTATTGTTGCCAAGCGAAGGTATCTCTCTTTCACTTTCGACCCACTGCCATAAACTGAGACCTCTCAAATGAGCTTTCATTTTGGCAGCCCATACTTGATAATTTTCTCCATAAAAAACTGGTAGTGAAAGAGATGATGTGTTGGTGGAAGCCATAGAAATAAAAAATGCGTTGATGGGTTCTCTCTCACAGACCCCTTAAGATCATTGAATGCTCTGATACCACTGTTGGAATTTTAGAGACATTGGTAGCTATCAAGTTAACGAACAAAAGCTGAAAAAAAAACATGAATGTGAAAGGTTGTAATCTCATTTTTATTTATTCATATCATCATGCCTTTAAATAGGCAATACATGTCAATTGAATAACAAGAAAATAAGATTTATTGTTGGATTTAAATTTAAAAAACGAAATTATCTCAACCCACTAAATCAATAAATATAATTTTGATCCAATCAATCCACTAAATCAGTAAACAGATTTTTGACCCAATCAATCCACTAAATCAGCAATTTTGAATCAATATTCAACAGATTCAATGAAGTCGGCATTGGCCTTGAATATCTTGAGTCGTCTTTCCTTCTCTCCATCGTCCTTGTACACGCGTCCATAGCGAGCCATCCACTGCTCATGCCTTTCACCCATAGACGCCCCGGGTAGGATGCGAGATGTGGCTTGGCAAGCCCACATCCCCAAAACTAAAATTGAGACAAGGCCTAGTTTCAAATTGAGCTCCAAAGCCATTGTTTAGTAGCTGAATATAATTGTGCAAGTATGAAGAACTATAATGTGTTGGTGGAATAAGTTCCTTGAGGACACAGGTATATATAGAGTATGCATCTGTTTGTTTTGAGGAACTCTACAAAACTTCATTCCCACTATCATGACGTGACTCTTCGGCAAAAGGGCTAAATCCCCTTGATAGCCCGGCAAGTTATTCATGAAATAGACTCAATTAATATGGATATCGTGCCCGGTGCTCTATTGTTTTTAAAATTCCACTTTTGTTCTTCTGGGTTTGTATTGTTTTCTTGAGGCATCATCCTAAATGTTTAGAACTAGTGAAGTTTCTGTTCCATCATTGCATTTATTATTTATTATTTAGAGTAAATTAAACTCAACATCAGTGAGATTTGACAAAAATACATAATTGTAATTGGAAATAGAAGTGTCATTATCCGCCTAACTTAAGTGAAATAAGAATATAATTGTAGATATATATAGGGAAGATAATTTTTATTTGTTCCAATAGGTACTCAATAAACATAATCCACTTGAGATAAGTGTAAATTTAAAATTTTGTCCAACGAATGCAGAATTACTAAAAAAGAAATATTCACACGAGTAAGAAGATAGGATACAAGACAAGTTTATACTCGACCCATATTTTTTTTTCTTTTCATACATTCTGTCATGTCACGTATTAACCAAATGTATATTTTTATTTTAGTTAACATTATTATTAGCATATTATACACACCAGCCCAAATTCAAACAACTTACCTATTTCAAGGTTAGTTGCTAGCTAGGTCCTTCAACGTTGGCTGAGCAAATTGTAGTTGGGATTATAGTTAAATAAAAAATTAATATTTAATAATAATGATGACCTCAATATCCCTAAATTTGAATGAAGAGTTTGATATGAAAAAAAAAAAACATACTTTTTTAAATTTAAATGATTACATATATCTAATTGATATTCATTATTTGATGTGAATGCATGGGCATGGGTCATAGAAAGAAAATATGGGATACTTACGAATAAGGAGAAGGTGGATATCAATTCATATTTGATTTATTTTCATTTTTATATGGGTAATTATATTAAAAAGACAGAAATAGACACATATGATTGTAAATAATAAATTAGAATGATATCAATTAAAGATAAGATGTCTAATTAAAATAATGTAAACACGAAAAAAAAAAGACAATTACTCATATCTATAAGGTGAGTGAACAGTGATGAACGTTGTATAGTTAATTATTTTAAAAGATACCCAGTAATTTACTTTCAGCGTTTATTTTAAGGTCCTTGTGCAATATATACTTTTTATTATTTTACCTAGGTGGAATAGGTGTCTTTCAAAAATAGTAAAGCACAGAAAACTTATAATACAGAAAAAAATTAGTCACAATTCATTTAGCTAATCTTGTGTAATTGCAGATTTCTAGTAATGCACCTATTTGAATTAATGCTTTTGATTGTCGGTTCCTATATTTTTCTCATGACTTGGATGCTCATGATTATCTCCCGCGCCCAGAACTTTATTTTCTTCAGGAATCATTGGGTTGGATGATTTCTCTCCCAATTATCCACGGCAAGGATTGCAGAGGCAGAGCTCAGGGCCTTTGAAGAACTGGAAAGGGATCGAAGATGTAATTAATTGTTAACCTCAGGACCTCCATGACCAAAAAACTTCTAGTAAGAATACACCAAAACATTGAGATGTTATGCTTACATTTCAGTAATTTATGCAAGATAGAGCCTAAGTTAACTGCATTATTAACCCTTTTGAGTTCATATATATGTTATACTGTGTACTGACTTTTGGGGTCCCTAATTAAGCAACTGTGACATGGCTTCTATTTTTTGCCTTTGGACACTAGTATGAGTTCATGACCAAGTGTGCATCCTTTGGCACTTAGCTGCCCAATGGGAAACCAACCATAAATATTCAATATAAAACAATACCGCGCTGAGCTTCTATTATTTTTGGGACTGACTTTAATTCCAATTACAATCATAGTGCATCCTTGAACCATGACAAAATCACAAAAGCCAGACTTCATGCACCAATTAGTCTCTCTACGTAAAATAATGATGGATTATTTGGCTTGCACACAAAACATTATTAACATAAAAAGTTCCAAACCTTTGGGAAAAATGCATGGCTCAGCAGAAGCATACAAAACGAGAACAACACTATTGGAATTTTGAGAACAATAGAGCAGTGGATACGCTACTCATACTTCATAGTCTATTTCACAGATAACTTGCCGAGCCCTCAAGGCAATTTAGCCCTTTGCCAGAAGAGTCATGTCATAGTGACAACGTAGTTTGATAAGAGTTCCATCAACAAAGCGAATACACTATCTCTGTCTCTCTCTATATATTTACCCATATTCTCGAAGAACTAAACTGTACCTCACCATTCTCCAGAAGAATTATATACAACGGCTTTGGAGCTCAATTTGAAACTAGGCCTTGTCTCAATTTTAGTTTTGGGGATGTGGGCTTGCCAAGCCACATCTCGCATCCTACCTGGGGCGTCGATGGCTGAAAGGCATGAGCAGTGGATGGCTCGCTATGGACGCGTGTGCAAGGACGATGGAGAGAAGGAAAGACGACTCAAGATATTCAAGGCAAATGCCGACTTCATTGAATCTTTCAACAGTGCTGGGAGTCGGCCTTATAAGCTGGCCATCAATGAATTTGCTGACCTAACTGGTGAAGAGTTTCGAGCCTCTCGTAATGGATACAAAAAAGTCTACCCATCCAAAGCCATCTAGAACAGCTGTGTTCAGGTATGAAAATGTGACTGCAGTTCCATCTAGCATGGATTGGAGAAAGAAAGGTGCAGTGACTGCCATCAAGGACCAAGGTCATTGTGGTAAGGCAAACACAACTCATAGACAACCACTTTTTCTCATGTATTACGAGGTTTCACTAAGTATTGTTCATATGATATTGTAGGATGTTGCTGGGCGTTCTCAGCAGTCGCTGCAATGGAAGGAATTCACCAGCTCAAAACAGGTCACTATCAGAGCAAGAACTGGTGGACTGTGACACGAGTGGTGAAGATCAAGGCTGCGAGGGGAGTCTCATGGATGACGCCTTCGAATTCATAATCGACAACAAGGGCCTCACCACTGAAACAAATTACCCTTACCAGGGAGTTGATGGAACTTGCAACTCCAAAAAGGCAGCCTCTCATGCCGCCACAATCAAAGGTTACGAAGATGTGCCGTCAAATAGCGAGTCAGCACTGTTGAAGGCCGTGGCCAATCAGCCAGTGTCGGTAGCCATTGATGCCAGTGGATCCGCGTTCCAGTTCTACTCCAGTGGCGTTTTCACAGGAGACTGTGGCACTGAGTTAGACCACGGCGTCACGGCAGTTGGGTACGGAGCAACGGATGATGGCACCAAGTACTGGTTGGTGAAGAATTCATGGGGGAGCAGCTGGGGTGAGGACGGATACATAAGGATGGAAAGAGACATTGATGCCAAGGAAGGCCTCTGCGGCATTGCCATGCAGGCTTCCTATCTAACTGTTTAAACTGCAGCCAACAATGAATTAACTTCACCTCAAGTTCCACTGAGCACCTCCCTTTTTATAAATCCATACTTGTCTATGTTCACTGTGTTGCTTCTCTTGTTGATGCTTCTGTGCAGTTTGAATGTGCAATGAATTCCTGTGATGCTGCTTCATGAGTCTTCCTTGATACTTTCTCAAGTAACATGAACTCCAAATTAACTTATGTTTCTTTGATCCTTTACAAAAATGCATTTTAACAAAATGAAGCCTCCAGATAAACCTGAAGGATGATTCTGTCTAGACAACTCCCTTTTACTGGCTTCCTTCACCAATAAATTAAATGAACTTAAGTTAGTATTTGAAGGACTCAAAAAAGATGAGATAATTGTACTAAAGGGTCACTGCATTACACCATTAGGCTCATAATCAGCTGTACGTATATATAAGTTGATGCTGCCAATCAATTGGTCCGCTTTTGTTCTCTGTTTTCTTCTTTATCTTTCGCCTGTGACTAGCAATTTATGAGGCTACCCAGTAGAGGCAACAGTGAAGTTGTTAACAACTCACTGAAAACAAGAGTAGACTCCTTAGAGATTCATCAGTCTGGACAAAGGAGGCAAGGGTGGAATTAAGAAGAACAAAAGATTAGGAGGGACTATAAATTAGAATGCAAAGCTAAGGCGAAACATCTTGATTTCAGACCTTGTATATATATATATATCTTCTACAGAAAGGCTATTAATGAAAACATTACAGATCATGGAACTTCAAAAGTTGGTTTTATGTGCCTGTTGGAAATACTACAGAAAATAAGTAACAGAGGTAATAGACTGCAAAAATTGATCGTTCATTCATTAACTTATGAATGTATTTATACAGAAAAAAAATGTAACAAACTCAATAAGAAATCCTAAAATAAACAAGCAACTGAAATTCATAATCAAATTCAAAAACTCAGCAATTTTTTAGCTTCTGTTATTCCACCAAATTCTCAACAATTTCAACTGTTTGACTTTTTCAACTTCTGATCTTTAGTAGCAAATATAGCACTTTTCAACACTCCTCCTTGCTAATTTTGCTGCATACCCCTATTTTTTCTCTCAAAAATTCAAACCTTGCCTTGGACAAACCCTTTCTTAGAATGTCTGCAAGTTGAATACTTTTGTTGTAATATACCAACTTCACCTCACCATTTTTCTGCACTTCCCTGATAAAGCAGTACTTCACCTTGAAGTGTTTGGTTCTTCCATGGAACACTGGGTTGTTCGAAATTGCTATCGCAGCCTAATTATCCACAAATACTTCAGTTGCTTCTTCTTGTGCCAGCCTTAGATCAATCATGATCTTTCTTAACCATAGAGCTTGGTTAACTGCAGCAGCTGCTACCACATACTCAGCTTCTGTAGTTGACTGAGCAACAACTTCATGTTTTCTTGAACTCTAACAGAAACACCCTGAACCCAAGCTAAATAGGTAACCCGAGGTGCTCTTCATGTCTTCGCAAGCTCCAGCCCAATCACTATCTGCATATCCATGTAGGACTAACTCATCTTTTTTTCTAAATTTAACTCCCAAGTCCAATGTCCCTTTTATATATCTTAGCACTCTTTTAGCAGCTATAAGATGCACTTTCTTGGCACAGTGCATGAACCTTGAAAGTAAGCTGACAGAGTGCATTACATCGGGCCTTGTGGCTGTTAAGTACATTAAGCAACCAATCAAGCTTCTATAAAAACCTTCATCAACCATTTCAGCTGCTTCTTCTGGACAAAATTTCTCATTTTGCGCTAGTGGAGTATCCACAGGCTTACATTCCTCCATTTTGAATTTTCTTAACACTTCCTTAGCATACTTCTTTTGACCAATAAAAATCTCACCTTTTGATTGTTGGATTTCCATTCCAAGGAAGAAAACCATCTCACCAAGGTCTGTCATCTCAAATGCATCCGTCATTTGCTCCTTAAACACCTTGACGAGCTCTTCATTACTCCCTATCACTAGCAAATCATCCACATATAGTGAGATAATAATAATTTCATATTTTTCTATTTTAACATATAAAGTATTCTCACTCAAGCTTCTGTTGAAGCCAATGCTTATCAAGTGCTCATCAATTCTGCCATACCAAGCTCTTGGGGCTTGTTTTAGCCCATATAGAGCCTTCTTAAGTAAATAAACCTTACTAGGATTAGTTGTAAATCCCTCAGGTTGTTCAATAAAAATTTCTTCATGCAGATAACCATTTAGGAAGGCGGATTTGACGTCAAGCTGATAAATTTTCCATTGTTGTTGTGCTGCAATTGCCAGGAGTAGCCTTATTATGTCCAACCTTGCCACTGGTGCAAAGGTTTCTGAAAAATCCACTCCAAACTGTTGTGCGTAGCTCTTTACCACTAGTCTAGCTTTGTGTTTGTTCACGGTCCCACCTGCCTTCAGCTTGTTCCTGTAAACCCACTTGACTCCTATTGTTTTTTGTGTAAAGGCCTGTCCACAAGCTCCCAAGTCTGATTCTTATGAATCATTCTCATTTCCTCCTGCATTGCATTGATCCATTTAGGATCCTTTGCTGCTTCTTCATAACCAGTAGGTTCTAGAACTACTACACTACATTTTTGATAAATTTTAGCAAGGGACCTTGTCCCTCTTATGGGTAGTTCATCATCGTTGTCTTCATCAAGCTCAACTACTTTTTTTTCTGTTGTCTGTCTTTTTGATTCAGCCTTTTCCCAATTTCATTCTGCATCTTCATCAAATGTCACATCCCTACTAATGATGAATTTTCCAGTTAGTGGTTGGAAAATTCTGTATCTTTTTGTGACTGTGCTGTACCCCACCAGAACTCCATATTCTGCCTTTTCATCTAGTTTTCCTCTCTTTGCATCTAGAATGTGAGTGAAGCACAAACAGCCAAAAATTTTTAAATTTGACACATAGGGTTTAGTATCATATCATGCTTCAAAAGGTGTTTTTCCCTTTAAGGCTTTTGTTGTAAGCCTGTTCAGCAAAAATACAGCAGTATTAACTGTTTCTGCCCAAAAAAATTTCGGCATATGCTTCTCAAATAGCAAGCATCTAGCCATCTCCATTATGGTTCTGTTTTTTCTTTCACTCACACCATTCTGCTGAGGTGTATTTGTAGCAGAAAATTGATGCTCAATCCCTGCATCTTCACAAAATTTTGCAAACATATGGGTTGTGTATTCGGTCCCATTGTCAGACCTTATTACTTTGATTTTACAGCTACTCTGATTTTCAATCCAAGCTTTGAATTTCCAAAAAATTGTTGTAACTTCTGATTTGTGCTTCATGAAATACACCCAACATATCCTACTAAAATCATCAATGAAAAGGATGAAATACCTGCTCCCATTAAGAGACTCTGTCCTCATTGGTCCACACACATCAGTGTGGATTAGCTGTAGTCTTTCAGCTGCTCTCCAGGCTTTGTTAATTAGGAATGGCTGTCTGGCTTGTTTTCCCAGCTGGCATGCTTCACACACTTTGATTTCTTCTCCAGTGAATGTCATTCCCTTCACAACTTCCTTTTTTTGCATAAATTCCAATGCAGAATTATGAAAATGTCCCATTCTTCGATGCCATACATCAACCTTTGAGCAAGAGTATGCACACGATTCATTTTTTGCTAACTCCAAACTGAAACTCTTGCTTTTCATGTCAACTGAGAACAAAACTTCACCACTTGAGTCAGTAATTTCACATGTTTTATTTTTAAAAAATACAGAATAACCCCTTTCAAGCAATTGCCCAACACTTAGCAGATTTTGGTCTATTTCTGGTACAAAAAGTACATCAGTAATTATTTTTTTACCTGCAGAACCTGTTATAGCAACAGTTCCCTTTCCTTTTACCTCGATCAACTGACCATTGCCAATTCTGACTTTGGATTCGGCAGACCTATCAAGGTCTTGAAAGATGGAGTCATCGTATGTCATGTGGTTGGTACATCCACTGTTTATTAACTAGGCCTCACTTGTGGAGTTATTTCCTGCAAAACAAGTTGCAACAAATAATTATTCTTCATTAGGTTGTTGCACAGTCTGTGCCTGGGTTTGCTGTTTGTTCTTGCAGAATTTAGCAATGTGCCTCTTTTTCTTGCATGATCTGCATTCCAGAATTTTCCAACATTTAGTTGGATGATGATTAGTTTTGCTGCAGTGTTGGCAATGAGGAAATTTAGGAGGATTTCGTGTGCCCTTGCCAACATTGTCTTCTCCTCCTCTATTCCAAAGCTTCTTTCCCTTGCTTTCACTAGTGGCTGTGTACTTTGCCTGAAAAGCCCCTTCTACTCCCTCCTCCTGTCTATAAGCTCTTCTCTGCTCCTGAGCTTGCATCGCATTGATCAACTCTCCTAATGCAATAGTTGACAGGTCTCTTGACTCCTCAAGAGAGGAAATCTTAGCCTCAAACATTTCAAGAAGTGTTACCAGTATCTTTTCAACAACTCTGCTATCAGGAAGTGCTTCACCAAGCATCCTGATCTTGTTGACAATGGCCATCAGTTTGTCAACATATTCCTTGAAGCTCTCAGCTTCCTTCATTTTTTTCATCTCAAATTCTCTCTTGAGATTCAGAATTTGCATCCGCTTTGTCCTCTGATTACCCCGGTACTCCTCCTTGAGAAGATCCCATGCTTGTTTTGCTGTTTCACAAGTCATGATCTTTGTAAAAATCATTTCTGATACGGCTGAGTGAATACAGGTCTTGGCCTTATACCCTTTTCTTGTTGCTGACTTATTTTCTGTGATTTGGGCAATGGTTGGATCCTCAGGTAATGTTGGTATTTCAGTTGTTACCACATCCCATAAATCACTTGCCTGCAAGTATGACTCCATCTTCACTGCCCAAATCTGATAATTTTCACCTGTAAACATTGGTGGTGCTGACATGAAATTGTTTCCTGCCATAGCTGTAATCTGGCTTGAAGGCTAGGTGTTTGGTTTTTTGTAAACAAAAAGAAGGTTCCTCACTGCATTCACTCACTCTCAAACACAAACCCTTAAGATCAATAAGGCTCTGATACCAATTTGTTGGAAATACTACAGAAAATAAGTAAAAGAGGTAATAGACTGTAAAAACTGATCGTTCATTCATTAACTTATGAATGTATTTATACAGAAAAAAATGTAACAAACTCAATAAGAAATCCTAAAATAAACAAGCAACTAAAATTCATAATTAAATTCAAAAACTCGGCAATTTTTTAGCTTCTGTTATTCCACCAAATTATCAACAATTTCAACTGTTTGACTTCTTCAACTTCTGATCTTTAGCAGCAAATATAGCACTTTTCAACAGTGCCAATTACATGGGAAACCGTTACCAGAACACGGACCTTGTTTCCCATGTTTATTTGTCTTTTGTGTTCGTCTTCAACAGTACAAAGTCACTTTCTTAGGCATTAGTATTTTTTTTTTCTTTTTTTTTGAGAAATCTTATGTAGTTAAATTCTTCAGTTCAGAAAATGATGATTTCATAACATTACTTGGCGGTGCCTATGCATCTTGCAGATCACTTTGATTCCAAAATGACCCACCCAGCCTCCATTGGTGTGGGGTCAACACCCATTAACCAGGTTCAGGGCGGGGATTGGGTTGAAGATTTGTGCCCCACGTATAATCGGGCCGGGCTACGAGAAGTCGGGATCGGGGACAGAGTGAGCAAAACCTGCCCCTTGCCATCCCTTCACAACAAAAACAACATATAAATTAAAGCTTTTGATAATTGGGTAAGTACTAAGTAGATGAAGAAGCACAAATGCCACGGGACTCTGAATTTTCTACTACATAAATAAAAAGCTACGCATAGTCTCGGCTGTGACTAGCTACTCTATGTCTTTCTCCGAGGTACAATTTTTACTAAACAATCTTTGGTTGCAATAGATATAATCCACACCCTGCTCTATTCTCCCTCAAAACTCGGCAAAATGAGTTCTAGCTAATACTACATTATGGTAACAGTTTTGATTGCAAACGAAGATATGATTTGGCCTCTTTTTGAAACTAACATATCCATATTTGAGATTTTTGCATGTTCAACTCATGATCAAACTCCAAAAGAGAAGAAACTTTCATGCATTTATCGATGAGCAGGGAAATTTCTATGCTTCCGTTGGGAGAAAGAAAATCTCATACTTGTCACCATGCGTCATTACACACAATGCAAAGGAAAGTAATAAGCTTTTTTCACAAAATGTGAAGTGGATGGAAGGCAAACTTCCAAGAAAAACAATTTTGCTCTCTTAATTAACAATGTCCATCCAATTGCACAAGAAAAATCTGTACATCAACTGGGCATTCTCTCTAATAAGGCAAACTCTTTGAACTGGAGCTCAGGGCCAAAGCCTTGAGCCTAGAAGAAGAAGAATCCTCAGCAGCATTGGCTCGCCTAGTAATCGTTTCCAAATTCTTATACAGACTTTGCTTCACCAACTTCTTCATCATCTCCCTCCCTTCGTTCTTCTCCCTTTCGCTCACCGGGGAACCTATCTCTACAACCCTCCCAGCTGTTTGTGGCCCCGAATGCGGCCCCATTCTCGCTTGCCGCTCGTCTTTAAACCATTGTAGCAGCTTCAGCGCCCTTTTCTGAGCCAAAGGGCTGCCCAGCAAGGCCACTTCAAGGAGAACCGAAACAATTCCCGAATCTGCCATTTTCTTTCTCTGAATGGAGCTTTGATGAGCCAGGATCATCAGAAGATAAGCGGAAAGTTCTTGGCACTTGGGTTTTTCCTCCCATGTCAAGATCTCTATCAAGCTTTCGGGCGCCACTGGACTCTCCTCCATCGCCTTCTTCCCCGGTAGGGTTACCGCCAAGTTCCCAACCGCTGCAAGCGCATTCTCCGAGGTTTCTTTCTCGGTGGAGAGCTTCAGAAGGGCGTGGATCATCTCGGTGCTGGCCAAAGCTGTTGCATTGTCTAGCATGGTGGATAGATTGTACACAGTGCTCAAGCAAAGCTTTATGGTTCCAGTGCTTGCGCTAGACTCCAGAATCCCGGCCAGCAATGGAGGAATTCTTGGTGAGGTGAAAGGGAACTGGCTGTTGGCCAGGGAAGACAAGGATTGCAGCAATTGGGCCAGTTCGTGCATAGTTGGTTCGTCGATACCGTCGACATTTTCTGGCAATTTTGATAAGATTCCGGCCCCTAGCATTAGCGCCTTCGTCCTGATGAATAACAATAATCATACATTGAGAAGAAAAACACTTAAATTAATTACTCGTAATTATTAAAAACAATGTTCGACTCGATGGGTCAAACTCAATATCATTCTTCCACAAAATTATTATCTCAAACTATATATAGATAGCGAAGGGTTTGAAAATAATATGAAGAGAATGGACCTACAATTCTAAGTTTCCATGATGGTTCAAAATGATAGGCATGGGCTCCCATACCATTACATTACCAACCACCCGGAGAAATTAATTGCACTAAACAGTGTTCTGCAGAGGGAAGTCAACAAGATTCTGAAACAATAATTTGTTTAAGAGCGTGAAGTCACCAAGAGATTTTTTAATTTCAATATTTTATTCTGATATGGACACGATGCAAAATCTCAACAGCCACGCCATACCCACATGAGAGAAGATGCAAAATAATACATTGTTTTTGGTTGTGTCTATCTTCCCCATGAGCATCTTATTAAGCAAATTATTAATAACTTACTTATTTGTTTAGAGAACTTCTTTATTTCCTCACTAGCTAGCATTGCCCCAAACTCCGCCTACCACTATGGACTTTAGTGGAGAGTCAACCCAACTTAAGAACAAAAAACTAATTATTCAATGAAGTTTGGTTGTTTTGGGTTTGAAAAAGTTGAAACTTGATACAATTTGACTATTAGAAATTGAATAAGGTGATTTTTTTTTTCACTAAATGGGTGAGATGAGACATTTTTAATAAATAATTAATACTAAGATTCAACTTGCAACTCTAGTCCCCTATTAAAATTCAAGAAAATAAATAAGTCATAATTGCACACTTAATCTTAGCTAAAGGATACCAAAATAAAAATCTAAATAATCGCACACAATATGGAAACAATCACTATGAACACAAATGATCACCCTATCTATACATCAAACAATGGGGTGTTATGGGTCATTTCCATCGTCATTATCTTTGTATCTTTGCAGTGAGTTAGGTCCTGGAATTATTGATGCGTGACTTGGATACTTGAATGATTTGTCCTTGCCTTGACATATATACCACGGTTTCAATTCCAAAGATGATGACCAATTGCCCCTAATGCATGACATATGAGGCCTTCTTGGGCCATCCTCCAAATAATTTAATTCACCGTCATGTTGTCACAAAACTATTTGTCTCAAAGGGCTTCTTAAAAATCATAGTCAGAGACACATTAATTACTCAGAAAAAAACAAGTGTTACCTACAAAAATAGACATGATCAGACAGGGGGTCCCAACCCAGTCTAGGCAAAACCCAATGTCCAGAGTGCATTTCTCTATGATCTGTTTGTCTCAAAAGTCATAAGTAGCCGCTGCCCCAATGGGCTCCATTTGGTTAGATTCCATTTGTATGGTTGGCTTGAGATGTCATTTATGTCAATAAAATCCTACTGAACTCAAGAAAAATAATTAATTGATAAGAATATCATTTTTAGAAAATCTCAATTAAAATCTTCACCTAACTCTATCAATAGTTTCTAAAACCCTTGTGGATGAATCAAATTATTCTTAATTAAATCTAATTAGTGGATGGAGATTGAATTGAACCGAATAACATGAGAAAATATTTAGTGTATATATATACGAAGTAAAAATAAATGATAATGAGTAATATTTGACAAATTTTTAAAATAAAAGTAGAATTTATCGGATGACGCATAATTAACTTGTGCTCTGTATATATGATCAGAAGACTTACGTGTAAGATCCGTTGGCAAGCTCAATCAATGCTTGAACCGCCGGCCGCCGCCGGCCGGCCACCTCTGACCCAACCATGGCCACCAATGGCGGCACGACGCCGAGCTCGGCCAGGGCCTTCCTCGTCTTGGAATCCTCTTTCGCCAGCCGCCGTATCTCTATCGCCGCCGCCTCCTTCTCTTCCCAGCTTCCGAAGTGAAGCCTCTTCACAGACCTCCGCAGAGCCACCAGCCCATCTTCGGCCTCAGTCTCCACGTTCTCGCCCTCTTCGAACCCAGCCGGAGGCGGCGCTGGTGTGCTCTCAGAAGCCTTGGGGCGGCGGAGCCGCCGTATGCTCGGAAAGAATCGGAGGTTTGAGTGATAGAAGATGCGGGGAGAAGAATCAGACATGTCCGGAGCTTGTGGAGGAGACATGCGGAGAAAAGGAGAGAATAGATGGGGGACTTTTTGGGCTGCTTCAAGGTTGAAGATATATATATATATAGACACCCACACATATGACTTTTAGAAAGTGGAGAGAGAGAAGGAAGATCTTTTGGGCTGCTTCAAGGTTGGATATATAATAAAGACTGATCGAATGGTCGATGGTAGTGTGGATCGATCTAAACCCTGGAGTTCAATTTCGTAAAATTTAAATATTAATATGAAGAGGGAGAGAAGGGGTAATATGGAATATGGGTGGGATCAATCCCGACAAGGAAGAAGCTTTGCTTGCTTGGGTGGGGTTGGCGCAGAGACAGCGGAGGTGGGCACATGCGGCCTATCAAATTTGTCTGCTTTCTGTACCTCGAATATTTTTGGGCAGTTAGATGCACTAATTACTTAATTATTACGAAAATAATATTATTTCAAAACTAAGACTACTCATGTTTAGTTAGTAAGACTTTCTTTTTATTTATATATTATATTATATTATTATATGTCTGATTAATATAAAAATGTCACATTAAATATCATTTTTATAATTACAGGGGAGACAATTAATGGAGCAAGATTTTTACCAAACCAAACTACCACAATTAATGTGCGGTTATTTCTATTTTTCTCTCTTATTTTCAGAAATTAGGGCTAATTAAGGATTCATATATAGTTTAAGGCTGCTTATCTCATATATATATATATATATATATATAAAACTGTCACATAATAATTAAACGATAAAATCTATCATTTTTAATTTCTTTCACCAATCAAAAGGGTACTCAATTAATGTTAAAAATTGAAAGGAAACTGTAGGAGTTAACAGATCTGGTCCAATTTTTCAGCCTCACTTAAGAAATTAGATGTATTGTGTATCAATCTCTATCTTTTTTCATAGGTTGAACATGGACCAAAAGATACCACTTCTCTTAATCCTCTATCTTAAAGGCAAATAATAATGCCTATATATATATATATATATTATGATTCTCAAGTGGCAACACAAATCACACTTGTCTTCCAAGATATTTTGAATATGAAAGGTACACATATATATATATGCCAGCCCAAATCACACATATATATGCCTTCCTAGGTGGGAATATCACTTGATGGCTTCGGCAATTGGTGCTGCTGTCACAGCATATACATATATATATATATATATTATGTGGGGTTATTATATGACAATTAATGCAACCATCAAAATGGACACTTTCACTGCTCAATTTAATTAGTAGATGCGGGGGTGACCCATGAGATCATATATATTCACAAATCAGCTGCTGCATTTCCCGACGGCCACTTAGATCTTCATCTTCAATGTGAAATCATCTAATCTAAGTAACATATTTTAAATCTCTCTCTCTACCTACTGTACCTGAAATTTTGAGACTTTGAGACAAAACGTAAAAATAGGCTCCTAAATTGACCACGAGGGCGAGCCAGAAAATGAGCCACCAGGCACCAACCACGAGGGCGAGCCGACGAGGGTGAGCAACGGAGGGAAAGAAGGGCAGAGCGCAACGAAGAACGAGCCACCAGCCACGAGAGTGAGACGAGTTAGTGAGGGCGAGGTGAGCCAACGAGGGCGAACGACCAAGCAGAGCAGTGACAAGCGAGAGCAAAAAGGTAAGGGCGAAGGGCGACGGAGCAACAAAATGAGAGAAAGATAGTGAGCGACAGAGCAACAAGGGTGACAGAGAGAATGATGGAGCGAGAGAGGCAGAGCAGCGATCGAATCATCAAAAGCAAGAAAGGGAGAGAAAGACAAAGGCAAAGTTTCGCAAAAAAGGAAGGGGTGGGCGACTAGGCTAGGCAATGAGCCCTTACAAAAAATAAAGTTTCTAATTTATGAACCCTAATTAGTCAAATTTTTATGGATTCTGAGACGACGACTGTCTCATGATTCTTATGAAAAGTCATCTCATGATTCTTATGAAAAATCAGACCCTTTTCTCACCAAGAGTAGTGATGTGGGACTGAGTAACACAGTAAATACAAGGAAAGTGTAGTTTGTAAGATAAAAAGGGATTAAGTAATAAAAGATAGTAGGAGACTACTGCAAATACACTTTGGGTATCTGAACTTAGAAGGACATAGTATAAGAACTCCATTTGAGTGGGTATCTGAACTTAGAAGGACATAGTATAAGAACTCCATTTGAGTATGTATATATATATATATATATATATATTCAAGTCCGTACGGACGATGACAGTTGATGAGTTGCAAACATGTGTTAGGCCGCCAGCTTACGCCTAATATTAGTTGAAATGATCTAGATACGTGGATAGATATATTAGACACGCCGCGGCTCCATGATTAATGGTGTGGGCCATGGTATCTTATCATAACCATTTTACAAAGTGCACCCCTTTTAATGTGTTTTCTCAAGTTTATTATTATTCAAGAAATAGGGAGATGCAAGAAACAAAGGTACTCATGGGAATTTTGGTTTGTTCTTGAAATGTATTATTTATTTTCCTTTTCTATTTCTTGGTTGTTTAATAACGAAAATTATAGAAGGACGGTACGAAAAATGCTAGCAAGGCATTCAAATTTTATCACGCAGCAACATATATACCACACTTTGACCATCAAGCTACAGATTAGAGATGAGCAATGGCCAGGCCAGCCCGCCTTCCACTTGGTCCACTCATTTGGTGGGTCGGGCCTAATTTAGCCTACGAGGAAGACGGGTCGTGCTGGGCCGGGCCGAGGCAATGAATATTGGGCCCAGCACAGACAGGCCCTTAATAAATGGGCCAAGCGGGTCGGGCCATGGGCCTGCTGGGTAGGGCTAGCCCATGGGCTTGGCTGTCTAAGTCGGTCCATGAGCCATTTATTTATAATTTTTAAACATAATTTTTATGTTTATAAAATTTTTATAATTTTTTAAAATATGTATAATTTTTATGTTTGTATAATTTTAATTATTATATTTAAAATATGTTTAAACATATTTTTTAAACATATGTTTAAATATTTAATAAACATAATTTTTTAAATATTTTTTTATTTTTTGGTGGGCTGGGCCATACCATTTTGGTGAGCCGGCTCACGAGCTATTTTGGTGGGCCGAGCCAGGCTACGGGCCAGATATCCCTAGCTCGGCACGACTCGCATCCTGCTGGGCAGACCGACACGCCTCATCTACTACAATAACAGGCTGGGCCGAGCCGGGCTATGAGGCATGCCGGCCCATTTCCTATCTCTAGCTTAGATGCATAGGGCTTAAAATCACATCTAAACCTATCTAGACAATACCTCAAGATTACGTCCCAATTAAGATTCTTAGCAAAAATTGTACTTAGAACCATTCTTGATTAGATTATATAATCCTTAAATTCTTTTAAAAAAAAAAAAAGATAAATAATCATTCATTATCCTTCTCATTTCTCTACTTGATTAACCCTTGTCAAACATTGATTTAAATATCGGAGTCTATCTCATGAAACAAAAGTCTTGAACTTATAAAAGTTTGATGAATTGAGCCCAACTTTCTAACAATAATATTAATTTTTATACCTAATTTATATGAATTTGTCTTAAATAATAAAATAAAAAATACTCGGTTTGTTGGTCACTTTGATATAAACAATTAAATGGGTTACTTTTGCAAATCAGTTCAATTTGGTTGCATATTAAATAAATTTACCCTGCCTTTGTTTTTATTATTGATTAGGTTGCCTCTTAATGTTTGTTTTAATGGAGCGAGGTGGATAATTTAAAAATGTGGAAGGTATGGCTTGTAATTAAGTTAAATTTTCGGAATGTTAAGTGTATTTTATTTTAAATAAAAAAATATCTTAGTAAAGTCAAATATAAAATATTACTTTTTATAGCAGTAAAATATAATTGGTGAGAGGGGACATGAGTAGTATGTTAGGTTGACTACAACCCAACTTTTTTTTTATTTTTAATTATATTATAAATCATTCATTTTCTATTTTGATTTTGTTTCAAAAATTGTAATTGCTCTAACTACACTCCCTATTCTTCTTTCTATTTCATTTATTTATTAATAAACTTCAATTTTATTTATTTTACCGTATCTATAATCTCCACACATACACAAAATCAATAATCAAATACACAAATCAATAATCAAATATACAAAATAATCAGATACATGCATAAACAAAATAAATAACCAAATACACACATACACAAAATCAATAATCAAATGCATAAATACATAATATCACTAATCCAATACAAAAATAAATAAAAAAAATTCCAAAATCACAAACCCACATTTATGCTCGATCTACTCCTCACTAAAAAATATGCTAACACTGTTTTGCTCGTCATCGCCCTTGTCTCTTCGACTGCTCACTGTCGTTGCCGGATCTGGTGGTCGTCCCCCAAATCTACTCGTCGATGCTTCCCGCTTTCGATGTCTACAACTTGTCTTCTCCAGATTTGTTGTCGCCATGTCTGCAACTCCAAATCCAGCCAAATTTGCCTTCCGCCACATCTGGTCAGGCCTCTTCTAGCATTGAGATGGTCGTGGGGAAGAGATAGTGAAGATGGCTTGGTTAAAATCGCTCACCAGATCTAGCAAAAAGATTGGATTGGCCGGCAAGCTAATTTAGCGATGACAAGTAGCATTAGAGATGAAATTTTCCATTTGACTTACTAGATTTTGTCTTAATAAGCAATTTGACTTCTCCGTTGGAGTTGGCCTTATATCGGCATATGTTAACGTGGCTTCCTAAATCGTGATAAGTGCCTCACTATGTGTTGGGCATGGAAGGCAAGGGAGGTTGGGCAGCGACACACCAAGGTCAATCCCTTGATCCAGCAAATCACTACCTCACACTCCCTATGACACGTCAAGCCAATGGATAAGATAATGAGTAGTCTGGTTAGTTACGTCACTCTAACAACGTGGAATGTGTTCACAAAAATAGCCCCAATAAATTTTGGATTATGATGAATGCCTGAATGACCCGCTAAATTAAGGTGTTGGAATTCATTATACAATCTCTTGTTGTATTGATTTTGATATTTAACAAAACATATTTTAAGTGTTTAAATAAAATCTCAAAGGTTATCTAACAAAACATGATTGATGATAATTAGATAGTATTAGAACATGTTTCGGGACACATGTGAATGAATTGAAATGAAATCTTGAGTGTTGGAACATGTCTCAATCGAGTAATACATAAATTAATCTTGATCTCAATTCATTACTCGAGTATTAGATATTATTAGTAGAATAATCTATTTGAATCTTAAGGATTAAAAGCTTGAAGAGAGTGTTAGCGTTGACAAAACAAACTTAAAACAATGAAATGAACTCTCAAGATTTTAACATTTTCGATTCTTATAGTCTGATAAAAATTTGAGTGATATTCAAAGTGTTAAAAGCAACATATCATATCAAAAAGCTAAATAAATGAATTAATCGAGTATCAAGACTTTAGGAAGTATTACTTGATTATTTGCCTAAACAAAAATATCACTTAGGTAACTTAGGCAAATTCAGAGATAAATGTTATAAAAACGAAGTCTAGCTCAAGTATTAAGGCGTATTACTTGAATAATTTACCAAGAAATCAAAAAGGTTGAAACTTAATCGACTACCAAACAATGGATAATATGTTAATTGAGTATTGTCTATGAAAATTAGCTTAGGTTTCATTTGAGAACATTGAATATCAAATTAGTTGAGTAATTTGCATTAAGAAATTAAGGGTACAAAGCAAAAAGAAAAAGTTAGTTGAATAATGTTTTACAACACATGAGTAACATCAGAGTATTAGTCGAGTAATGATTTACATTACTTAAGTAACTTGCAAAGAAATAAAGAGTTTCAAAGAATTAGCAGAGTAACATATATTTATTACTCGAGTAACTTGTAGAGAAACAAATAGAGTCAAAAGATTAGTTGAGTAATAGGTATTTATTACTCGAATAAACTAAAAAGAATTCAAAATGTGTTCAATATCTTACTCAAATAACACACATACATTATTTGAGTAAAATGGTTTGCAAAACTTAAAATTTGAAATTTAGTCATTAGATCGCATTTAATATAGTCCAAAACAATATTTAATGCTCTCGGATTGAATTTTTGTTACATTCCTTGTAATATATTGTTGATTTCTTAGATATTATAAGTACTAATATGTTTTATTTATAAATGGAATGTTTAATCTAATAATCTACAAGAAAGAGAGTTGTCATTGCAAAACTATCTTTATAACTTGAAGTGCTAAAGGCTTATATATATGTCCACATCATAGCAAGAAAAAGTTGATGAGAAGAAGAATAAGAGAATAAGAAAAGAGCTAAAAATAAAGAATAAAAAGCCTAACTGATCCTCATTCTTCTCATCCACAGGGAGTTCTTCAATTTTATTCATTTGTCTCTCTGAGAAAATCTAGAGAGTCCTCATATTTGTGTTGAGCCTATTTTTTAAGGACCCCTAGTGCTGAGAGTTTTTCTCTCCATTTGTATTTTGTTTCCTATCTTGTAAGATTGTTGTTTTACCTTTAAAAAATATTATAAAGGTTAGTGTTTGAGCATGTGAAAAAGCATAAAGAAATTTAGTGTTTGAGTCTATGTAAAAAACACAAGATCACTGAGAAATGATTGTATAAAAGATAGTGCTTGTCTCTTTAAAAAACACTCCAATAAAACACTCCAATAGTGGATTTTGAAAATTCTTGACAATGAGTCAAGGTAGTGGACGTAGACAAGTTGTTGAACCACTATAAATACCATACCTTATTTGTTTGTTATTTTCATTTTTATTCACAATGTTGACACTTGTCGTAGGTACATGCCTTTCATTGTAGAATGTCATGACTTTATCATATAGTGGAGTTTCAGGCAAACACTTCATATGCCCTCACTCTTCAACTTTTGATTGTTCCCCATATTAATAGAGACAAAATCCCTATTGGTATGCAAAGTCTCTCAAGCATACCTTGATTCTTATATATGGGCATAGGAGTAGTATAATCCAACATCTACCTTGAATATTGTCCATAGAATCATTAACAACATCATCATTGTTAGCACTCTTTACTAAATAGAATTCTCTATTTTACTAATGATCACATTATTCTCATCCTCATCCTCAATCTTTGCCCTAGCCTTCATCTTCGCCTGCAACAATTTTAAACTTTTCAAGTCTTAATTTAATTTCTACTAATGGCTTTTGATATCACCAAATTGGTTACAATAATAGCACTTTACATTGCTCATATCTCTCTTTTTATCTCGGTCAAGATTTTGATTTTCCTCACTTTGAACTCTCAGTAGCTCATACACGATATCTTCTAGGAAAGCCATCGCTCTTCATTATCTTCTCATTCTCCCTTAAGATGACAATCCCCTTATCTAGTTTCAAAGTAGTTTTGTCCGTCAACCTCATGCAAAGTGGGTAGTGAGGATAATAACAGTATTGTCTATTGCTCATCCTTTAACATCTCACCTACATTCAACAATTGATAAACTAACTGGTTAAACAAATTAATGCGATCATGAAAATACCTTTTTCATCCATCTTTAATGAATATAGTTCCATCTTCAAGCACAAACGGTTGGTCAACAACTTCAATGCATAGATACTCTCGAGCTTGTCCCATAATGCCTTTGTTGTGATCTCTTTCAACACACTATACATAATCTCAAGAAAAGAGCCAATCAAATTGTATGTGTTGTTTTTTGTTCCCTAATAAGACCCAAGGCAATAACGATTTTTTCAGGTGTGTCTTCATAAGCTTCGGCCTGGGATTGAAGGATCCAAGACCGTAACCATTTTCTTTTGACAGCCCATTTTAGAAGTCGGGCCACAAGCCCACTCCCCATTTGCTCAAATAGGGGTGAAGCCCACTCATTCTTAGCCCCTTTTAGCCCTCATATAAAAGAGCCTTTTGGCTCTCCTATTGGCGTCTCTATCCACTCTCGACTGAACCCTAGTTTTCTCTCTCTCTCTTTCTCGTGTTTCCTTTCGTGGCCGATTGCTTCATCGCTTCAGTCCCTGTTCATCCGATAGTGATGAAGGCACTCTTACCTTTTGCGGATGTTGTTTCCTTTCATGTATTCAGCCGTCTTTCCTTATGTGAGAAAGGCAGTCCCTCTGATGTCGTTGGAAGCACCTTATTTATTCAAATCTGGGTTCTCTTTTGGGGTAAGCTTTTCTCCTTGCTTTTGTGCCTTGATCTCGTTGTCTTTGTAATCGATCTACTTACTTTGTGTGGCTGTGATCGTTTGAGTAAGAAAGGGTTTTACTTTGTCGATTTGGCCGAGAGGTATTGGGGCTTTTCTAGGCTCACAGTTTGAGAGCTTCGTTTGTGGCTTGTGGTTCCTATTCGTTGGTGTTACCAAGAGTGGTAACTGGTCTTTCAGATCTAAGCCTTGAACGGTTAAAACAGGGAGTTTGTATTTTGTTTACTTTATGTTCTTGTTTTGATCTATATTTGATTCGTTCTATTGCACTAACATTTTCTGTTTTGAAGAGATTTTCCGCAACAAATGGTATCAGAGCCTTGTGTGGCTCCTGGGTAGTTCCTTGTTCAAATCAGATCTGAAAAGCCCTATCATTTTTAGATCCGGTCTCACGGTAAGTCTGTTTCATATCAGATCTTATCTCAATTCGATTGACCCTTGCAGGTTGTGAGTTGGGTTGCGACGACCCCAAATCCAGATCTAGCAAGTCGTGGGGATTCTCTCTAAGCAACACATGGTTGTTCACTCACCTGCCGACCAGCGGCGCGTGAGCGTGTAGGCGGCAGCATGTGAAATAGCGCATGGAGGCCGGGGGTGCCCCTCTTTTGTTCCAGATCTGTGCATGCATCTTTCACATATCTCAATCTTGAGATCTGTACTGGTAACTTCTCTGTATTCCTTTTCTAGCAATTAACAGGTCATCGTGTGGGGGTGGCCATTAGGTTTGGGGGTTATCCTGTGGTGGTAACCATTGCTTGTTGTTAGACTTAGGGTTATCTATTGTAATACCCTAAGTCACATTAAATAAATTAAATTAATTTAGTCTATATGATATTAAGTTTATGTAATTGATTTGGTTTAATTATGGCTTAAGTATGTATGTGAGATATAAATAAATGTATAAATATGTAAATAAAAATAGTAAGATTAAATTTAAGATTAAAAGAAATCATTTTATGTAAATGTAAGTATATACGTAAATATGTATATCGTGTATGTATATATGTAAAAAAAAAAAATCAAGAAAAATCCAAAAAATTCGGAAGTTGCAGGCAGCGCGCATGGCCGCCTGCAACCGGGAATTAATAAGGCTAGGGGGGGTTTTAATGGCGATTGATCGGAGGTATGGCCTTCTCGGCCACGTGGGCTTCGATTTGACATGAGCGACGTGCTTTTTCGGCTATAAATAGCCCAGTTCGCACAAGCCAACCCATCCGAAAATTGCAAAGCTTAAATCGATCGATTGGGAGAGGGTTTGAGAGATTTGAGAGAAGGGTTCTGATCTTCAAGTTGTGGGCTTCGTTTCTAGAGAGTTTGGAGACCAACGAAGCAGCGAAAAGGGAGATCCGAGCGTCGCCGGAAAATCGCGACTTCGCCGGAGCCGAGAGTTCAAGCTTTAAATCGAGGTATTTCGAGTTATTTTTCTCCAATTTTGATGCTGTATTTGGGTTCTGGAGGTCGAAAATAGGGGGGAAGAGCTTCGTATTGAAGCTCGGAAGCTCGGAGGGGCCGCCGGCGGCCAAGGGGCCCCCGGAGAAGACGACCCAACATGGGCGCGTGGCTGCACGCGCCCGCGAGCGTGCAGCCCACGCGCCCGTCAGAAAAATGAAAAAAAAAAAAGAAAAGAAAAGGAAAGAAAAAAAAATAAAGAAAAATAGAAATAGAAGAAAGAAAATGTTGTAAAAAGTTTTATTAAATCAGAAATTTTATGTATGCCATATTTTGTGAAAAATATTTCTAGAAATGTTAAATTTATTAATTATTAAATAGAATTTTCTATTATGGAAATAGAGAAAAATAAGATTTTTAATTCCGAAAATTCTAAGAAAATTTCAGCATATTAGAAGTATTATTTAGGAAATATTAGTGAAGAGAAAGTTAATAAATTGAAAGATTAGGTAATTATTATGTAATAATTACATATTTAGCTACTATGAAATAAGGGAAAATAGGAATGAAAGTTAGAAAATTACAAGAAAAATTCCAGAATACTAAGAATATTATTTAAGGAATATTGGTAAAAAGAAAGTAAATTTTTATGAAGCCTAGATAATTATTATATAATTTTGGAAGAAATAAAACTTAGGAATAAAAGAAAAAGGAAGAAATTATGAAAAATTAGCAATTGGTATTCTAAAAATAAATCTATGTTGTAGGGGTCCTCGTGAGCAAGGAAATTAAGAGATAGTCGCTTGGCACGTAGATCGAGACAAATTAACAGTAAGTATGCTGCCTGAATTTAATACAGTTATAAATGTAAATGCTTTTATCATATTGGCATGCTATGATATGAAATCATCATGTAGACTGCATCAATGGCATGACTATGAAATGCATACATGCACAATGATACTATTGATCACATGCATATGAGGCCGTAGGGAGTACGAACTGACACCACTGGCCTATCAAGGGTGCACCCATACACCCCGGCTTCGAAGAGGTGGCCGCTAAAATGATAGACAGCATGAGGGGTGTAGTTGACACCTACGATGAAAGACATTGCATACACTCATAGCATTGCATTTGGTATTCTTACTTAGATGATTCATCATCTAACATGGGTTCGCCCCTGGAACATTCAACGTTCCAGCCGGGACTTGCAGAGATGATTCAGAGAGTGGTGATGTGTAGTGGCACGAGGTATCAAGATGCGAGTAAATGTACCATGTTATAATATGATTAGTTTAAGATTTATGTATATTGTTCCATCATCAAACGCTTTATGTATTAACTTGTATTAAATGCCATGTACGATTATTAAATTATGCATGAGCAGGTTCGATTCAGCTTCCGCTTTACATTTATTTCTAGTCTAGATATCTCATCTGGCACTAGATACGATCTTAGGGAATTTTAAAATAATGTTCAAAAAAAAAAAAAATTAACCAAATTCCTAAGGCATAACACGCCCTGAAGAAGTGGGCTGTTACATCTATGATTTTCCTACGCTAGCATAAACTGTTTTGGTACGATTAAGTCTTGCTTAGAAAATCAGTGTTATTGTGCTGTGTGTGAAATCTGCCTTAGTTATTCCTATCTGTTAGGTTGAAATTAAAACCCTAAAATTATTTTGTTTGTGTGTGTTAAGCATATTCTGTTGTGTGAACATGTCTGCACATCACTTTGAATTGGGGGTTTTCAATGGGAAAGGGGGTTTCTCAATTTGGCAACAAAAAATGAGGGAAATTTTGGTACAACAGAAAGTTTCTAAAGCCTTAGATGGCAAACACCTTGAATCATATACTGTTGAACAAAAAACTGAGGCTGATGAATTGGCTTATACTTCTATTAGTTTACATCTTTCTGATTCTGTTCTAAGAAAGGTAAGAAAACTTGATTCTACAAAAGAGTTATGGGAAAAATTGGAAAAACTTTATGTGAAAAAATCTACACCCAACAAACTTTTCTTGCTTGAAAGCTTCTTCAGTTTTAAGATAGACTCATCTAGGGGTCTTGATGACAACCTAGATATCTTCAATAAATTGGTGCATGATATAACTAATTGTGGTGAAAAGGTAACTGAAGAATACAAAGCAATAATTCTTTTAAATGCAATTCCAAATGCATATAAGAAAGTTAAAAATGTCATTAAGTATGGTAGAGACACCTTGACCCCTGAAATAGTCATAGATTCCCTTAGGAGCAAAGATATGGAGTTAAAAAGTGAGAAAATACATGGAGAGATCCATTTGATAAGAGGTAGGTCTCAATCTAGAGGACATGAGGGAGGTGGTAAAAAGAAAGGTAGAAGTAGGTCTAAGTCTAAGACCAAAGGAAAAGGGAAGGGTAAGTGCTTCGGTTGTGGGAAAATTGGACATTATATTAAAGACTGCTATGCTGAGAAAAATAAGCAAAAAGAAAAGTTAAAAGATCAAGAAGAAGCAAATGCAATAACTTCTTTTGACCCTAGTGAAGTTTACATACTTCTAGATTCTAACATTGCTGAAATTAATGCTACACTTAGGGCATATGGGCAAGAATGGATTCTTGACTCATGTGCATCATTCCAGGTCACATCCCAAAGACATTGGTTTTGAAAATATGCGTGAATCCGTCGGTGGTCATGCCATAGTTTTTAGTAATATAGCCTATAAGGTTGTAGGGATTGGAGACATCACTCTTAAGTTAGAATCAGGATATGTCCTAAAATTGAGAGATGTTAGATTCATCCCTGAAATGGCTAGAAACTTAATTTCAGTAGGAGAGTTAGAAAAGAATGGATTTACAGGAAAAATAGAAAATGAAATGATTAAAATGTTTAAAAGGGCTATGATAGTGTGTAAAGGAGTTAGAAGAAATGGGATATATGCCTTAACTGCTGAGGTAATGAGTAGCTCGGGCTCTCACATTGATTCAATCAATTCTGATGTCATTCAAAAATGGCACAACAAGTTAGCTCATGTTAGTATTAAAGGACTTAAACTCCTGAATGATAAGGAAGTCTTTGGTAAGGATTGTGTGTCCGATATCCCCTTTTGTGACCATTGTGTGTTAGGCAAACATCATAGATTATCTTTTTCTTCAAATGTGCATAAAGCCTCAAGGGTTTTAGAGTATATCCATTCAGATTTATGGGGACTAGCATCAAATCCAATATTTTGTGGGAATAGATATTTTTTTGTCTATTTTAGATGATTTTTCTAGGAGAGTATGGGTTTTTCTCTTAAAAGACAAAACAGAAACCTTTAAAAGTTTCAAAACTTGGAAAACTCAAATAGAAAATCAAACAGGCAAGACAATAAAGTATCTAAGAACTGATAATGGTCTAGAGTTTTGCAACAAGGATTTTGATGATTTGTGTAAAGAATGTGGTGTAACAAGGCATAGAACTGTCCCTCACACCCCACAGCAAAATGGGGTGGCTGAGAGAATGAATAGAACTCTCCTAGATAAAGTTAGGTGTATGATGATTAGTTCTAATATAGCTAAATCCTTTTGGGGTGAAGCAGTGATGACTGTTTGTTACTTGGTTAACTTAACCCCATCAGCTACATTAAATGGTGACACTCCTTATGAGAAATGGCATGAAAAATGTGCAGATTATTCAACCCTTAGAACCTTTGGTTGTGCTGTCTATTCTCATCAGAATGAAGGCAAATTGGAACCTAGATCAAGAAAATGTGTTTTCCTAGGATATCTTGAAGGAGTAAAGGGTTATAGGCTTTGGGATAGAAGTCAAAAGGGAGTAAAAATAATTGTAAGTAGAAATGTCACATTTAATGAATCTGAAATGCCTTGTTTACAATCAAACAGTAACAAACAGCAAGACAGTGAGGGTGAAGATTCCCTAGAAGAGTCTAGGAATATTAGTATCAACATTCCCACCACCTCAAGTGAAGTGGAGATACAAATCAGACTGAAGAAAATGAGGAAAATGAGATAGTAGAAGAGCAGCCTCTTATAGAATAGCCACCGCTATCTAACTATCAATTAGCCCGTGATAGGAAGAAGAGATCTCATAGGATTTCTCAAAGGCTAGAATCTGATTTTGATTTAGCTTATGCTAGTTATCAAGATCTAGCCGATAAGGAGCCAAAAACATATAAAGAGGCCATTAGAAGTGAGAACTGGAAAGAAGCAATGGGAGAGGAGATGAGTTCTTTAAATAAAAACCATACATGAGAATTAGTACCTAGATCAAAAGATAAGTCAATTGTGGGCTATAAATGGATCTTTAAGGTTAAAAAAGGTACAAGTGAAAAAGATCCCATAAGATTTAAGGCTAGGTTAGTAGCCAAAGGTTTCACACATAAGGAAGAGGTAGATTATAATGAGATTTTTTCACCAGTTATTAAGTATACCACCATTCGTGTCATGCTTGCTTTTGTTGCATATTTTGACTGAAAACTTGAACAACTTGATGTTAAAACTGCTTTTTTGAATGGTGATTTAGATGAAAAAATCTATATGTTTCAAGCCAAAGGTTTTAAAGATAAGAAAAAACCAGATTTTGTGTGTTTCTTGAAAAAAAATTATATGGTTTAAAGCAATCTCCTAGGCAATGGTATAAATGTTTTGATTCATTTGTTAAATCAATCGGTTTTAAAATGAGTGATTTTGATCATTGCCTATATTTTCAGCATAAAAATAAAGATGATTGTATATTTCTTTTACTTTATGTTGATGACATGTTTCTTATTGGCCCTGATGTTAAAAAATCAATAGCATAAAATCTATTTTAGGTGGAGAATTTGACATGAAAGACCTAGGTATGGCTAAAAGAATACTAGGTATGGAAATTACAAGAGATAGGTCAAATTCCATGCTATTCTTGCATCAAACTTCATATGTGTTAAAAATTCTAAAAAAATTTAGTATGCATGAAAGCAAATCAGTTTCTTTACTCTTAGGAGCCCATTTCATACTATCAAGAGAAAAATCTTCAGCTAACAAAGAAGAAGAGGAATACATGAGTAAAGTTCCTTATTCAAATGCAATATGATCGGTTATGTACCTCATGGTGTGTACTAGACCAGACCTAGCCCATGCAGTTAGCACATTAAGTAGATTTATGACAAACCCAGGTCATGTCCATTGGGAAGCATTGAAATGGTTGCTTAGGTATTTGAGGGGTACTTCCAATGTAGGTTTAGTGTATAAACACCATTCAAATAAAATGAGGTTAATAGGGTTTACAGATTCAGATTATGCAGGTGATAGAAACAATAGAAAATCAACATCATCCTATGTGTTTACTTTATGTAATTCATGCATTAGTTGGAAGTCTTAACTTCAACACATTGTTGCTTTGTCCACTATTGAATCTGAATATATAGCTGCTACAGAAGCAATTAAAGAAGCTTTGTGGCTTAAAGGTTTGCTTAATGAACTGTGTGTTCTAACAGAAAATGTTACTGTTTTTTCTGATAGTCAGTCAGCTATACATTTGTGTAAAAACCCTGTTTTTCATGAACGCACTAAACACATTGATGTAAGATTGCATTTGATCCGTGATATTATATCTCAAGATATTATTAGACTCGAAAAAGTGCATTCAGATTTCAACCCCTCTGATATGGGAACAAAGGTGCTTACTGTTGAAAAATTCAAAAGGTGCCTAGAACTTCTAAGCATTGGTAAAGTTACGTGAGAATTAGTAAGGTCTTCTTTTACCTACTGATTATGTTTTCAGTTGTATGTTTCTTTTTTTTACTACATGTGTTTGCTGGCCTTATTAGGAAACAAGGTGGAGATTTGTTGTTTTTTGTTCCCTAATAAGACCCAAGGTAATGACGATTTTTTCAGGTGGGTCTTCATAGGCTTCGACCCGGGATTAAAGGACCCAAGACCGTAACCATTTTCTTTTGGCAGCCCATTTTAGAAGTCGAGCCATAAGCCCTCTCCCCATTTTAGAGGAGAAATGGGGCTCAACCCATTTGCTCAAATAGGGGTGAAGTCCACTCATTCTTAGCCCCTTTTAGCCCTCATATTAAAGAGCATTTTGGCTCTCCTGTTGTCATCTCTATCCACTCTCGGTCGAACCCTAGTTCTCTCTATCTCTCGTGTTTCCTTTCGTGGCCGATTGCTTCATCGCTTCAGTCCTTGTTCATCCGATAGCGATGAAGGCACTCTTGCCTTTTGTGGATGCTGTTTCCTTTCGTGTATTCAGCCGCCTTTCCTTATGTGAGAAAGGCGATCCCTCTGATGTCGCTAGAAGCACCTTATTTATTCAGATCTAGGTTCTCTTTTGGGGTAAGCTTTTCTCCTTGCTTTTGTGCCTTGATCTCGTTGTTTTTGTGACCGATCTACCTACTTTGTGTGGTTGTGATCGTTTGAGTGAGAGAGGGTTTTACTTTGCTGGTTTGGCCGAGAGGTGTTGGGGCTTTTCTGGGCTTACGGTTTGAGAGCTTCGTATGTGACTTGTGGTTCCTATTCGTTGGTGTTACCAAGAGTGGTAACCAGTCTTTCAGATCTGAGCTTGAACGGTTAAAATAGGGAGTTTGTATTTTGTTTACTTTACGTTCTTGTTTTGATCTATATTTGATTCGTTCTATTACACTTAACTTTTTTTGTTTTGAAGAGATTTTCCGTAACACTACGCGTAGCATTTTTTTGTATCGTTGTTAGATTCTTTCATCCTCTAAACCAACATCAATACCCTATTGAACCATCACATCTTGGATGGTGCTCAGCCACAATGTAAAATTCATTTTCCTATCAAACAACAGAATCTCAAATTTTCCTGCCAAGGTACTTGAAAACTCTTCCCTTGTTCAAAACACCATAATAAAAGTTGAATTTAAGAACATAGACCCCAAAATCAAACTCTTCCCCAGTTAACTTAACGAGTGACATGTCTGTTAATTGGATGATGACGTGACACTTTTGGCCAATAGGTGAGGGATATGTCAAGGTAACGTGGTATGATGATGTGGCATACTAATTTGGTCTTGATGATGTGGCGCTGACTTGGTTGTTGACTCAGATGATGACGTGTCTAGCGTTAATGTTAGCAAGCTATCTCCTTTCTCTAGCAACTGAATTCAACGATTGAGAACACTCCGAGTTCAAATGGCAATATCTCATAATCCAACCATCCGATTAACTTGTAACTTTACAGACTATTAGAACAAAACATGGAGAATCTAAATCTGATATCTAATCTTACTCCGATGATGGCAAATGAACAAATTCATCAAAAAAACTCCTCTCTATGATATCTCTCTATTTAGCAATCTGATCAGCAAAAAATTTGATTTGCAAATGTTTTTTTACCCCAAGGAATTGATTTACAAATTTTGATTGTTGAAACAATCCCTCTTCCTATGGAAACTGCAACGTGTTTTTCAAATCACAAATTCAGCTTTGATACCACTTT
Source organism: Diospyros lotus (assembly GCF_014633365.1). Lineage (NCBI taxonomy): Eukaryota > Viridiplantae > Streptophyta > Magnoliopsida > Ericales > Ebenaceae > Diospyros > Diospyros lotus. Next base: position 18,201,519 of record NC_068339.1, on the reverse strand, counting down.
TTGGACAAATGAAAGTGTAATAATCAATCACACAATAAAAACAAACATAAAATTTTACATGGTTCGATTTCACCATAAGGTACATGCGCAGTCCCAAACTCCATGAGATGCTTTATTAAATTTACTAAAAATTACAAGTTTTTATTGACAAGCTTGACAAAACTCTATCTCTTACACCCCACTCTTATACCCAAGTACACCCCTTTATTACCCAAGTCTCTTTCTAAAATGATGTGTCTCTCTCATATAAAATAAAGTAAGATATGACCTATTTATAAAGGAGGAGCGACCTCCCTTTTTTCTATTCTTAGGATTCTATTATTTCCTTTTTTTTTTTGGGGGGGGGGGGGAATTAGGGAGCCCCAAAACAATCCTAACCTTCATGAACCTAGCTAAAACAAGATATCCCACACTTATCTGATAATCCTTATCCAAATCACTCCTAAACTTGCAAAACTAAGGAATCAACTAATGGGGCAAGTCAATGGCATAAGGTATCTCTAGAATTCTTTGTTAACTTATGTATTAGAGTGGTATCATCTTGGTCAAGGCTTGGGACAATCATTCTTATTTCACATGCATAGGAAGTGTAAGGCCCGGATCAATTCAAGGCAAGTACCAAATCTCGCGAGTTTTACAAATTCAATTGTGATCAATTTTGATGCCATCACTGGCCCCGTTAATATTGACCTCTTTTTATAGTCACGTGTTATTCATGGTTGGGTAGATCGAAGTCACCCACCATATGGCATCCCACCATGAATTCCCTTCATGCACAAGCCATGTGAAAGAGATCTAGGCATATGAGATGGAAAAAAAAAAAAATAACTATAAATACTTAAATGATTGACACCCGAGCATTACAAAAAAACTCTCCTATAGTGGTAGGATCTAAACTTTGTTCCTATATTCTTGTTTTGGTACTTTAGGTGACTCTGATCTCTTAGACATTATATTGTCCCTTTGTACCTTCTGGCTTAATCAATAAAGGGTCTATTCAACAAACCCTAAGTAGTCCTAACCCTATGTTGCAAGAGCAAGCATTCAAGATATAAGATTCCCATGGGATTCCCAATCCTAAGCCTCTTTTCTTAATTTCATTTTCAAGATCTCTCACAAGTTCTAGTTTCAAATATCTATCATATTTATAAGTAAACGCTTCATTTTTAGTGTTATAAAATTTTATTAATAAAATTACTTTTCAAAATACCCTTTGTATTTTCCTTTAAAAAACAAAAATTATATCAACAAATTTTAAACTCATGACCTCTAACATCAAATAAAAAATTAACTTGAACCCAACTTTACTATTATTTCACCTCAGCACTCAACTAAACTTAAATTTAACATAAAATATTATAAAAAACTAAAACTGTGAACTACATTTTAAAACAAAAAGTAACTTCACTAGCCTACAAGTGAATCATCGTGCATCTAAAACTGGCAACCTTAATGACTTTTTCCTTGGATCAAAGGAGAGCCCAAATGGGAAATGTGACCTAAAAATAGCATCCGATCCTTTTTGGAGGCACATATATAAAGATGGGACAACAAACAGTGCATGTATGCAAGGAGATAAACATTGCAATTGAATTGGAACAACAAACACTGCTATAAAGATGGAACCCACGAGCCCAATCCTATCCTTTTTTCATTTATAATTGGAACAAGGAAGACCCATATAAAAATACTACTATGTCATGGGCTGGAGCCCAAGGTTGGACTTATGTGTGTAATCTAAAGGTTAGGCCCAATATGTTTAAATGAACCTATGTGAGGGGACCCAAAGGTATAAATGGGCCCTAATTACATAACCCATTAATGGAAAGTTTGTATTAGAACACTTAGAGAATAGCAAAGAAGAACAGAGACTTAAGAAAGGAAGAAGTGTGGGATTATATTTTTTTGCCTTTATTCCAACAGTTCCCAAGCTATTTATAAGCCAAATGAGAACATTGACTATAGAAAATAACAATTGAAATAATAATGCAAAAGGATGTGACACGAAATGTGGAAGTAGTTACAAACATTTAGACCTCTAGTGTATTTTGACAAGCACTGGCTAGGGTTGATAATTAACTATGTTTGAGTTTCACGTTATTGATGAGTGAAATTAATACTTATTAGACCATCTCTAACGCTAGCAGAAATTGCTCGCCAAGCCAAAAATATGGAGAGTCAATTATTGAAAATCCATTCCAACGGTGTTCCCTATATGTCTTGTCCCTCACCAAAAATTTATTAAGTTTCAAATTGCTTGCTACAATTGTTGAATGAGAAATTATTCCCATACGTCTTGTCCCAACGACCATCAACGTGTGAAAAGAATGAGTTGTTGCAAGTGAAGGCAAAATCAGCGACCATCAAAGGCAGACAAGCGAAGAAGACGAGTTATAGTCAGAAAAGATGAGTTGCAGGCGCAGAACAACGACCAACGAAGGCGTAGGTGTAGGTGTAGGCGGCGAGCAGATCGACGGTAGGGTGAGCAAAAGGGTTTGTGTAGGGCCGACCCTGAGATTTTAGGGGTTCTAAGTGAAATTTTTTATGGGGCCCTCTACGACTATATTTAAAAATAAAATTAATATCAATAAAAAAATTATTATATAAAATTCACAATATTTCATTTTAAATTTACTTTTTTAGCATTTTTAGATAAAAAATCAACAATTAAACTATTATAATTAATTTGTTCCAACATATATTTTTCAATAGACATCATTGCCAATCCATTAATGTAAATTCACTAATAACAGAGGGATCACAAATATTGAAATATATACACAAAATTAATTAATAATTTAAGGGCTAATAAAAAAAATCAAAAGATATACCTTATAAGTCACACAACGGGATGATGAGGACGAAAATTGAATTGCTGAAGAGAATGTGTAGTTATGAAATTAGTTGGATTGAGAACCTATGCCTGCACGATTGATGGTAGATGCCAGTGACAATGGATGGATAAAAAATTGAGAAGGAAGGGAACTTAGGAAGATGATGGAGTCGCAGCCACTATCAGGCGCATAAAAATAGTTGTGGTACAATCATATAAGGAGGAGATTGAGATTAATTAAAAATACATGAAATAGTTGTGAGAAGATGGGTGTCACTTCTAGATGCATAAGAATGGGATTGATTATTAATAAAGAAATGTGAGAGATTGAGATTAATTAAAAATTATAGTGATATTTATGGGATTAATTATTAATAAAAGAAATGTGGGAGATTGAGATTAATTAAAATTTTACGATGGTTTGAAATGGGCATGGCCCCCAATAACGTCTCTTCAATTTTTAAATTTACTATTTTTAATTAATTTTATTTTTTAATTAATTTAAAATCAAAAAATTGAAATGGGCATAACCCCCTTAATAGCTTGAAATGGACATGGGCCCTAGGCAGCCAATGCGCATGGTCGGCCTTGGGTTTGTGAGATTTTGGAGAATTTTTTTATTTATTTTTGTTTTAGATGATTGATATTGTGTATTTGGTTATTGATTTGTATATTTAATTATTAATTTTGTATATGTGTGTATTTGATTATTTTGTGTATTTAATTATTAATTTTATTTATATATGTATTTGATTATTTATTTTAGGATTGTGCAATAGGTACGCTATGGGCTACTCCCTCGACTACCGAAGCAATTTTAAATTTATCTTCTTCATTTGCAAGACCCAATGAAATGTACCCACCCAAACCCATCCCCTTCTTTCTCTCCCTGCTACCTGCTCAAACCCATCTTCTTTCTCTCCCTTTCCTTTTCTGTTACTCTCTCCTACTTCCGATCATTGTCGACCCAGTCGCCTCTCCATCTCCAATCATCGTTAGCCTCCTCTCTCATGGCCAGCATCAGTCTGTCTATTTCTCTCTCTCTCTCTCTCTCTCTCTCTCTCTCTCTCTCTCTCTCTCTCTCGCCCAAAACAACATCGTCACCCCCGCCCATCTCTCCCTCTCCCGATACCGTCTACCCTACCCGCATCTCCCTCTCACGACAACCTCCGACCCCAACCACTGGCCACCCATCACATGACCACCGCCTCTCTCTCTCTCTCTCGCTCGCTCTCACAGTTGTCACCTCACCCTTAGCCAGCCACTGCACCCCCCATCGTCGGCCTTCGCCCCCACTCGCCACCGACCAACCACTACACCCTCATCGTCGCCCACTACATCCCCCATATCTTCTTTTCGCAGAGATAATCTTTCAGAGCAAACTAACTAGTTTTCAAGTAACTTTCTAGATTTATATACTGCTTGATTTATGTTTTTGAGTATTTCTGAAATTCTTGATTTATGTTTGTTATTTTGACCTTGATGATGAGACAATAGATGATGGAAGTTTTGGAAATGATGAAGATTATAATTTAATGGAGAATTTGGATGGTTTGGATGATGAAATATTAGGAGAAGACAATGAGATTATTGTGTTGCAAGTTGGAATGAAGTTTAAGGATGTCAACGAAATATTAGTTTTACAAGAGATATGCATATAACGTAGGTTTTCCAGTTAGGAAAAGAACTTTGAGAAAGGGTGAGGATGGGGTAGTAAAATATGTGACATTTTCATGTTGTCGAGAAGGCCAAAGAACTAGGTCTAAAAGTAATTCTTCGAGGCCACAACCAACCATTCAAATAAGGTGTAAAGCTAGATTGACTACAAGTGTTGATGGTATTGGAACATGGCGAATTAATACAGTCCATCTTGAGCATAATCATAAGACGAGTCCATCCAAATCCTGATTGTTTCGATGCAATCGACAATTGAGTGCATATGTAAAACGTCAGCTTGAAGTGAATGATATAGCTGGAATTCCGTTACATAAAAGCTATAACTCAGCAGTTTTCAAAGCAAATGGATATGAGAATATACATGCATTGAAAGGGATTGTAGAAACTGTGTTGAAAAGGTTAGGTGGTTACGACTATGGGAAGGAAATGCGGCTATAATACAGTCTTATTTTTCAAAAATGCAAGCAATCTGCCTTGGTTTTTTCTTCAGTATCAATTTGGATGATAAGTCTCGATTGAGAAATGTGTTTTGGGTTAATAATAGGTGCAGAGAAGCATATATATAATGAGTTTGGCGATATCGTGACCTTTGACACCACATATCTCACAAATAAGTATGATATGTCATTTGCCCCTTTTGTTGGGGTGAATCATCACGAACAATCTATATTGCTTGGATATGGGTTATTCTCGAGTAAGGATACAAAGATGTTTGTTTGGCTATTTAGGACATGGCTTCAATGTATGCAAGGCCAGGCTCCTAATGGAATAATTTTGGACCAAGACAGGGCTATGCAAAATGCAATCCAAATAGTATTGTCGAATACCAATCATAGATGGTGTTTGTGGCATATATTGAAGTAGTTGCCTGAAACATTTGGCAACCATGTTCAAAAGGGTGCCATATTTTCGGTTATACACGAACTAGTCTATGATTCGCAAACTCCAGAAGAATTCGAACAAGCTTGGATTAAGATGGTTGAAGAACATGAATTGCATGACAATGATTGGTTAACCAGACTTTACATTGATAGAAGCCGTTGGGTTCCTTGTTTCTTGAAAACATCATTTTGGGCAGGTATGTCAACAACCCAACCCAGTGAAAGTATGAATGCATTCTTTGATGGGCTTGTCCATTCAAAGACATAGTTGAAGCATTTTGTTGAACAATATGAGCGAGCACTGAAGAATAAGGTTAAAAAGGAGTTCCAAGCAAATTTTTGGTCATTCTCGCAATTGGTTCCATACATTACACCTTATGAATTTGAAAAGCAGTTCCAATCAATTTATACCATATCAAAATTCAAGGAATTTCAAGAAGAAATCAACAAAAAATATGTATTGTGACCTTATAAGGTACAAAAAGATGGGTGTTTAAGAACGAAATATAAGGTACAAAAAGATGTCGTAGTTGGTGAGAGTGTCAAGAGAAAAAAAAAATTACCATTTTATTTCTGAGGGATAGCTACGAATTTATTTATAGTTGCCACATATTCGAGTTTAGGGGAATTATTTGCAGGCATGCTATCTTAGTGTTGATTCGTAATAATGTAAAAGCACTTATTAAAAAATATATATTGAGGTAGAAGATAGATGTGACTAGATATCACACGAGGGTCGCAATTAACTATGATGGGTGGATCAATAATCCTGGACAGTTAAGATATGAAAAATTGTGCAAAGCCTTTACCAAGGTAGCTGATCTCGCAGCATATGATGAAGGTCGTACTGCAGAGCTTATGGAGTGGATTCAAATTAAAAAAAAAAAAATGAGCTTTCCATGTCGAAGTCAAGTAGCAGAAGTAATCATCTATCTCAAGCGATTATTCATGTAGGCTCTGACAAGATAACAACGGAGAATGCTTCAAGTGAAAATCTATTGGACCCTAACTACTTGAGAAGTAAGGGAAGGCCTAAGAAGCTTCGTAAAAAGGGCCTGTTGGGGTCGAGATCGAAAAGAGATAAGGTAAGCACTAGTTTGTAATGTTCAAGTAACCTACTAGGTGGAATATAAATTAATCATCATTCGATGATGCACAGGTGTCTTCAGGTACATAGAAAGTCAAGAAAGTGCCTCAAAAGAATTTATAGGATGGTGCAGTCGTCATTCAGACTACACAGGAATCACAATACCTTGTCATGATACCCTTCTCATATCCACGACTCTTGGTACGTAACCTTATAACATTTTCATTTGATCAATTTGTTCTATTTTATTTTTAAAAAATTCTTTTCAGTGTAGGATTAGGATAAAACACAAGTAGTTACACATCCCAATTTTTAAGTCAATGAATTGGCAAGCATCCCGCAACATGTTCCATACATTCAACAATTTTCATTTCCCACATTGGGGCGTCCATCTCCACCACTTGATACATCTAATTTTCAAGGTGAGTTCATTGTTTAATTTTTTTAAAATACTGAAAAAGTTATGTCATGCATATGTTTATTAATGTCTTCATGTTGCAGGAGGTCATATTTCAATGGTTCCTTTTATTGGTTATGTTTCAGGAACCATTGGACCATGGCATAAGCAGGTATGACATTGTAATATTGGTGCTATTGTATTTATATGTTTGAGTTCTAACCTAATTCATATTGTTTGGAAATGTTGTATCGGTAATGGTTAGTATGAGCATATCAATCAGACATATAATTTTAGTTTATATAAGTGCCATGTAAATTTACTTTACTATCTTTATGCAGCAAAGATAGGAAAGCTATGCCAGGATGATGATCTCAGTCTCATACCACCTCAGCAAGAAATCTTCGTAAGAGCTGGTGCTTGTATTTTGTAATTTCCACTGGGTTTTGTTGTCTTATTTTTTTTTTTTTGTAATTCCAACTCGATAGAGCTTTTACTATCAGCAAAGTATTTAGCATGAAGCTCTTGTAGTGTCAATTCATCAGTTTCTTATCTTATTTGTTCTTGATTGTAGAAAGATCACTTGTACACTAACAATGTGACAATTAATACTCAATTACATTGCAATAAATACATTTTTTGTAATTTATGTGTATTCAAAATTGTGAACGTCTCTCTACCTACCATGTTGAATGTTAAATGAACAGGTTGTTGACATTTTCTTGTGGGTATGATAAGAACACACGGACAGGAGACCCATCTTCACTATCTTACTGTTATATGAACAAATGACTTGTGTCATTAAATAAGAGAGGAGAGGACATTGGTATGGGATTGATGAAGGGCAATTGAGAAGTCAAGATTTTCTCTGGACAAGCACATTGTGCTAAGTTCCAGGATGGAGAAATGGAAAGCAACTCTAATTGATGTCGCCTAATTGTCTAGTTTTGTTTTGCATAGCATGGTGGATGGGTATATCAATTTCTTTTTCATATAAGGTCTCTCATCCTAGTGTTAATGAAAAAGTTTGCAGTATAGTTTCAACATTTTCTATTTGTTTACAAATTTTGGATGAATTAATTATTAGCAGGGATGAGGAAAAACAACAATTGCCAAAGCTACATATAACCTTATTTCTTGTCGGTTTGAAGGTAGTAGCGTTGTACAACCATGAAAGAATCGAATTCATTAAAAAAAGAACAAATGGTTTAAACAAACTAAAAATTAAATTTAAAGGCCATTTAAATAATTTTATATAATTATAAAATAATCATCAAATAAAGTTTAAAAACCATTTAACTATAAAAAATTAGATACCACTAACAAAAAAATGCACTACAATTAAACACATTCATATCTCCAGAAAAACTTGTTCTAATTTTACCACTACAAACACATATTTAATAGTTCTCATGAGATACAATTTTACTCAAATACCCCACTACATACATATAATAAATACAATTCTCAAGTGTCAACCACAATCATGCCCGCCCCTTTCCTTTACCATTGTCAAACGCACTTCCTTTTTCCCTTGTGCACTATTATGTTCACTAAAATCTCCACGTTATCTTCTTCATATATTCGAGCTATAGTCTGGAACATGTGAGAAAACTCTTCTACAGGAAAATTGGTCGTAGACTTAGCCGAAGCACTGCCACTGGACTCACATTCGCCAAACAATCCACTTGATTCATCTTCTCCGACCCACTTCCAAAATCTACACTTAATACTGCAAATATTGAACAACCTCCCTTTGTTTATAGACTCTTTTTCCACCTCGAAACATTTACAATGCCTCGTTTACACAATGGGCATGGGCGCTTTGTTGGACATGCCGCAAAGTAGTGCCCCCACTGTCTACAGCTATGACATACTTCTGTATTTTTTCCCGTCATTATAACACTGTGAATTAGAAATTGTACTTCAATTAGCAACAACACAAGGTTAAAGAAGATTCATAGTAATGAAGCTTCTATAGAAAAAGTGTTACATATTTCCTATCCAGTCATAAGATTTCAACCTCACAAGTGGTCTTGGTTGCCATTCAAACTAAAGTTAATCTTGCATCTAAGTTCACTGGTGGATAACTGACTATCATATCCATGGGGATCTTCTTGTGAATCAGCTCTTCAATCTTTGTGGCATGCCCATTGGCTAGAAGAATTTGGTTTGTTGTTTTGGAATTCATTCTAACTTGTATGATATCAAATCTATTCAACAATGATTTTTTGTACTTTTAATCCCATGGAATTGAGGATGGTTGTTAGTCTAGAAATGATGCAGCTAATTTTTATTTTTATTTTTTGTGGCGCAATTATGATGAAGAGAATTGGAGATGAAGGAATTTAATCAAATTTGGATCTTAAATCATTTTTTAATAGGATACTTATAAAACCTTGGATTGACCATGCAGACAAGCAGCAAGAAGATGGATGTAAAACACAAAAGTACATAGTTTCCAAAGCTAACTTGGTAGCCTTCTAGCACTAGATACATAAAAGATAAAACTGTGATACAGATTCAACATTGGAAGATGGGGGAGGTTCCATTGTAAAAGACATACAGGAATGTGGTTGTAGCAAAGATTCGGTTGCTACTCTAACACTAAAGTTGAAATACTAGATAAGCATTGATATGAGCTATTGAACAGCATTGGCAGAATTTGACCTTTGATAAGAATTCTCTAGTGGCATTAATATAAACCATTGAGCAGCATTGCCTCTGCATCATACTACAATGCTTCTCTTAAGCATATTTGGACATGGCCTTTCAACACCTATTATTCAACTATAAGCATGATTTCATCTAGTATGATAGTAAAACTATTTTCAAAATCCATTTATATTGGGGGACCAAGATCAATAATGACTTTGATGCAAAACCATTGCATCTTTTTTTGTGCAGTAAATGGACTCAAAACTAAGAAATATCACCATACGAGAATGTTATTATGTGAAAACATGGGCAAATATATAAAGCTCAAAGTACCATATACCAGGAGTGTTGGCCAGGGAGTGGGTGAGCCTGCAGGCAATTGAGGGTGCAGTGGATAGCCAGCGACCCAAGAGTGGGGGTGACAACCGTGAGAGAGAGAGAGGGGGGGTGGTTGTGCGAGGGGTGGCCGACGATTGGGGTCGAAGGTCGTCGTGAGAGGGAAAGGCTAGTAGGGCCGATAGTGTCGGGAGAGGGAGAAGTAGGTGGGATCAACGGCATCATCAAAGAGAGAGGCGGGTAGGGGCGACAATGTTGTTTTGGGCGAGAGAAAGAGAGAGAGATGGGCAGCGACTGGGTCGACGATCTCGGGAGAGGGGAATGAGGTAGGGTCGATGGAGTCGGGAAATGGGGAGGCGGGTTGGGTTAACGGTGTCTAGAGAGAGAGAGGCAGGTGAGAAACGACAATGCTATTTTGGGAGAAAGAAAGAGAGAAACAGACAGACCGACGTTGGCCGTGAGAGAGGCGACCGACGATGATCAGAGATTGAGAGGCAGCTGGGTCGACAGTGATAGAAAGTAGGGGAAAGCAACAAAGAGATAGGGAGATAGAGAATATGGGTTTGGGTTTGGGCAGGTAGCAGGGAGAGAGAGAATGGAATGGGATTGGGTAGGTACATTTCCTTGGGCCTTGTAAAAAAAAATGAAAAATAATGTAAAAATAAATTTAAAATTGTTTCGGTAGTCGAGGAAGTAGCCCACCGCGTACCTATAGCATAATCCTTGATTTTATATATGTTGAAAAATTATAGAAAAAGTAAAATAAATAAAATTAAAGTTTATTAAAGTAAATAAATAAAATAGAGAATGAAATAGAGAGAATAAATGTGTTTGAAACATGCACAATTTTCAATGCAAAATTAGATTAAGGAGTGAGATATGGAGGTAGGTTGGAGATGGCCTTACATGTGATATGCCATAGTATAAAAAAAATAAAATAAAAAATTAATTAAATAAATTAACCCAAGTTAAATGGGAGAGCAATGAGAGGCACGCATTATCCTCATGGCCCAAATAGGCACTTAGAGGCCCCGCAACCCCCAAGGGCTTGTGACCCCTTTGTCCCTCATAACTCGCAGGAAGATCCGATAAGACTATCATAGTATTTTCCTGAATACAGGGAGATCCCACACAAGACGTAAACCAAATAACTCTGACAGTTGAAAATTCCTTTCAAGAAAATAATAGACAATTATTAATAAGAAATTATATCCCCAAAAAGCTAAGATAGACGTCATTCATAACAATCTTAATTCCAACCAGATTGAGAATAATCAAAATAGATGTTATTTACAAAAATCCTAATCCTAGATTATTTCGAATTAATTACTCTATACCCTTCTATAAATAGATAAACACTCATTCTAAAAGAAATAATTCTCTAATACCGGTGTAAATACTGTTCTCGATTTTTTATCACTCTTAGTGTCTGACTTAAGTATTAAAATGTTTGTACAAGAATCCTCTCACACCCTCTGATTGCTTTTTTCCTTATAGATTCAAGTGGTTTGACGATTATCTTTCTTGTAAAATAAATTTGTATCTTGGCAATAACAAATGATTAATAATAATATTAAAAAATAATAATTACTTAATGTATTGAATAATAATATTAAATAAAAATTTACCCTAATTTTAAGTAATAGTCACACACCATGGAGGCGGGTCATCACATGATAGAAGAAAATACTTGTAAGTTTTTAAGCACTATAAATACTTGTAAGTTGTAACAGTAAGAGGTTATTTGGTAAAAAGCTGTAATTAAATGTGCTTGAAGCACTATAAATGTGCTTTTTAAGCTGTCATTTAGCAGTTATCATTTGGGAAGAAAAGTTTATAAAGATGATTAAAAAGAATATATCACCTATTTTAACAAATAAAACTATCTTATTGTAATTTTAACGTGGGGAATTTAATTAGTTGTACTTTGGAACAAACTATAACATATATATATTAACAATATAGTTATATAAGAAAGTTGATATTTAATTGATAAATTTGATATTTTTAGGTAAGGAATCTAGCATCTATTTTCAAAAAATAGTTTTTAATTTTATAATGATTTTATATCATATGAAAATTAAAAAAAAAATCACTAGCAATGGGTACAAAGCCTTGTCACTAGTGCTCGCCATGGGATTTTATAGCAACCATATGTTAGTATCATGATGTAACTATTGAGTTGTGTGTGTGTGAAAGGGAGAGAAAATAATATCGTAATGGGGTTGTTCATGTGTATGAGAGAGAGAGAGGGGGGACATTGTAGCGTGTTTAACAATCTCATAAGACTTCTATCACTAATTAAGATAAGATTGAACTACAGGTGATATAATAATCGTGTAAACTTTTTTATTCTAATAAGTACGTTGATAAAGAAAATTATCAAATTAAGAGCATCACAATAATCGTGCATCAATGATGGCTTCTCTCTAGCAAACATCGCAATATATTTTGAATTGACAGTTATATAATTATATGTTAAATAAAAGAAATTATAAGTTATTTGAAATTATAAAATGACTGAAAATAACCTATCACTTTTTAATAAATAAATTCATAAAAAAAATTACATTTTTAAACAATGAAAGGATGTTTGAGAAAAAAATAAATTAAAATATTCTTAAATCATAAAAATAATTTGAACGACAAAAAAATTAAATATAATTTATTTTCTCTTGATAAGCGGACTACCTACTCTGGGTGAACTTATATACACTTATTTTTTAATAAGTAAACTTAAATTTAAGCGGACTACCCACTCCCGATGAACTTATATCCGCTTATTTTTTAATAAGTAAACTTAAACTTAGTCAACAAAACACAACGTGACGGAAGAAAACAAGAAGCATTCTTCTTTTCTTTTCTTTTTTAATCTTTCCATGTCTCTTAAAATATAATTCTGGCTTTAATTAAGGGGTGGTCCGCGTCGGAGCCAGCTACACTGGCACTATTCAAATTAATGAAATTAATGTATTCTGGTTGAATAAGTTGAATCTGGACACAAAACCCTATCCTCTTTCACACAAGAAAGCTGAGAAAACAAGCCCATCAGTACAGGTGTCGACAAAGCAAGCCACCAAGGACAGGGTCCACGCTTAAACCCTTGGGGATTTTAATAGCCAAGTTCAAGTTTTTCTCCTCTCTTCTCGTCTCTTGTGCGGTGGGCACCATCAACCATTAAGCCAACGGCAGTAGCAGTCAGTGGCTGTTCTCCGACTACTGTTTTTTGGCATTTGTCATTGGTCGAGAAGACATCATCAGATGATTCAGATCAGCAATGCAACAAAATTCTAAACTACCCACAATCCAATCCTGCTTTCTAATCTTAATGTCACGTCTCATTTTAATTAAAGATAGTAGTAGATTATAGAATAAATAAGGTTGGTTTGTCCTGATATCATGTCTTTGTTTATTATTGGGTTTATTTTTCTTGCATGATTTTTTTATGGCTCATGTCTTTAATGTCGATAAAAGAGATAAATCGTAAGTGTATATTTTGTCTCATTGCGCAGGACAAAAAATAGAATCCACAATCTATTAATGTGAATTTTAACTTATCGTGGTTCAATTACTTGACTTATGTCCCAAAAACACGTATTCGTTTAGACTTTGCCAGATATACAGATTTTTTAGTAGGTGAAGTTTCAAAAAAATCATTTGAAATTTAAAAATTAAAGAATTTATCTCCGTCATTGTTATATATTTTGTATATATACAAACAATATATAACTAAACCATGATATTAGTCGAGATGTGTCACGTAAATATATAAAAGGCCAATTTAATTATTATATTATATGCTAATATTCATTTTAGTATTTATTCTTATTTTGAGTTAATTTAGTACATGAAGTTAGAGGTGTGCAATCAGTTATAATCAAACCGAACCGCCCAAAAATTCTTAATCGAACCGAACCGACCAATAATCCTAATATAACTGAACTAACCGAAACCGAAATAACCGAAGAATAAAATGCAATAACCGAACCGAACCGACAATAGCCAAACATGAAACCAAAACCAAAACAATTTTCCAAGTCCCCAATTAGAATTTCCAAAATAAATGAGCAAGAATCAGAAATAGCCAGAGAGTTTTCCAATCGAAATTTTCCAGAACAAGTGAACAAGAATCACTGAATCAGAAGAAATACACGTACCTTTGAGTCTTTGACGCAAGAGTTGACGAGCTTCGAAGCGCTTGGGAAGAAAAAGAGTCTGGTCGACGAGCTTCGAAACGCACGTCGCTGTTGCCGATTGCCCCTCCACCACTTCGACAGTCGCCATTGCTAGCGCCGTCGCCATGGCCCAGATCTTGGAATAGCCCTCGTCGATCGTCCAAGCATAAGGAAAAGAAGAAACGAAGGCTAGGGATGGTGAGGTGAGGGTTAGGGTTCAATTCGGTCGGGTGTGGGTGAATTGCGTACCTTTGAGTCTTCGATGCGGTTGAGTGTGGGTGGATCGCGTACCTTTGAGTCTTCGATTTGATCGGGTGACTCAGAAGAAATACGCCATCGGAATCGATATCGTAGTCTCGCCTACGAGTGGGAGGGTGGGGGGAGATAGAGAAAGAAAGAGAATGGGGGAGAGTATGAGTGTTGGTCGAGTTGGGTGTGGCCCGAACTCACTCGCTGCTCGCAGGTGAGGGTCGGAGGGTGGGGGGAGATAGATAGAGAGAAGAGAGAGAGAGAGAGAAGGGGGGAGAGCATGAGTGTCGGTCGAGCTGGGTCTGGGTGGGTTCCGTGTTTAGGGGGGGAGGGGACTCACGGTTAGGGGGGGCTCAACTCACGGTTAGTTCGATTAACCGAATTGACTGAAAATTTATAATATTGTAAATCGAACCGAACCGTTTTATAAAAAAAATCGAATCGAAATAATCGAACTAAATAATTTTTTCAAAAAAATCGAACCGAACCGACCAAATTTTATGCTTACCCCTACATGAAGTTTGGTTCGGTTTATCCAAACTTTTGCTCACCCCTACATGAAGTTTTAAAACTATTCCAATTTTATGCTTATCGTCCGTTCATTATTGATCGTTGTTTAGTTAAACTAATATTGATTGACTAAGAAAGGGTATGAAATTGATCCATTTTTAAAAAATTTAAGTATTAATTTGGCCTTATTTTTTAATCATATAAAAATTTAGATTATTCAATGCTAAACTTTTATTATATATTTTTATTTTTTCGTTGTTAAGTAACATGAAAATTGAGTTTGGTATTAAATATAGAGGCAACTACTAAAACTCATGTTTAGGTTACTTTATTGTGAAAAAAAAAAACGTAAAATAAAAAAATGGGATCAAAATTTAGTTCTAAATAATTTAAATTTTTGTATAACTAATAAATTGAGCCAAATTAATATTTAAACTTTTAAAAAATGAGTCAATTTTCATATACCCCGTGAATTGATCATTAGTTTGATTAATGATAGTTAATGGTGATTAATGGTTAATTGATGAGGAAAGCTAAGTTAAGGCCATATTAAAACTTTAAATACTAAACTAAAGGAAAAAAACAACTATTAAATTAAACATTGACGTATAATATAGAAACTAAATTAATTATTTTAGCCCATATAAAAGGGTTACATCATCAACCACAGCTCACAATAATTGATTTTGGGATATCAATTGATAATAATAACGTGTAAATAATAACTTAATATAGTCAACTATTAAAAAATCCTGTTATGTCGTCTAAGTAAGTTTTAAGTTATAATAATTGGGATTATTTTTAAAAATAGCCAGAGGGACCCAATTTCACCAAAACTAGTGTCTGTTGGGTGTTGCTGCTTCTCTATGCTGCTTCTCTATTGTAACAATATTATTATTATTATTATTATATTGTTGATGATGCAATAAGATACTTCGGCCAGGGCTAGAATGGTCTTTTCACAAGAGCCCATCAATTCGAACCCAGTATATAACCACAAAGCCTTGCATTACCAAATGCGCATGTGATGCATACAATTTGCGGTTCCACACAACAGTTCTCTGCTTCTGAGGGCTCTGCGTTTCAATCTGCTTTGTCTCTTCTCTTCTCTGCACATATACACACATACTTTTTCTAGGGTTGCGATTCGATTCCTTTGTATATTCATCGATTCCCCCAGCTGGGTCTTTCTCTCTCTTCCATATTTAAACCTTCCCCACCACCAGATTCGTCCATCGAAATGCTCGAATTCAAGACCATCAGGAAGAAAATGTGGATGTTCTCTCATTGATCTCGCCCCCCAAATCAGCTCATCCTTGTCCTCTTTCGCGTGATGGAAGGCATGACCACCGCCACAATCGCAATTCCATCTTCTTTTAGCCTCAGTTTCCGCCTCCGATTGCTCTCTTTCTGGTTCGCTCCCACCACTCGCCCTCCCGGCGCCGGCGACCCGTAGAGCAATTATCCCGCTGGAGTTGTTGTCTTGTAATAGGTGATAGCTTTTCTCAATTCAAAGTCTCGAGTTCGAATATCGTTTTTAGACGGTGTTTGTTTAGAGTAGAGAGACAGACGACGAATATATAATGGAAAATTGGAGTAAGAATTCGTTTTCATTTAACTCGAACCCTTCGAACTTGGTATCTAATTGCTGGGGGAAGTTGGAGTCGTATTCGGGAAATTTTGGAGGCTTTGATGGCGATTGGAGAGGTGGGTCAGCGTCGATTTCGCAGTCTTTGGTGTTGGATGGTGAGAAAGATGAGCTCATCAAGGCTCCGGTGAGATGTGGGAAGAAAAGGGGGGCGTCGGAGGAGAAGATTATGGCGGCGTTGAAGAGCCATAGCGAGGCTGAGAGGCGGCGGAGGGAGCGGATCAATGCTCATCTCACCACCCTCCGCGGCCTGGTTCCTTCCGTTCAAAAGGTAATCCATTTTTTCACCTACTCTATAGTTTATACACACACACACACATGACTATATGTTGATTGTTATCATCGAGATTGTCTTGAGTTCGCATTTGGATAACCCGCCTCAAAGAATGTTAGAGATAGGATTCTTATATCCAAATCTCAATAAAGAACTAAGAAACGGTAATAGAGTTGATTACCTAACAAATTGTTAGTATTTGTACTTAGCATGTAACTAATTAATTTCAATGCGTTCATTAGGCAATATTGAAGAAGATATTGGTTAATTCGGTGGTAAATTGTGTGGATGCTAATGTATGGCTTTGTTCTTTATTCTTTGCAATTATTCTGTTCTAGCTCTGTTTTTGTATAATGTGGTAAGATGGTTCATGAATAATTTTTGCTTGATTTGGTTGTTTCATTTGTTTATTTGTCTCAACCGTTGATGTGGTAGTTGCTATGCTAAATATCCTTCAACCACTGGCCCTATTGAAAGGCTTGCCATGATTGGGACACTTTATTCAGCTTAATTGGGCTCTTTCTGGAATAAGATTGTTATAGTTCAGCTATTTTCCTCATAAAATGGAATGTGTGGTTCCTCATATTATCTTTACTTTCATCTTTCAATGTAAAACACGAGCCTTCTTGTTTCCCCATTATCATCATAACATAATGTTTGGATAACTATGGGAGTTGATTTCAGGTAGGATTTGGGAATTCATAATGCCCGTAGAGGAAATGGTAGTATGTTCCATACATAGTATTTAGGTTTGGTGAATAAAGCAGTCAAATATTCCATCTCAGGAAACCCCAACCTGAGTATACCTAGTAAGAGTTCCCCGGATATAATATTTGTAGGTACCTTTTTTTTTTCTTACCAATTTTTGGAATTTGCAAGTATTTAAAATGCACATAATTTTGCCGAGTTCAAGGAGATTAATATATGAATCATGATTTTAAGACCTTTTTCTGAGAACTTTTTTCATAATTCGAGAACATGTTGTGCATCATTTAAATCCCAGTGTGGTTGATGGACTTCATTTCCTTTGTCAAGGAACTTTGGTGAATTCATTTCCTCTCTGTATGCAACTACTTTTAAGTGGGGAGACAGAGACTCAGTACAAGATTAAAGTTGTTTCCATTTTGCTTTAGTCGAAATCTGGGTTGGCATGCACCTCTCCTTAGTCTACTAAAGCAAATAACCTCTTGAAAATTGAAATAGTATCAGATTTTTTTATCTTAGGTTTCTTAACGAAACTTTACACCATGAGAGGGACTGTCAACTAATTTAATTAAATGATGCTTGCTGACAAAAGTTGCAAGTGGTTAAGACAGTTGTATGTTTTTTCATGATAGTTTTTGGTCTGATTACAAATGGAGGTGGGGTATTTGTCCACCTGGTGCAGCATGACCATAACTCTTCTGTTGTTCAACCTGTGACTAATTTAGGTCAGTTCGCAACCTAAGCAATAAATGGCTGATTGGGAGAAGCATTTGCCATTAGTTTTAAAAAATCATTCAATTATTAAATTTTGTTTTATAAGATAGAATAGTCCTCTATCATCTGTCACACTTGCAAGAGTTGACCAAAATGAAAATGAAATGTAACTTGATATTTTCTGCCATAGACTTGAGTCAACTGAGCCAATTATAGGAGTTAGTTTGTGAAGCCAATCAATATGGAAGAATAGCTACAACAACAATATATCAAACCTTTATCCCCACTATATAGGGTCAGCTAATATGGAAGAATTGCTACTTTAGCCATTTGCTATTCTATAAAATTCTAGTTGAGTTAGAAAAAAAAAAAACAAATAGTCATAGATAAGTGTACACTGTAGTTTCTGTGGCATGGTTTGAGCTTACCCTGAGTTTGAATTATTGTTTGCAGATGGATAAAGCCACCTTGCTTGCCGAAGTTATCAGCCAAGTGAAACAACTGAAGAAGATTGCCATAGAAACCAGCAAAGGTTTACTCATTCCAATGGACAATGATGAAGTAAAAGTTGAATCACATAACATGGATGACGGGACCTTTTCTTTCACAGCATCTCTTTGTTGTGATTACAGGCCTGAACTTGTATCCGAACTGCAAGAAGCTCTTCACGCCCTTAATCTAAACGTCGTGAAGGCAGAAATCTCGACCTTGGAAAGCAGGGTGAAGAACGTTTTTGTTTTCACCAATGCAGAAGACGGGACTCCCAAGGCACGCCAACTCCTTGTGGATACCGTTCATCAGGCTTTCAGCAATATCCTGGATAAGGTGACGGCCTCGGCAGAGTACTCACCAAGAACAGCACTTCTGAACAAGAGGGGAAGATTTTCCCCTTTTGATTCTTCAAGCTCGTCTTCATGAGTCATGACTCATGAGAATTCTGGGTAGTGGTGATAGTAGTATATATGGGTGATGCTATTGTACTGTGCATTAGCAATGTGATAAATGGTGCGCTGCCGCTGATGTTTGTACTTGTCTGTACATAACCATACTATTTTCTTTGCTTGGATGGGTGTGTAATGGAAACATGAATCTTGTTAGAGCTTTAGACATCCCACTAGAGTCTTCAATGATAGAAATCTTATTTCCTCTAGCCTAATATAATATGGCTATTATTAATTGTTCTGACGTTGGAGAGATTATCATATGATATAATTTCAGTTGATATATGAATGAAGCTATTTGATAATGGTCCAAATTTATAAGCTTATTACACTTGTGTTTGATGCTAGTAGATTATCAATGTCTTAACCTATATTTTTTTGAATCCATATTTTATAATTTTAAAAGGAGTTTTAACTCTTTATAAATCATAATTGTAGTTAAGATATAATTAGATAATTATTGTTTATTATTTTTGAAATTATAATGGTTAAAATATGATTAAGATAAATATGACTGACTCACTTTGAGAAAAAGATAGTTCAAAAGTAATTGAAATAATTACTGTTTGTAGTTAAGCTAAAATAAAAAATTAAGTGATTATTTCTTTCTTGTAGAGCTTATTATTATCTTCTTTACCCCCTAAATTGTAGTAAATTTTAATAAATTTATTATTTTCTTTTATACTTATTCACGTTAATATAAAATTTTTTATGAAGATCTTATCTAAAGATGTAGGTAAGTTATCAAATCACGTTACATCGATTTGTTATCTTTCGTTTTCTTTATCTCTTATAAAATGTAATAATGTATATACATTTGACTCTTATGCTTCATTCTTTCATTGTTAATTTTAATAATTGATGTCAAAACCAAATTATAATGAAGTTTTTGTTTGTATTTTTCTAATCGAAAGAGAACAAAAAAATTCGAGATCCATCGTTTGATGAGATGGGACATAATTTGAATATAAAGTTTTTACTTAAAAGATATATACTCTTAAAAAATATAACTTAAATGACAGACAAAATGATAGACAAATTGTTAAGAAAAAGTAAGAATTATTAAAAATGACAGACAAAATGATTAAAGTGAAAAATGTATCAAATATTATATCTAATTGATTAAAGGAATTTCAATTTTTTTTTTCTTTATGATCTTTTTCTTTCTCTAATGAATGAGATAATGATGAGTTATTTTTTATTAAATAGAAGATGAGATTTAGTTTGATCTTAATATAGAGTTCCCATAAATCTCTCTATTACTAACTTGATGGGTCTTTGTAAATCTGCACATATAATTTTGCTCACAACACAAAACTTAAATATGAGTCACATTGTTTAGATCAATTATTTATGGGCTACTAAATATCTTATTGTTAGTCTCTTTAAGTATGGCCATTCAAGAGGGGTGAATTGAATATTTAAAATTTTTCTCTCTTTTAATAAATATTATTGATTAATTATTTCTCTAAGAATATATAAAAATTATTTTTTTAATTAAATTATTGTTATTTAATTTTAAACAAATAAAGATTTTATAATTATGTACATGTAAGTTTGAGATTAATAAATTGCAAGACACAAGATATAGAAAGAATAAATAAATAAGACACAAGACAATTATAGTGGTTCGGTGTCTCCACACACACCTACTCCACTCTCCCAAGGTCTCAGTCACTCTTGGAGTTTCACTAATCTCACCAAAGTTTTTACAGTAGCTCATCTTGAAAACTAAATATACTCCTAGATTATAATGGGTTCTAGAAAAACCATCAACACCAAGATTTTCTCCTTAGTTTACCTTGGAAACTAGATTCATCTAGATTTTAACGATTCTAGGAAACCTATACAATCTACAATAGTAATTTAAATGTTACAAATAATTTGTCCACACTTGAACACAAATAAGCAATTAAGAACAAATTATACAAGGCAATAATATTTAAAAAAATAAATAAACGGTGACCTCAATTTGAATGGAGAAGATCGGATTCGGCTTTGCGATCTCTTTTTCTCCTCCTGTCTTGTGGGTCTTCGGTAGATGAATAATGAATCTTTGAAAGTCTTGAAATGCTTGAAAATTAGCTTGAGAGATTTTGGGAGCTTTAAATGTGCAATATGTACAATGGATACTCAAAAAATGAGTTTGGGGAATATTTATAAGTATTTTAGCCACTAAAGAAAAAGTTAATATGAAGTTTGAAATTCAAAAAATGTTTAAACTTTCTCAAACAATAAGAAAACATGTCTCACCTTTAATTTAAAATAAATTTACTTTTTGCATGAGAAATCAAGATTTAAAAATTCAAATATAAGCTTTTGAGACATAAATGATTAAAACAAGAAAACATATCTAAAAACAATCTCCTTTAATTTAAAATAAATTTACTTTTTGCATGAATAAGAGAAAATATATCTAAAATTAATTCTCTTTAATTTAAAATAAATTTACTTTTTGTATGAAAAAGAGAAAATATATCTAAAAATAATTCTCCTTTAATTAAAAATAAATATACTTTTTGCATAAGTAATAAAAACATTATCAATAAATGAAAATTCAAACATAAACTTTTGATACATAAATAATCAAAGGAATGAAACATGTTTAAAGACAATCCACATTTAATTCAAAATAAATTTACTTTTTGTACCCACTTTTAATTCAAAGTAAATTTATTTTTTTATATGAGAAAAAATACATTTATTGTTAATCATCAAAACTTAATTAATATGAGTAAGTTGGCTCAACATTCTTCCCCTTTTTGAGGATGACAAAAAAATTATTTATGAGGTGATTAATATGATAAAAAAAAATTTGAACTCCCCCTTAATTTTATACTATAATCTCCCCCTTTCAAAAATACTAATAATATAAAAATGTTTTGGATATAACTTAATAGATAAAATAATTTTTAAGAGTTTTAAAAACCAAACCTGATTGCCAAATTTGATTGTCTTGATTACACCTGCTTGATGTTATATCTCTTAAATATACTATTTCCTCACATACATGAAAAAATATCATAATACATTTTTTTTCCCCATACAAAAATAATATACAATTCACACTCTCATACATACAAAAAAATATCATAATACATTTTTCTTCCCCCATACAAAAATAATATACAATTCACACTTTCATACATACAATCTTTCATCTCATAATATCTTATTCTTCTCCTCCCTTTTGTCATAATCAAAAAAACATTGTTAACGAAGAAAATAAAGATGTATAAATAATATAGCTCATGAGAGAAATATATCGAGCATAATCCACAATATCGAGCATAATTCAAGATTACACAACATCAAAGAAAGTAATCATAGTATAATCAAGGGATATATTAGCATTACAAAATTTACAAAGCAGTAATTTAAGGCACCCACGTTGATAGCTTTGGATTTCGTCGATGTTCAATACTGATGATGGTTGCCAAACATGACGGATCCAAGTTCATCTATATCACCTGGGAATGGCCATTGGCTGTTGCTAGTTTCGACTAGGTAAGGTTGCAAACTATCTTTTGGAAATAAGGAAATGACATATTTTCTTCTTGGATGACTGAGTTTTCAAAATTCCAAATAGGGTTTGGATCATCCACGAGGAAATATCCATTGTCATAATATGGGTTTGAATTGGTTTCTGGATGAAACCAATTTTGAACATTGAGAGGATATGTATAAGAGTTTGTAAATAGTAATTGCTCCAATAAAGCTAGATGAAATTGAAGATCGACGACTTGCTATTGGATGGCAAAAATGTAAGATACACGACCATAAATAGGATCTTGAAGTCTAGCTTGACCTTCATACAAGAGTGAAGCAATAGAACTTTGAGACATTACTAGCACCAAAAACCTTATGGATAGCTGCAAAATTAGTAGGCCCTTCTTCATGGCAGAAGAAAGGGGCAAAGACGCATAATTGGGTACATTTTCTTCTTAATACTTTGTAGGCACCGCATGGAGAACCGAGTCCTGACATGATCTTTTTTTTTTTTAAAGACTGGGTAGATCTAGGTACTGGGTAGATCTGACCAGATCTGGCTAGATGTTGGGACTTGATAGATCTTAAGATCTAGCTGGATCTGGATAGATCGGGTCGATTAAACAGACAGATGGACAGACTTAGAGGCCGGATCTGAATAGATTTGGCTGGAACAACGAATAACTATGAAACCCTAACAAGAACAATCACAAATATAGAAAAAAATGAAAAAAAATATAAATGAAAAGGAGCTCACTGTGAATCCGATCGAGTAGGAGTAGCGGCTGATGCAAGTCTGGGCGACAGCAACAACAGTGGCCGGTGCAGATCTTGGCAATAGTAATAGCTGCGGTGAGCACGAATCTAGGTGAATGAGGAAGACGACGGTTGAAAAGGCAGCGAATGAGGAAACGTTGGAGACAACAGCGAACGAGGGAGACGACAGCTACCGGTTGAGAATGCAGCAAACGAGAGGACGACGGAGAGGTGACGAGAAAGAGAGATCGATTTCGGGAGACAAAGAGTGAGTGAGAGAGAGAGAACAGATGGGTGAGGACGACGACTTCTTCTCCTCTTTATTTATTTATTATTATTATTATTATTATTATTATTATTATTATTATTATTTTAAGAGCATAAACAAAATTTGCACAAATTTCCCTATTTCAACATTCTAAGCTACCAAAAGAGATTTATTATCCCTAATTCCCTTTTAATTCATTCTTGAAAATTCATTGTGTTCCAAATATAGAAAAATCTTTTGGTCTTGGAACTAATTTTCAATCTTCATTTTTCTTGCACAACTTTGATCCAAAATTCATCTTCTAAGACTTGATTCATGCAAGTTGGCTCAATCATTAGATATGAAGGCTACATTGTTACAATATTAGTGTAATGATGCCCTAGTCCTTACACCTTGACTTAATTCTCCAATTATTTAATCTATTGGATGATCTTGTACAAATTTATATTCTTAGGAAGCTCATCTAAATCTCCTTAAATAGATCTATTGTTACCTCATCTTCCTTATTTCTCTTTGCCTTAAAGGATTTATTAAATTTAATATAAATATATTCTTCTAAAAATTTTGTCCTAAAATTATACATTTTATAAGCCTTAGTAGTATTTGAATATCTAAGGAAGATTCCTTGGTCACTTTTAACCTCAAATTTTCCTATATTGTCTTTTGTATTCAAAATAAAACATTTACATCCAAAGACTCTAAAATAGGATACGATAAGCTTCTAATGTACTCAAATGGTGTTTTCTTTATGCCTTGCCTTAAAATAAATCTATTTAAAGTGTAACAAACAATATTAACTGTTTCGGCTCAAAAATAGGTAGCTAATCTATTCTTCAAATACGTAGTTCTAATAATTTCTTGAAGAGACAATTTTATCATTTAGCTATCTTTGAACTTTTTTATCTTTCTTCACAAAGTTTTGAAAAACTTCATCCTTTGAAGTTAAAAGCATAACCCAAGCATCACAAAAAAATTCTTCACTAATTTTCATTTTAAGAAGCTCAGCAACTAGATCAAAATTTTCTTGATTAGGTTTGGATTTGCATGACCTAATATGTCTTTTATGCCATAAAAGTAAGATCCTCATTCTTTACTATTAGACATCATGTATAGAAGATGACAGACCTTCCTTCTTTAGAAATGAGATCTATATATCTCTTCCACTAGCCATGTGCTGTGAGCATTCACTATCCATATACCATTTTGCTTTACATTGTGGTCCTCACGCATGTCTACATATTTGATAAGATCATGTTTTAGGTTTGGGTACCCATCTATAGACGGGTCTCTTGAATCTTTCTTCATTGTGATCAAATGATTTAATTATTTTTGATGTATGTGGATGATGAGCAGCATTTAAAAATTTATGATCTAACTCATTCATTATTTGTATTACCCCTTTGGATATCTACATTTGTACTGTGTTATTTTTCTTAAGTTGGGGACTCCATCTAGGTTGTTTTCATTCTTTCTTAGGTGTTTTGTATCTTGGTTTGGGTTTTGAATTTTTCTTTAAAATTAATATGGCTAAACTTTTTTCTATTGCATTATTTTCCACTAATAGTTTATTATTTTGAGTTTTTAATATTTTGTTTTCTTCTTGAAGATTAGTTAATTGATCTTTTAATTTATCTTCATTTTCTTTCTTGAGTTTTTGTGATTTTTCTTTTAAATTATTTATTTCACTATTTAGTTTTTCATTTTCTTCTTTATGATTCTTCTTGATTGTTTTTACTTCTCTCTTAATAGATATATATTTTATATATAATTCTTCGTATACGTTTTGTAATTCTTTTAATTCTAAGTTATTTTCCTCTTCTTCATCTTTTTCTACAGACATAAAGCATACATGTGTCTTTCCCTTGTTGGATTGGAATGACTCACTATAATCATTCATATCCCATGCGGGAATGACATTTCTCTTTGATTTCTTGAATTTTTTTTTCTTTTTTCTTTTTCTTTTTCTTTTCACCTTTGAATGCTAATGTTTTATTTTCATTATACTCTTTAGCATCTTCATTCATTTTCCTTAGCATTCTAAAAATATTTGAGGCTTTTTCGAACCATCCATTCAAATTACTAATTGTCTCACTAAGCCATAACTTACATCTTTGATATTGAGACAGAAGAAAGCTCATTTTAAAATTATTGGCCCATTCATGAATTTTCTCTAATTCTTTCCATAATTCATAAGATGTGGAGCATAAGGACAATTTTCCACACTCACTAGGCATCAAAGAACTAGAAATTAAATATCATGCCCTATGGTTTATTTCTATTTTTCTTAGGTCTTTCTTTGACCATTCTTCCTCATATTGAGAGGATATGTAACGGCCTGCCTCCCAGAGCCCCTGTGCACTAAGAGGATCTGTGAGAGGGTCATTACTAAAATAATACCGAACAATAACACAACTACAACTCACACACAGCCCTTATTTAGGTCATAATCTTTCTTTAATATTACATCTCATAATTGTCATTACATAGCTGATCACCGTGAGCCCATTTGGCTTACATAATACACATATATCTGAAACATAAAATATTAATCTCAACACAAATACAATAACACCCAGGATCTAGTTTTGGGAGAGCTCTACACTTGCTACCATGACACGATGGCCTAGACTCAACTCTACCATACACACCTGCGATCTCGAGATACTCTTACCTGGAATGATGGAAAGCAAACGTGAGTCGCGAGACTCAGCAAGCTCTAGAAAGAAAGGCTGGAGGGTATAGATGAGGCTCTTCCCGTAACACCCTATGTAATTCATGCTGATGCAATGTCATGTCATGCCATGCCCAATACCTGCCTTATTTCTAAATGCATAAACATATAATGAACTTCACATAAACGGTTCTTGGGGCCCACATAAAACATACACTGGCGCCCAAGTCCAACATAGAAACTTGTTGCAGCCTAAAATAGGCTACCATTTCATCATTCAATAGGACCCGCATTTTCCTGACCATGGTCAGCTTTTCCTGATATTCAACGTTTGGCTTTTCTTGATATTCGTTACATGCTCTTCCTGATACCCATCATACCCTCATATGTTCTTCCTGTCATCCATTACATTGTCATATTCTTCCGCGATCTTGGCCTCGGGCCTTCCCTGAGCTAAACTCTAAGCCGAGCCAAAGCTCCCCCGAGTCGGTACTCCTGACACCCGAACTGGCACGGTACTCTCGCTCAGAATAACAGTAACAATAGAATCATGCAATGCAATACATAAGAAATGCAATTGCTTCTGTAGCATAAACGTGATGACAAGGCCCCCATAAACCAAGTATCATGCCATGCTACGCCCACATAGGAATACACACATGTGGCATGCTCTAAATGCACATGTTCGCCTAGGGTACCCAAATTGGCTTTTAGACCAACCGAGTCATGCAAATGCTCACACATCCCTTCACACACAAAGCATGTTTCCCCAAATGAATGCAACTCAGCCCTTTGTAGTACACACATCATGATATGCACAAACCAAGGTGGGAATCTGAAATACCAGCTCTTCTGACCCATCTAGCGCTTATCGTAACAACCGATGACTGACGCCCATACATCCAGCCATCAACTGCCACGACCCACGGTCGACAGTCAGTGGCTTTGTACCCCATACCTTTAAACACACTTACTGACACTATTAACTTTAGACACACTTACTGACACTATTAACTTTATATCTTCTAAACTTAACATTACACAACATTTCTCCATAACTCTTCATGTACATAACCACATAACATCATGATACCATTCTCATTCCTTCTCATTCACAGAAAACCATCTCAACATACATAATAGACTCTTAACATATTCTCATAATCCTGACCATAGCCAATTTTCTAAGAACCTAACCCCAATGGGTTCGGCATCATTCCCAAGGAAAGCGGAGCGATACAGAGCTCCATGACAGTCGAAATGAAAGAAACCATGACATCCTTACTTAGCTTATTCCATTAACAATAAACTCATTAATAAAATATAAGTCATAGGGTAGTTACCACGCGGATTATTATTATTAATGCGTGAAACCAAGTTATGGTGAATGAGAGAATAAAATACGAAAAACCACAGAGACTTTCTCAGGAAATAAAGAACACGAGGAGAGGGTTAAGAGCTTGACTGAAATAGGCTGATTTCGGCCTCTTTTGTGCTCCCGTTGCGAAGTAAAACGTTTCCTAGCAATTAACACAACCGTGACTTAAATTAATTAATTCTAACCGCGTACACCGTAAAATCTAACCGTATAAAATTTATAATTTAAACATATAATGCTTCTACTAATTTTTACCCACATACCTGATCACTTTCCATGCCGAAGTAATCCCAAAATCCCTTTATTTTTCATATATTTTTCCTTTTCTTTTATTTTTTTTTCT
The DNA here is from genome assembly GCF_014633365.1 of Diospyros lotus. Taxonomy (NCBI): domain Eukaryota; kingdom Viridiplantae; phylum Streptophyta; class Magnoliopsida; order Ericales; family Ebenaceae; genus Diospyros; species Diospyros lotus. The sequence continues at coordinate 18,173,529 of NC_068339.1, read as the reverse complement.
TTCTTTTCTTTCATTTTCTTTTCTTTTCTTTCTTCTCCTTCCTTTCTTCTCCCACGCGCGTGGTCCTATTCATCGTCTTCCTCGCGCGCCCCTTGTGCGTACTAGGGCTGACCACTCCACCTGGCCAAGCCTCCACTGGCCACCGCCGCCTCTATCGACTGCACTGCGACCTTCTACGATCGCTGCGACCATCGTGAGCCCCTGCCGGACTCCCTGCACGCAGCGCAGCCGCTGCTGCTCCAGCCGAAACTAGCACCATCGGTCAGCCAGGGCTGCCTCTATTGCCGCCTCCAACAGTTTCCAACCGTCATTGGTCGTCGCTGATTGCTCACCTTCGCCGCGAGCCTCGCTGCTAGCTGCTGCCTCTACCAGTGTCCGCTATGGCTGCTTCAGCTCTCTTCGCTGCAATAGCCGCGACCAACGCCACTGTCTCCTGCTGCTCGCGCTTCCGGTGCTGCTCTCCGGCCACCGATTAGCCTCAGCCAATCACTCTCTTGATCCCTCGCATTGCTTTCTCGGCCCCTCCCTTCTGCACTCATTCTCTCTCTTTCTCTCCTCTGTTTTAATGTGAAAGAAATGGCCACTGTAGAATACTTGGAGGCCACGCACGCATATACATACATATATATATCAATTAATTTAATTTAATTCAATTTGATTTAACTTATCATTATCATCATCATCATTATTATTATTATTAAGATTATTTTTATATCTTATTTTTTATTAAGATTATTTTTATCTTTCTTAAATTCTCAAATACTCAACATTGATTTCAAATACCACAACTGATTAATTATTATTGTCTCCAAATTTCGGAATGCTACAGGATAGATCAAATCCATCCCTAACAAGTCTCCATAAAAGATAGCTTGTGGAAATGATATAGGATTCCATCCTAATCTTCCAAAAAACATAATCATTTCTAATGAGCATTGGAGGACTAGAGGGGATTGAGACATCACCTAGGGATTAGCTAAAATAAGAGGTCATTATAAAATCTTATCCTCAAATTTGATATTGATAATCATAAATATTTTAGGACCTGCTCTGATACCAATTGTTGGTCCCTTAAGATATGGCCACTCAAGAGTAGGGATGAATTGAGTGTTTAAAATTTTTCTCACTTTTAATAAATATTATTGATTAATTATTTTCTCTAAGAATATATAGAAATTATTTTCTTTTAATTAAATTATTGTTATTTAATTTTAAACAAATAAAGATTTTATAATTATGTATATGTAAGTTTGAGATTAATAAATTGCAAGACACAAGATATAGCAAGAATAAATAAATAAGGTACAAGACAATTTATAATGGTTCGGTGTCTCCACACACACCTACTCTATTCTCCCAAGGTCTCAACCACTATTGGGGTTCCACTAATCTCACCAAGGTTTTCACACTAGCCCACCTTAGAAACTATATACACTCCTAGATTACAATGAGTTCTAAGAAAACCACCAACACCCAAGGTTTTCTCTCTATCTTACTTTGGAAACTAGATTCACTTAGATTTTAATTGTTCTAGGAAACCTATACAATCCATAATAGTAATTTAAATGTTACAAATAATTTGTCTACACTTGGACACAAATAAGCAATTAAGAACAAATTATACAAGGTAATAATATTTAAATAAATAAATAAACGATGACCTCAGTTTGAATAGAGAAGATCGAATTTGGCTTTGCGATCTCTTTTTCTCCTCTTGCCTTGTGGCTCTTCGGTAGATGAACAATGAATTTTTGAGAATCTTGAATTGTTTGAAAATTAGCTTGAGAGATTTTGGGAGCTTTGGATGTGCAATAGATACTCAAAAAATGAGTTTGGGGGGCATTTATAAGCATTTTAGCTACTAAAGAAAGGATTAATATGAAGTTTGAAATTCAAAAATGTTTTGGTTTTCTCAAACAATAAGAAAACAAGTCTCACATTTAATTCAAAATAAATTTACTTTTTACATGAGATATCAAAATTTGAAAATTCAAATATAAGTTTTTGAAAGATAAATGATTTAAACAAGAAAATATGTCTAAAAGCAATCTTCTTTAATTTAAAATAATTTACTTTTTGCATGAGTAAGAGAAAATATATTTAAAACCAATTTTCTTTAATTCAAAATAAATTTACTTTTTGTATGAGAAAGAGAAAACATGTTCAGCCAATTTGCTCATATTAATTAAGTTTTGATGATTAACAAAAATATTTTTATGATATAAATGTATTTCTTTCTCATATAAAAAATAAATTTATTTTGAATTAAAAATAGATACAAAGAGTAAATTTATTTTGAATTAAAGGTGGGTTGTCTTTAGACACGTTTCTTACTTTTGATCATTTATGTCTCAAAAGTTTATATTTGAATTTTCATTTATTAATAAATGCTTTCATTACTTATGCAAAAAGTATATTTAATTTTGAATTAAAGGAGAATTACTTTTAGACATATTTTCTCTTTCTCATACAAAAAGTAAATTTATTTTGAATTAAAGAGAATTGATTTTAGATATATTTTCTCTTACTCATGCAAAAAGTAAATTTATTTTGAATTAAAGGAGATTGCTTTTAGACATGTTTTCTTGTTTTAATCATTTATGTCTCAAAAGCTTATATTTGAAATTTTTAAATCTTGATTTCTTATGCAAAAAGTAAATTTATTTTGAATTAAAGGTGAGACATGTTTTCTTATTGTTTGATAAAGTCTAAACATTTTTTTGAATTTCAAATTTCATATTAATAATTTCTTTAGTGGCTAAAATGCTTATAAATACCCCCTAACTCATTTTTTGCGTATTCATTGCACATATTACACATCCAAATCTCCCAAAAGCTCTTAAGCTAATTTTCAAGCATTTCAAGACTCTCAAAGATTCATTTTTCATCCATCGAAGAGCCACAAAACAAGAGGAGAAAAAGAGATCGCAAAGTCGAATCCGATATTCTCCATTCAAACTGAGGTCACTGTTTATTTATTTATTTAAATATTATTGGCTTGTATAATTTGTTCTTAATTACTTATTTGTGTCCAAGTGTGGACAAATTATTTGTAACATATAAATTATTATTGAGTATTGTATAGGTTTCTTAAATCCGTTAAAATCTAGGTGAATATAGTTTTCAATGTAAGCTAGGGAGAAAATCTTAGTGTAATGGTTGCCTAAAACTTATTGTAATCTAGGTGTGTATTTAGTTTCCAATGTGAGTTAATGTGGAAATCTTGGTGATTTTGATTTAGTGGAACCCCAATAGTGATTAGATCTTGGAAGAGTGAACTAGGTGTATGTGAAGACACCGAACCACTACAAATTGTCTTGTGTCTCATTGTATTTATTTTTGTTATATCTTATGGCTTATATTTATTATTAATCTCAAATATAATTTATTATATTTATCAATAAAATCATTAATCAAGAATATTTATTAAAATTGAAAAAAAAATTAATCACTCAATTCACCACTCTCTTGAGTGGTCATATCCTAAGGGACCAACACATGCCTAAAAGCATTTATCAATAAATGAAAATTCAAATATAAATTTTTGAGATATAAATGATCAAAAGAATGAAACATATTTAAAGACAATCCACCTTTAATTCAAAATAAATTTACTCTTTGTACCCACTTTTAATTCAAAATAAATTTATTTTTTTATGTGAGAAAGAAATACATTTATTGTTAATCATCAAAACTTAATTAATATGAGCAAGTTGATTCAACACTTATAATAAACTAATTAACTTTAACTTAATTCAATTTAAAGAATAAAGCTCATAATTAATATAAGCTCATTATATGAAAATTTTCATCATTCTCCTATTTGGCTGACATTGGTAGGGATTAGTTTTATAAAAGATTTTAAAAAATTATTTTCAAGTTAAGATTAAATCTTTAAGGGTTTAAATTTTACAAAGAAAACAAAATTAGTTTTTAAACAACTCTAAGTTATCACTAGTTTCAATAAGATCTTTGTGATGTTTTGCCTTTCATATAGTTTTGATAATGAAAAACCATTATATTTTGATGATATTTATTATGTTAATGCTCCAAATTAAATGATGCCTTAAGTAATCTCAAATGTATGTGATCAAAGTATTTTTCAATATATATATATATATATATGTTGTTTATGATTTAGGATATTGAAAAATGAACTTAAAAGTTTTTTTGTAGCATCTATCGACTAAATGTTAAGTTTTTCTAAGAGTATAATCGACTATGTGTCTATGCTCTATCAACTATGTCTTGAATAGTCGATTGTGTTTTTTGATCTATCGATTATTCTCATGGTTCTGTCGACTATGAAAATTATTTTGTCGACTATTTGTGTATATGATGTTATAAGTTTTCTTCATATTTTTGTTTTGTCAACTATCTCATCTCTTCTGTCGACTATCTATTATCTTCTGTCGACTAACTCTTCTTGCAAAAAGCCATAACGACTAATTTTTCAAACTCCAACGGTCACAAAACGACTAGTTTTGGGTAAAGCTCTTGGGATGCTTATATATACACGTCAAGGATGATCAAGAGAAGGTTAATGGACGGGAATGAGTTGATCTAAAGATTACGAATCTTTTTATTCGAGCTTACAGTGTTTGTGCTTTCATTGTTATATTTTTCTTTCCAAGGTTTCGTTCAATTATTGTTAATATATTCTTAAGCCTTGTATTTATTGTGAGAGAACTTATAACTAAGAATGTTAACTCTTAGCTTCTATCTTTCATTTGTATTACTCTTATTTTCCTAACTTGTTATGCTAAAGGATTTGCTCATTGAAGGTAGGGGTTTAATACCTAGCTAGGTGTTAGAGGGCTTGTTTGTATAAGCAAGACGTTTGTAATTTCCTAGTCTTAAACTAAATGGCCTACTTGGTTGAGTAGGAGGTTTTAGTAGATTGTTTGCAAAATCCTTAATGAGGAGCTAAGGTAGTGAATTAGGCTTGGGTTAAGCCGAATCAATATAAATCCTTGTATTTTCTTGTGCTTGTGTTCTTTGATATATTTATCTTTCCAAGTATTTCATTATTCCTCACTTGGTTCACATATTTATCTTTGTAAACTTACATTTGTCATTTTATATACTTTACGTTTTAAATCACTAAAATCTTAATTTGTATCAAAAAGTTTTTCAAGTTTTATCGAGCATTTAAATTACACAATTCACCCCCTATTGGGTGTGTGCCATAGGATTTCAAGCCTATCACTTTGGTACTAAATCATAATGGTCATTACATCATTGAGTGACAATACCTTTTATATTCATGTGTACCAATCAACCTTATCAACATAAACTAGATGTAGTAATATAGAAAATAACAATAAGACTTATTTATGATTTAATATGCATTATTTTTTATTTGTCAATCATTCATTTATCTTTCCTAAGCGGTACAAGCATACTTGAGAAATCCCTTACGCCTTTTTAAACAAGTTGGTATGTCTTACTTATAAGTGAATATATCGAGATAATTTTGTGTTACAAGATATACAAACAATGCTTTAATTAACAATGCTCGAAGTATTTGTTTAAGAATAACACAAGTCTTAAGACTTTATGTAATGACATGTCATGTATCATATAAGATAATCAAAATTTTATGATTGAATATCATTGATGATCATCAAAAAAACAAAAATGTTCCAAATACATTAACAAGAATGTATCAAAACAAATACATAGAGTAAATATGTCATCTCCCATTAACCAAGCATATCAAAAGACTCCAGAATACCCATGCAAAAAACATGTTTCTTACAAGATTAAGGCAAAGTCCTTTAGTAAGAGGATCAACCATTAAAATGTTAATCTCATGTTCTTTTGCTATCAAATATTTAACTTTCTTGTACCTAGACCATGTTCTCCCTTTGTTGTTCTTAGAGAATAATACTTCAAAAATATTATCATAGTACAATTGTAAGGGTTTAACAACAAAATCAACAACAACCATTTCAACCATGAGATTTATCAACTAAACAACTTCTGTAGCTGCTCCAAAACATGCTACAAACTTAGCCTACACTGTAGGAGAAGTTACCAATGTTTGTTTTGTACTTTTTCAAGACACTACACTTGATAATGCAAAAAAATTAACCTAATAAGGATTTGGATCATCTACACAATTGGCAAAGTTAGAATCTATATACCCTACCAACTCAAGATTATCAACCTTTTTATGGGTTAACATATGATCTTTACTCCTTTCCATATATCTTAAAACTTTCTTAACACCAATCCAATAGTATTTTCTAAGATTAGATAAATATCTCCCTAAAAGATCTATTGCAAATGCAATGTCAAGTTTAGTGCATACTTGTGCATACATTAAGTTACCTACAACACTAGCCTAAGACATTGTTTTCATAAGTTATCTCTCAATTTCATTCATAGGACATTGTGACAAGCTTAATTTATCACCTTTAATAATTGACACATCTTGCATGCTGAATCTTTTTAGTATACTTTCATGTAGCGTTTGTTAAAATGAGCAAGATAGGAGAGTATCAAGATAATGTCGGAATGCTTTCCGAACCAATATATGAAATAGTCAAGATAAGGTTGTGAAGAATTCTAAGATTTTTATCAAACTGTTTGTTAAATTTTTTAAAATGCACTAGATGATACAATCGTCATTTTTTTCTTATTTATAAAGACCAAGATATGCTTATCTTGAGGGAGAGGGAAAGAGCTAAGCATATCTTGAACAATCAAGATAAGAGGTCATTAATGATTTTTTCAAAAATTATCAAATAAATTTAACAAACATATTAGAAAAGATACAAATTCGGAATGCATCCCATATCTTGACTTTTCCATCCCATATCTTAATTAACAAACGCCCTCTCAATGTATGTCTGTTGTGAGAGACTAAATAAGATTCGAGATCTATTTGTAAGGATTTTAATTCCAATGACAAAAGATGCTTCTCCGATGTCCTTCACATCAAATTACTTGGATAATAAATATTTTGTCACATTCAACATTCTTAAGTCATTGCTTACAAGAAAAATGTCATCGACATAAAGAATAAATAGGATAAATTTGCTCCCACTAACCTTGAGATATATGCATTGATCCACTTTTTCTCCACAAAATCAAAAGAAGTGATTACATTATTAAACTTTAAATATCACTGATGAGAAATTTGTTTGAACCCATGAATAGGCCTTTGCAGTCTACACACAAAATGATTTTTGCCATCTTCTTAGAACCCTTGAAACTGTATCATATAGACCTTTTTACTTAATTTTTTATTTTGAGAATGCAGTTTTAACATCCATTTAATACAGTTCTAAATCATAATGAGCAATTAATGCCACAATCACTCTAAATGCATCATTTGAGGAAATACGAGAAAATATTTCATTATAATCAGTCCCTTCTCTCAGAACACATCCAAAATTATTAGTAATTAATTTTTTATTATTTTGTAAAATAATTCAAAATGTCATTACAAGTACCAAATTAAATATTTAAATAAAAATTTTCAATTTATGTTCACTAATTTTGTAACTATATTTATATTTATTATTTTGAGAAATACTTATTTCCAATGTTTCTAATTGATTCCATGACTAAATCTATTTCCAACAAAGGCTTTGTAGTTAGAGTAAGGATTTGTTCACCCTCTTTAATGGGGGTGAACGTAAATCTCGTTACTTTTTTGTGGAAAAAAATTAGAGAAATGCCCACTTAAAACACTTGAGGTGACGTCTTTCTCTACACTGTCTCCCTCTCTCTCTTTGTCTTCATTTCTCCCTCTTGCTTGTGTGATTGCATTTCTAGCTTTTGGTTTGTTCCAACTGACTTGCCTCGCTTTTCTCGTGTTGATTGTCATTGCATCCTTCCTCTATTCTCCCTCTTCGCAAAAAGAAAGGATGCAATGGTGATGAGAAGTGAGGTGACAAGCATCGGTGTAACGCCTCGATTTTCGAGCGCGTTAAAACTCAGGACAATTCTGGGATAATAATTTTTTTTTTCCTAAAAATTATTGCTAAACCATATTATTTCTCATATCCATCCCAAAATTTCCATACATCTTTCTCAAAAAAAGAATCACCATAAACATCAAATGCAGAAGCTATAATTGAAGCTAACATTTTAACATTAATTATAAATTAGTTTTTACACCATCATTAACCATAGAGTTATACATTATCATTCCTCAAAACTTTCAGAATTCAAAGTAGCATAACTTAAATACATAGGCTACATAACATACATTTAATTCATAAAGCACTTTGTTAAGTACCATTGCATGCCTCATTTATCCTCATTTCTGCTACAATCTCCATCTGAAACGTTTGAATATTTCAGGGGCAAAGACAAAGTTAGATGATGAATCATCTAAGTAAGGGAACAAAAAACATATTTCGTGGATGGATGTAAAATGTCATTTTCCATATTATTTCGGTTTGAGCCGACCGTACCTTATTGCTACTCTCCATTTTCACAGTCTTTTTACCAGGCCGAGGTATATGGGTGCATCCTTGGAAGAGCAGCGGTCCCTACCCGTACTTTCAAACCCTTATGTGAATGCATGATCAACAATATCTTCATGTACATATGCATATTTCATCATCAATACATGTAAATGCAACATACATGAACATATTCACATTAAGACATGGCAACATGATAAAATCATTTATTAAAAATCAAGTTTTGGGTAGAACCACTTACAAATCAAGAATTTTTATAAAACTAAATCCAGTTGGGAAGTACCACTTACCTTGCAAAAAGACAATTTTGCCCTTAGTATAATTTTGCCTCAAATTCGTATCGGACTTCCAATCATACTCAATTATAAACATTGACGTACCCTGGGCATCATAATTATTTAAAAAAATCAGATTTCTAATTTTCTCTAATTTCTCCCATTTCCTTATATTATTTTCTCAAGATTATGAAATAAATACTTTTTCATAAAATTTTCTCAATTTCTCTTCACAATGATTCCTAAAACAATATTTCTAATCCCCAAAAATTTCCTCATAATTTTTCAAAATCCATGTTCTATTTATTTCTCATTTTCTCTTTGATTTTCAAGCATTTATTTCCTCAAAATCTATAATAAATACTAATCATGTATTTTTCTTTCAATTTCATCATAAAAAATTCTAAAATATAATTATCATATTTCTGGAATTTTTGAAGAAATTTTCGAAGATAACTCACCTTTCAGCATAGCGATTCGGTATTCTTCTATACTACGACGAAGTCTCGGTTTGCGGATCCAACGACGTCTTCTGCCACAAATTTTCACACGAACTACTAACTCAACCTATAGGATTTTTCTAAGAATTTTTTGTATTTTTCTCTATATTTTGTTTTTCTTATTTTCTTTCTTTCTTTTTTTCAAATCCCTCTCTCACTCTTAAATATTTTTTCTTACAACATTTCTATTTCTAATTTAAGTTCTCAAATCTTTTAAGTTTTCTCTATTTATAGAAGGTTGAATTAAGCTTAGCATAATTATAGTGACCCACTATCTTTAATTATTTTGTCACATTTCTTAATTATTTTTCACTAAATCTCTCCCATAATATTTAATTATTTGTCCACACCCTACTTTGTCTCCCACATTTTTCTATTATTTCACCCATTATCTTTGATTATGTGTCCACACCCTACTTTGTCTCCCACATTTCTCAATTATTTCAACTCTTATATTTAATTATTTTATCACATTTCTTAATTATTTTTTACTAAATTCTCTCATAATCTGTAATTATTTGTTTACATCCTACTTTGTTTCCCACATTTTTCAATTATTTCACCCATTATTTTTGATTATTTATCTACACTCTACTTTATCTTCCATATGTCTCAATTATTTTACCCATTATCTTTAATTATTTTTCATTAAATCTTATCTATAATTTTTAATTATTTATTCATACTTTACTTTGTCTCTCAAATTTCTCAAAATACTAGAATATTATAGTCAAAGTAGTAGTAGTGAGGGGCGAGATAACAACGAAAATTTTTAATAAATCTTATAAATAATTTTTAATTATTTATTCATACTTTATTTTGTCCTTTAAATTTTTTAAAATATTAAAATATTACAGTCAAAGTAGTAGTAGTGCGGGGTGAGGTAACAACGAAGAAAAGAAGATGGTGGAGAAGGAAGAGAGAAGGGCATTAGAACAGGAAACAACCACCCCCACCCCGCGGCGGGGGGCGCGGGGCTGGGGACCCAATTAAAGGGGGTGAACAAATTCTTACTCCTGTAGTTGGACGCGTTGGGTTGAGACACATTTGTTTGTTATGTTTTAATTGTTTTCTCCACCGCGTTGTTTGTTTTTTAGATTCCAATTGAGGGGCCGCCGGTTCCCCTCGTGCACTTTGTCTTTTATTCTCCCTTTTCTTCTTTCCAATGCAATGATTTTGTTTCCAGTCAGTCACAACCTTAGTATTTAACCCAAATAATAACATAAAATTGATTACATGATTTGCATGAAAGTAACCCACAACTGTGACAACGCTATGATTCTGACGGACTGAGGTTGACCTCTTGTCTTATTCGATATTAATAAGCTAAAAAGAAAAATAGACCATTGAACTGGTAGTAGCCTACTAATAAGTGCTTTGGCTGTCCATCTCAGATTTTAACATGATTAGTGACCTGACTGGAGCCTAACTTGTTACAGTAATGAGTCGTGAAAGGGGCCAGGGGTACATGGACTATCCGACCCATTTGACATTTTAGTTTAATATTTTGTTTTATTATTTATTATTTTATTTTCTTTATTTTATTTGATAAAATGAAAAGAAAAACTAAGATTTCATTCTCTTTCTTATTTTTAAATCATTTTTAATTTTCAATTTTATAAAATAATATGTTTTCTTTATTGTTTTTAAAAATATATTTTGAAAATAAAAAAAAATTATAAAAAAAATTCAAAATAACAAAAAATTATTTTGAGTATTTTAATTTAAAACAAACTTTAAAATCAAAACACATTTATTTATTTATAATTTATTATTATATTAAAAAAATATTACAAAATTCATTAACTTTAAAATATATATATATTTAATAATTTATAAATATTAAATATTTTTAATTTATTAAATAATCAAATTTATTAAATAAAATATCATTAAAAAATTATTTTCAAAATTTCAAAACGATTTACTAATTTTTTATTTTAAAAAATAATTTTTTAAAATGATAAAGAGGATAAGGGCCTGTTCATTTCCCGTTTTCGGGCCATTTTCTGTTTTCAGTTTTTGAAAACATAAAAAACGCGTTCTCTTTGTTATTTTTTAAAACGCGTTTTCAAAAACAACTAAAAAATTTGTTAAGGAAACCCAAAACAACATTTGTTGTTTTGGGCGTTTTTAGTGAAAATACACTGAAAACACAAACCAAATGCAAAACGCAGAAAACAGGCTCCCCTCCCCCCACCCCCCGGGCATACACACAGACCCATTCCCCCCTCTCTCTTTCCCCATATTCTCTCTATTTTCCTCTTATTTTCTAGCCATCGCCATCGCCACCGCCACCGTCGTTGACCTTCAACTCCACTGCCACCACGACCAGCGCCCCTCAACACCACTGCGACCGATAACGCAACCACCGTCATCGACCTTCAACCCCACAGCCACCGTCACCGCGACCAACGCCCCCATCGCCATCGCCACCGCGACTAGCGGCCCCCTCCTCCACAACCACCGTCATCGACCTTCAACTCCACCCCCCTTCGCCACCGCGACCAGCACCCCCTTCACCATCGCCCCCCACTGCCATCGCCATCGCGACCAGCGGCCCCCTCTCCCCAGAAAACCCTAGATGAAGAAGATGGGTTGCAGCTGATTTGATTTTTTTTTGTGTTATTTAATTTAATTTATTTTAGTTATTTATTAAACTGAATATGTGATATATTTTGTTTGTATTAATTTTTTTAAATGATATTTCTAAGGTTGTTGATTTTTTTATTTTATTTTATTTGAATTTTATTTTATAGTTTAAATTATTTGAATCAAATTTATAATTTATTAAATAAAATATCATAATAACAAAAAAAAATCATTTTTAAAATTTCAAAATAAACGTATTTTCTAGTTTTCTGTTTTGAGAAATAATTTTTCAGAATGACAAAAAGAAAGCATTTTCAAAAATTTCAAAACAGACACTCAAAACACAAAATTCAAAATGAATTCAAAACTCAAAACACAAAACTGAAATAAAAAGAGAACACCACGTAAGCTTTTAATTTTTTAAGAATCTATTATTAAAATAAAAAATAAAAAATAAATTTAAAATTTAAAATAAAAAATAAAAAAGCAAAAAAATGCAGCCTAAAATAAAAGAGAAATTAAGAAATATCAGCCACTGCCCGTCAGTCATCCAAAACTCAAAAGGGACGACTCACGAGACTCAGGGTCAGGCCCCATCCCATACGGCAATGACTTCTGCCCTTTGCAGCTGTTGATTTTTGCGGAGGAATATCCTCTTGATCTGGGCAGCATTTTGATGAGTGATTTGCATTCAATTCAACAGCGACATCCATCTATATTGACGATGACAACCCCATCCACACACTTCCAGTAGGCGAATCAGATTTCTCTGCGTTCCGAAATTCCTATTCGTTTGATTTTGATTTCGTTTCATTTGGCGATTTTCGATTCCTCTTCTTCCATGGCGAATTCGCGCTTGTTGCTGGCGGTTTCCGTTCTTCTTGCTCTCTCGTCTGTTCCGACCTCCATCTTCGCCGCCGATGAAAAGCAGCTCCGGTTTGACAGTACAAGAGGGCAGTTCAGGATATTGCAGGTGGCGGATATGCATTACGCGGACGGCGAGTCCACGCCGTGCTTGAACGTGTTACCGGCTCAGGTTTCCGGCTGCTCCGACCTCAACACCACTGCCTTCCTCCACCGCATGATCGCTGCCTTCCAACCCCACTTCATCGTCTTCACTGGTATACCCAAAACTGTTACTTCTTTTCTTCTATTTCTTCCTGTTTATGAACCCGCTTCTTCGTTTCTATATGGTACCGAGGTCACTGAAGTACTAGTGAAAAGTTGGTATCTGCTATGTTGAATTCAATATGAAAATATTCAGTTTGCTCCGGCTCCCGTCGAAAGGAAAGTTTGGGGAAATTCTTCTTTATTGTTTAATTAAAGTGAGGGTGCCTTATAAAACATTAGATTATTGGATGGCACCATATTTGGGTGCTGGACTTGGGAAGGAAAAGGGAAAGATAAAAAGAAAATGAAGTGGAAGAAGCTAGTTTTGCTTGTTCTGGTTGGTTGGAACAGGAAAATGGAAATACAAATATACCACACACACACAAGCATGTAACTATCATCTTATTATTGGTTCTTTGAATTGTATTTGTTTTCATTTGCCCTTACAAATCTAATACCCAAATTCAGCGTGAGTGTTTTCTCATATAAACTGAGAACAAAGAAAAAGGAAAGACCGCAATTCTAGTAGTTTTCCAAACTGGCTTGTCGTCATAGCTGTTAAGCTAAGCATTGGGCAGATAATGTAATCATTTGGTGCACGCGCCTCAAAATTTTTTTGCCTAATCTTGAGCTTTGCAGAACACCGAGTGAATAGGTGCCAACTGCTGGCTGAGAATTTATTTGGGTGTAATGCAGGGGATAACATTTTTGGATTTGATGCCTCGGATCCAGCTGCTTCTATGAATGCTGCATTTGCCCCTGCAGTTGCTGCCAACATTCCTTGGGCAGCTGTTCTGGGAAACCATGACCAAGAGTCTACACTTTCAAGGGAAGGGGTGATGAAACATATTGTTGGCATGAAGCACACCCTTTCTCAATTAAATCCTCCTGAGGCCCATGTCATTGATGGTTTTGGGAACTATAATCTAGAAGTCCATGGGGTTGAGGGTTCGAATTTTGCAAATAAATCAGTTCTCAATTTCTACTTCCTTGACAGTGGTGATTACTCTACTGTTCCCTCTATCACTGGTTATGGATGGATCAAACCCTCTCAGCAGTTTTGGTTCCAACGCACTTCCATGAAACTTCAGGTAACATTCTCACATTTAATTCTCTGTCCCCTTTAACCATTTGCACTCTCAAGTAGAATGGTTATATGAGTTAGTTGTATTGTCCATCTATGTGCGTTCTCTTTTAGTCCCCTATTCCCTTTGTTGGCTAATTTCTTATTTTATAGGAAATGTGGGGAAGCATGTTTCCTTAGGAACACATTTTGTGAATAATACAGTTGTAATTTTGTTATATTCTGTTTTGATGTTTGGATGGTAGCCAATAAAAATACAAGCCTTGGCCCTAGGATGAAATTTGGATCTATGTGAGAGCAAGGTTGAGGCAAAACAAAGACTACCAAAAACTCTAAATGAAGAATAGTCTACGAGAGTTTGATACAACAATTGATAGGGGGTTTTGGAGTATAAAAGAGGGGTAGGTGATCTGTTAATCAAGTATGCAGCCGTAAGGACACAGTCACCCCAAAATTTTATAGGAACCCGGGATTGAAAATGCAATGCCCTAGCCACATTTAAAAGATGTTGATGTTTGCTTTCAACCACAAAATTTTGTTCAGGTCTCTCTATACATGAGAATTGATGTATGACTCCCTTAGAGGGAAAAAAATCAGCAAATTTCAATTTAGGGGCATTGTACTGAAATTTCTTAATCACCTTGTTAAATTGAGTCTCAACAACTAAGGAAAAAAACTTAAGAACAATAGTCTTGGCCTCAGATTTATGTTTCATAAGGAAAACCCAAGTAAACCTTGTACAATCATCAACTAAAGTGAGAAAATATGTATGTCCAGCATAAGTAGGTGTATGATACGGCCCCCAAGTATCACAATGAATTAAATCAAAAGCACACTTTGACAATTGATTATTTGACACAAAAGATAACCGTCGTTGCTTAACCAATGGACACAAAGAACAAATATCATTGTTAGCATCATGAAAATGTAACTGATCCTTTATTAATTCCATTCGCTTAAAAGAAAGGTGTCCTAGTCTCTTATGCCATGTAGTTTTATTAACAACATTAGCTACCATGGCATGATGAACAGATTTTATTGTTGTACTAACTCACAATAGGATTTTTCAGTTGGTTAGGGGATATCTAATTAGATGTAATATTTCTCTGCCTAGGCCTATACCTGGGAGGATATCCATGAAGCTTATAGCATTTGTCAATTGTATGCCCAGTAAAACCACAATGACTACATATGGACCTCTCCCTCTTTTGAGATCTACCTTGATTTGGCCTATTACTGTCATGTTTGACAGAGAATGTGACTGGATCATTAACAACAGTATGAATGTTCCTTTAATTTTCCTCTTATGTAACTAGGGCAAACACCTTATTAATTGGAGGAATTGGATCCATTAGCAACAGTTGTCCCCTAACTTGTGCATAAGAATCATTTAGGCCTATTAGAAATGACATTACATATTCAATGTGATAGTGATCTGCTAAGGCCTTTGTACCACCACATGAACATCTTCCACAAGAGCATGTTAGCCTATAATTGCTAAGTTCGTCCCATATGGTATTAAGTTTTGTGAAATAAGTACTAATAGATTACTGGCCTTGTGTTAGATTCATCAAATCTCTCCTAAGTTGAAATATTCGAGGACCATTAGACTGCTGATATATTTCCTTAAGATCATTCCAAATATCATAGGTAGATTCAGAAAATATCACACTTGCAGATATTTCTTTAGAGACAGAATTTAAAATCCAAGAAATCACAATATTGTTGTTTCTGATCCAAGAATTGAAAAAAGGATCATCACCTGGTGGCCGAGAAATCAAGCTATTAACAAAACCTAATTTGTTCTTTACTGAGAGAGCAATAAGCATGACACGTAGTTGTCTCCGGTGAGCGGTTGAGATACCAGTAGCAATCTAGGATTATTAGAATGATGTAGGAAATAAGGACTCGAGGCGTTATTAACAATAGAGTTGCTCATTGACGGAGAAGAAATTTCTGGAAATGAAGTTGCCATAGAACAAGTATGAGCGATCGATTTGATATCAAAAGAAATGAAGATAGTGACGGAATAAGATTGCAAGGTTCGCGATCTAAAAAAATGAAGAAGAAGAAGAAGAACGAAGACGGTAATACCGACTTGCAGGACTCGAACAATGGAGATCCACAATGACATCGAGGAAAACAACACACACAACGTCGATTAAAGAAGAAAAGAAGCGTACCTAGAACTGACGGCGTCGGAGACCGATGAAGAACGGGAATCAACAAGGCAGAGTCTAGGGTTTTGCTCTGATACCATAACAGAGAGAGACGAAAATGTGGAAGGCTTCACCAACCATTTCATTCATAGAGATCTCTGCCTTAAATATGACCTAAAACTAATACACAAATTATAGAAATGTCCTTGAAACAATATTATAGAAATGCCCTTCTACGAAAACAAAAAATACAACAATGCCAACATTAACATGTAAGCTAATTACAATACAAAACAGAATATAACAAAATTACAACTCTATTAGTGAACGAGATAAATTATGACAAAATTTGGAAAATATAAAAAAATCTGGGGAACATTGTTTGAGCTTTGAGTCTGGTAATGGGATTCTCACTGTTTTGGTGAGATTTAGATGAAAATTAAAGGGGAATTTAGAAGGAATTTAGGGGGAATTGAGAAGAGCAGAGAACGAGTAAGAGAAAGAACGAGAGAGAGAACGTTGGGAGAGAATTCTAGAAATTTGTATTGATTGAATAATAATAATTCGGTTAAGGCTCAATAGGCCTTTATACCAAGTACAACAAGGAATCTCTCGTACATCCACTTGTCCACCTTTTTTACCTTTTAGAACAATTGGTTACAACCACCTAGGTACAATCCTCCCTCAGCCTATAGCTATGGTGCAACACCTCATAGCCTAGGTACATGACAATCTCCCCTCCCTTAAGAGCTTTCTTGGCCTCAAGAAATGTTGAGAAGCTAGGCTGCACGTGGAAACTGCTTGAGAAGATCTGGTCGGTATTGCCAAGTATTGTGGTGAGATCCCTGATAGTTAACCAGGTTTGTAACCAAATCTCAATAGTTTTTAGTAATTACCAGTAAGAAAACAAGAACA
Source organism: Diospyros lotus (assembly GCF_014633365.1). Classification (NCBI taxonomy): domain Eukaryota; kingdom Viridiplantae; phylum Streptophyta; class Magnoliopsida; order Ericales; family Ebenaceae; genus Diospyros; species Diospyros lotus. The sequence goes on along the minus strand of NC_068339.1, from coordinate 18,156,450 downwards.
ATCCAGGGCATTCGAGAGGCCTTTACTCTCAAGAATTTTTTACCCAAAAACCAGCCACCCTCACTCTTCTTCTCAGCTATTATACCTCTCATCTGCTCCTCTCTAGCCAAATTCCCCTGCACATGCAGATTATTCTCTCAGCATGAGGATTACAAATCTACCCCCCATGTGCACGTGCTAGTTGTTACACCTGCATGTGTTGATTCCTTATTCTAACCTTCATGCATGCTGCTGTTTGTGACGTCTTTGGTAGGTCCGGTACACCGGTGGCCTATCATATTGTTATTCGGGTGGAGGCAAGACCACTTCACCAAAACTTCGGTTAGGGGGGGCTGTGCTTGTATATGACCCTTTGATCGATTATAGCCACTGGTTCCTCATTAGGATCAGTATCCTTCAGGAAAGAAGGTAAGGATGGACTAGCCGATTATGTGCCTACCGACCCCTTGAGCATGGACATGTGAAACACGGGATGAATGTCATGTCCCTAGGAGGATTAGAAGGGTAATATTGTGATAGAGATATAATAAAGGGGTAGTATTGTAATAGGTTTATATTAGTTTGTTAAAAGATATTTGGTTGTTTGTTAGGAGCACATGGGTGCTGTTAGAAATTAGTGAAGGGGCTACCTATGCCTATAAAAAGGCCATTGTAAGAGGAGATGATCATGCTTGAATTGATAATTGAAAACTCTCATTCTCTCTCTAAGAATTCTCTCAAATCTCCCTCTCATTTCTCTATTCTGCTCTCCCTCATTTTCTCCACCATTCTTCTTCAATTTTCCCCCTAATACATTCTGCTCTTAACCTTAATTCAATCAGATCTTTCCGATTGTCCATTTTAGTCCGTCATGAACCCTAGGTTCATGACAAATGGTATCAGAGCAGTCAACCCTTGGTTGTGAATTTGATTCCAGTTAAGGCGACTACTGTGAGGTGAGCGGTTTCCCTTGGCGATTGTGGTAAGGCGGATCTCGGCAGCGAGCTAGCCAAACGAATTTCGATTAGGAAGGGGTTACTGTTTTTGGACGCAGGTAATTTCCAACGAAGGACTCTCAGTGATGAAATCTGGTGAGACGGTTCGAAAGGGAAAGGTGAAGCAATTCCGACGATATAGGCCGCGATTGTCAGCGATCTAGGAGGGAAGCAACATTCGACCAATTCTTAAGGAGTTACGTGATTGAGGCAGCGGGGTTTGAGGCGATTCAAGTGGTTCGGTGAATTCAACAGAATTGGTAGTCCTAACCATCCAGGAGCGAATCAGGCTAAGCGCTTGAATTCTGGAAGCCATAGCCGAATCAAGGCTATCGCATGTGGGATCCGAGGTATTAGTGATTCAGTGGGTGTTGTGATTTGGACTCGGGAGTGGGTGTAGCGATTGAACTCGCAGTGAGTTGCTGTGATTTTGGGAATTGAAAGCAATCGCAAAATTGGCTGGAGCGAACAATTGGAGCAGTGAATTTCGTGGGTGGATTTGATCAGCATATTCAGTTGCAGATCAGAGACACTCCTGTTTGAATTTTGAAGACGAAGACGACCATTGAATCTCAGAATTGATTTCGAGGCACGAGGAGGTGAGATACGACCACAATTCTCGGCAACCCAGGTGAATTCAAGGAGCTGCCATCTGGAAGTGGTCCTCGGCCTAGAAGGTCGTGACTGGAGTGGGTGATGCGGGTTGGTCAGACGACTGGAGTGGGTGGCCAGAGGTTGATGCGAACAGCCAGGAGGTCGCGACTGGTGCAGGAGTACCAAGCTATCACGGTTGTGTAGCGGGTTTCGGGCGATTGTGGTTTGGTCGGTGATTGGGCAGAACTTGAGGAAGGAAGCGTTGATGCATCACTGGTTGGGTTATCCTTGGCAAGAGGTTCGCGATTGGAGGTGACCGTAGGTAGAGCGAAACTGGAGGAAGGAGACGAGAGGCTAAGCAAAATTTGCCGACTGATTGGGTGCGAAGCTTTCCATTAAAGAGCACAAGTTTGACTGAACCTAAGGAACAATCGCTGAACATCGACCAGTGCGATTCAGTCTAAAGAAATTTTCAATTGAGTTAATCGAGTAGAGTCTTGGCCGCCAACTCCTTCTGCTTGATTTAATTGAGTGTAGAATTGAAGGCGAGGCAGACCCAGCTCTTGGAAGGTTCTGTTTGAGGCGGATTAAGTCTGGGCAACTTCTTGAAGCAGTGGGGGAGGTGGCCCTCATTAGCCGTAAGCCGCAGATTCCGTGTGAGAAGTGGATGCTTGTTATTGTTGGTGCTTAAGGCTGTGAGCAAAGGGAAACAAGGGTTAATTTCGACTTTGAATTTTGGTTAGCTTGTTTGAAGAAGAGCGGTATGTATAGAACCCCTATCCCTTGGTCTTCCAAGTGTCGTGTTTGTGAGATGTCGGCTATGGGATCTCAATTGCAGCCAAATGATGCTGCATTTTCAATGGGATGTCCTGCTTGTGAAGCCTTGGGAAGCAGTGCACGTAGGAGACCATTGGAGCCTCAATTGCAACAGATGAATGCCTCATTTTCAGCTGGAATGGAGCTTCAATGGCAGCCGAATGATGCTGCATTTTCAATGGTTAATTTTCATGCAAGAGAGCAACCTCAATTGTAGCCGAAGGATGCTGCATTTTCAATGGAATGTCCTGCTCGTGAAGCCTTGGGAAGTGACACACGAAGGAGTCTAATGGAGTCTCAATTGCAGCAAGAGAAAGTTTCCTTTTCAGCTGGAATGGAGCCTCAATGGCAGCCAAAGGAGGCTGCATTTTCAGTTGGTAGCAACAGGGACAAAGGGACAAGCAATGAGATACATGATGTGAGCAAGGAATTTGGTCTTATGATACGCGAGAAGTTGCAAGAGTTTGCAATGATACTATCTAAGGAGTATCATTACAGTTTTCCTGCTGAATACTTTGATGACTATTATGGAAGTTTTAACAAGGAGGAGTTTCTTAAAAGGGAGCAGCTAAGGCAAGAGTTAATACACTTGAATGTGCCAAATGAGGGCTGGCAGGAAAGAAATGAAGGGTTAAGCCAGATTGCAGATTTCTCTTCTAGCCAAGGCAAGTTTCTTGCGAATTATGGCCTTGATAGTAAGCTCTATCCACCAACAACAGATTCAAAGTGGTGAGGAATTCTTGAAGCCGGTTGTAGTTGGGGAAAAGCTAAAGGAGGCAGCTGAAGAAGTCAAAGGTTTTGTCAAAGGGAACAAAACTCCCATTGCTGTATTGGTTTTTCCTCCAGTTGGCAAATCCGAATGCTTGTCTATTACATTGAAGGACGAACAGATGGCTGGAGAACTAGTTAGTCAACCCTCTGTATTCAAAACAACACACAACGAAGATGATGAAAAGGGGGGAAACATATGTGGTAGCTGGTCGGTTGCGTGAGTTTCGAAATGATCGACATTTGAAGGATGTAGGGTTGCAGATTTCAGCTGCTACCTGTGATGAGTGGCTAAATTCATTGAAGGCATTTGATGTGGACACTTTGACAGGTTTTGGCATTATATTGGATCTCCAGACTATGAGTACTAGCAACCTTAATTTGGTAGCTATTACAAACCCAAGGGAAATAGTATGTTACTTTTTGGAGGAAGATGCAGTCTTGTCTGCAATGATTATCATTTTTGTTTCAATTGAGAACCTAAAAATGAAGAAGAAGAGACCTAGAAGGAGGAAGAAGGATGAAAACCTAGGCCACCTCTCTAGCCGAATCCCCCTGCACATGTAGATTATTCCCTCAGCATGAGGATTACAAATCTACCTCCCATGCGCATGTGCTGGTTGTTACACCTGCATGTGTTAATTCCTTATTCTAACCTTCATGCATGCTGCTGTTTGTGGCGTCTTTGGTAGGTTCGGTACACCGGTGGCCTATCATATTGTTATCCGGGTGGAGGCGGGACCACTTCACCAAAACTTGGGTTGGGGGGGCCTGTGCTTGTATATGACCCTTCGATCGATTATAGCCACTAGTTCCTCATTAGGATTAGTATCCTTTAGGAAAGAAGGTAAGGATGGACTAGCCGATTCTGCGCCTATCGACCCCTTGAGCATGGACACGTGAAACACGGGATGAAATTGGTAGTGATCTGGTAGTTGGAGTTGGAGTTGATAGGCAATCTATTTAAATCTGTCCGTAATCGGAAAGGGTCCATAAAACTTGGGATTGAGTTTAGTGACTTGCCCCTTTGAAAGAGCTTTCTGATGGGCATGCTTCATCCTTAAGTAGACGAGATCCCACACATTGAACTCCCTTTCACTTCGCTCTATCTGTAAACTGTTTCATGTAATTCTTAGCAATTGCCAACTCCTTCTTCAGGGATTGAAGGACCTGCTATCTCTATTATAGGTAAGAATCTACAACAGCTACCATGGTTGGCCCAACAATGGCTGGTAGAAGTGGAGGTTTGTACCCATACATGGCCTTGAAGGGGGACATTTTTATCGAGCTGTGGTGGCAGGAATTGTACCACCACTGGGCCAACGAAAACCATTTGTGCTAGCCCTTAGGCTGTAAGAAACAGAGGCAGCGTAGGTAGGTTTCAAGGCATTGGTTAACTCTCTCAGTTTGTCCATTTGTTTGGGGGTGATAAGCAGTGGACATGTGTAGCTTAATCCCCAAAGATCTCAGCAATTCCTTCCACATCAAGCTGGTGAATGACTTGCCCCTGTCAGAAACTATATTCTGTGGTAGCCCATGCAACTTCACACTTGATCGAGGAAAACCTAGGCCACCTCTTAAGCTGTGAAAGGGTGGGGAAAGCCTAAGGAAATGGGCGAACTTTGTGAACTAGTCAACCATCACAAGTATGCAGGCCTTTCCTTCAGATCTAGGTAGCCCCTCGATAAAATCCATTAAAATGCTACTCCATGCTTTGTCAGGGGTTGCCAATGGCTACAGCAACCCTGGGGTGCGATAGTCTCATGCTTGCCTTGCTTACACACATCACACTTCATCATAAACTGCTTCATCTTTGGCCAATAGAAAATCTATTCCACCTTGTGGTAAGTGTTCTGTATCCTTGAATGTCCTCTTGAAGGGGATCCATGCAAGGATTGCAGAATCCTACTTTTGAGTTGATCACATTCCTGGACTACCAATGTGCCTCGGTACCTTAGGAGTCCATTAGTTAGTGTGAACCCTTGTCGGCTGGAAGGGGTCAATAGCCAATTGTCCCAATAGTTCTTTAGTCCACTCATCCTCTTTGTAGCTTGCTGTTAATTCCTGATACCAATAAGGAATTACTGAAGTAATGGCATTAGATATGCCTTCTTCAAAACAATGGGACAATGCATTAGCTGCAACATTCTCCTTCCTCTCTTTGTATTATATAACATAATCAGGTCCCATGAGTTTGGTCATTCCTTTCCTCTGTAATTGCGTGTGTAGCTTTTGTTATAGCAGAAATTTTAGGCTCTCATGATAAGTTTTTATGACAAGTTGATTTCCTTCTAAGTAATACCGCCACTTTTCCACCGTAGTTAGCACCGCCAACAGCCCTTTATCATACATGCTCAGTCCTTGATGCTTAGGGGCTAATGGTTGACTAATGAAAGTGTAACATCCTGCATTGAGCGATAAGAAAGAGTAGAACAATTTACCCTGATGGGTCTATGCAAACTTCTCAGGGGGTCACCCATCCTTGAGCTTCCCTAGCTCAAGCACGCTTAACTTGTAAGTTCTTTGCATACATTCAGCCCAAAAAGTACCCAGCTGGTGTTGTTTCTTTCCTTACTTATCCTCGATATATACTATCCTTCTCTGGGCTCTCGGGGTATTACATTCTCCCCCCCTTGAGCATATAACGTCCTCGTCATACGACCTTACAACTGTTCCCAGATCTTCCTCGTCTAGTGTCCCCGGTCCAGTAACCCCAGCCTTTGGCTAGTACACGGTCCCATCACACGGCCTGGGTCGGCTCTGATACCACCTGTAACATCTCGCATCGAGTGATAAGAAAGATCGGAACAACTTACCCTGATGGGTTTACGCGAACTTCCTAGGGGGTCACCCATCCTTGAGTTTCCCCAACTCAAGCATGCTTAACCTGGGAGTTCTTTGCCTACATTCAGCCCAAAAGGTATCCAGTTGGTATTGTTTCCTTCCTTACTTATTCTCGTTATATACTACTCTTCTTTGGGGTACCGGTATTGTTTCTTTTCTTACTTATTTTCGATATATATTACCCTTCTCTGGGCTCTCGGGGTATTACATTCTCCCTCCCTTGAGCACATGACGTCCTCGTCATGCGACCTTACAACTGGTCCCAGATCTTCCCCATCCAGTAGCCCCAGCCTTTGGCTAGTACACGGTCCTAACACACGGCCCGGGTCGGCTCTAATACCACCTGTAACATCCCGCATCGAGCGATAAAAAGGACCGGAACAACTTACCTTGATGGGCCTATGAGAACTTCCTTGGGGGTCATCCATCTTTGAGCTTCCCCAACTCAAGCACGCTTAACCCGGGAGTTCTTTGCCTACATTCAGCCCAAAATATATTCAGATGGTGTTGTTTCCTTCCTTATTTATCCTTGATATATACTACCATTCTCGAGGTTACCGGTGTTGTTTTTTTCCTTACTTATCCTCGATATATACTACCATTCTCTGGGCTCTCGGGATACTATATTCTCCCCTCTTGAGCACATGGCGTCCTCGTCATGCAACCTTACAACTGGTCCCAGATCTTCCCCGTCCAGTGTCCTCGGTCTAGTACCCCCAGCTTTGGGCTAGTATACGGTCCCCAATCCAGTACCCCTAGCCATTGGCTAGTACACGGTCCCAACACATGGTCTGGGTCGGCTCTGATACCACCTGTAACATTCGGCATCGAGCGATAAGAAGAATCGGAACAACTTACCCTGATGGGCCTATGCGAACTTCCCAGGGGTCACCCATCCTTAAGCTTCCCCAAGTCAAGCACACTTAACCCGGGAGTTATTTGCTTGGATTCAGCCCAAAAGGTATCCAGCTGGTGTTGTTTCCTTTCTTACTTATTCTCGATATATACTACCATTCTCTGGATTTTCGGGGTATTATAGAAAGCCAAGGATCTGCCTCCTTGTATTAATATAGCCCCTATTCCAACGTCACTTGCATCAGTTTCCAGCATAAATAGCTTACTAAAATCTGGTAGGGCCAACTCAAGAACCTCCTCCAATGCTCCTTTCAGTTGTATAAATGCTTCCTTTGCCTTCGGACTCCAGTGAAAATTCCCCTTATTTAATAGCTCTCTGAGTGGCTTACTAATTATCCCATAATCTTTCACAAACCTTCTATAGTAGCTGGTGAGGCCTAGGAATCCTCTCAAGGCCTTTATAGAGGTAGGCCTTGGCCAAGAAGTCACGGCATCCGCTTTCTTTGGATCCGTGCTAACTCCAGAGCTGGAAATGATATGCCCGAGATATTCAACCTGCCTTTGAGTGAAGGCACATTTTGACCTCTTAACATATAATTGGTTGAGCCTAAGGACTTCAAACGTAGTTCTCAGGTGTTCAATATGTTTGGAAAAAGATGGGTTGTACACTAGGATGTCATCAAAAAACACTACGATGAAATCTTGTAGATAAGGGGCAAAGATTTGGTTCATCAGGGCTTGAAACGTGGCTGGGGCGTTAGTAAGGCCGAAGGACATCACAATGAATTCAAAATGTCCGTGGTGTATTCTAAATGCAGTCTTGGGTATGGTAACCCGATCGAAGGTCTTATTTGGAGAATATCAAAGCATTCTTTAATTCATCCAACAGGTCATTGATAATGGGAATTGGGAACTTATTCTTGACTATCATGGCGTTGAGTTGATGATAGTCTACACAAAATCGCTAGGACCCATCTTTTTTTTTTTTTTTTAACAAGCAGTGCAGGTGAGGCAAAAGGGTTGAGGCTTGGTCTGATAAGGGATTTTTGAAGCATTTCCTTGACCATTTTCTCAATTTCAGTCTTTTGGATTGGGGGATATCGGTAAGATCATATGTTGATTGGTTTGGAGTTGGGTTTAAGTGGAATGATACGGTTGAGGGATCTTGTAGGTGGTAGGGAGTTGGGCTCTACGAATAAGTCCTCAAACTCAAACAGCAACATGTTAAGAGAGTCAAGCTCTTGTACCTTTAAGTTGGGTTGAATTGGACTGTTGACCGTCAACATGAGCTCCCCCCTTTGCTCCTCATCTTCCTCCGAATGCTCTATGGCTTGAATTGAGAACAGTTGTGTCACTTGGGACAGCTTGCTTTTGAGCATTTTTTGTAATCTCCTTCCCGTGATCATCTTGCATGCCCCTGTTTCCAAGCTGCCCGTCAAAGTCATCTTCTTGCCGTCTTTTTCGAAAGTCACCTCCATCTTGTTGAAATAAAAAATTATGGGGCTCACAATCTTCATCCAGTCTACTCCCAGCACTATGTCACACCCCCTAAGCTAACCACCTCAAATCAGCCTCGAACTCTTCTCCTTGCATCTCCCAGCAAAACCCCATGCTTGCCGATTTGCTCACTGCCCTGCTGCCATTGGCTACAGTTACTGAAAGGGGATTAGTGCTGGTCAATCTACAGCCTACTCTCCTTGCGGTGCCTTCATCCAAAAAGCTGTGGGTACTCCCACTATCGATTAAGACCATCAGTTTGCTGTCAGGTATCCTCCCTTCTACCTTAATTATCTTACTGTTAGACAACCCTTTTAGCGCATGAGAAATCTCTCCATTATCCTCAGCTTCAGATTCTCCCTGAAACACAGGTATCTCCTCCTTAGCTTCCATTTCTTCTTCCTCCCCTTCCAACAAAAGTAGCTGTTTCTTGCACTGGTGACATGGGGAATATTTTCCTCCACATTGAAAACATAATCCAGCTAGCCTCCTCTGCTCCATCAGTTTTCCCCCATGTGACTGCATGGGGTTGACAGATGTAGGGGCTGTCCAACCTCTCGCACCTTGGTTGAATCTAGTAATCTCCTTGCCAAATCCTTTCCCTCCTTGCTGTTGGACCTCAGAATTCATTCCCTTAGCTTTCAGCCTCTGCCTTTTCATCAGGGCCTCCACTGTTAATTCTTGCAGCCTCGCACTTTCAGCTGCTTGCTGGTTTTTGGCTGTAGCGGCTTAACCATAGGTCTTAATTTATCGCTCAAGCCGCTAATGAAGCTTGAGACGAAATAAGCCTCAGTTAGATGGGGGTTGTGATTAATCATCAGCGATTTCAGCTCTTCAAATCTCAGTTGGTAGTTTTGTACTGTCCCCTCTTGTCTTAACTTATTTAATTCCTCGATTATATCTGTCATATTCCTATCACCAAACCTCTCACATAAATCCTCTACGAATTCAGCCCATTGATAGCTTTCCTTAACCCTTGACCAACCCTGAAATCAAGCATCTTCTACATCATTGAGGTATGCGGCAGCCATGGTCATTTTCGGCTGCTCCTGTATATTGTATAAACTAAACATTCTTTCACACCTCTTTATCCACCATCTCGGGCTAATACCATCAAACAGGGGAATCTCCATTTTTGGTAAAGGAAAACGGGACTGATTTTGGTCAGCCCAAACTTCCTCTCCCCCTTCAAACTTATCCTCCCCATTCACTGTCGGTTCTTCCCCCAACTCCGACGTCCCAGCAGCACGATGGGTCTCCCCAAACCCCGGTAATATTGGTTCGGACCTCTCCCTAGGAGGAAAGTTAGGGGATAGTCTTACTGAATTTTGGCCAGTGAACATCACCATGAAGCTTTGTAGCTGCTCCCGAATCTGACTCCCAACCTCCTCTCGTAAGCCACCTATCTGACCACTAATTTCAGTTCGTATCTGGTTGATCACTACATCCAGCTTCCTCTCCAAACCTCCCATCGAGTTCTCCATCTTCCGGTCCAACGAAGTGATCACCTTATGATTCCGGTTGGACCCAACTTCTAGCTGGTCTACTCTGCTTTGCAAGTCGGAGACAGTGGCACCGAATTGCTGCAGCTGGGTCTCGAAGTTCCTCATCCTTGTTCCGTCCACCATTGTTGAAGTTGCTGGAAGCTTGTCGGCCAAGGAGGAGCTCTGATACCAATGTTGTCAGACCTCTGAGTCTGGCAACGGGATTCTCACTGTTTCGGTGAGATTTAGATGAAAATTAAAGGGGAATTGAGAAGGAATTTAGGGGGAATTGAGAAGAGCAGAGAACGAGTAAGAGAAAGAACGTGCGCGCGCGAGAGAGAAGAGAGAACGTTGGGAGAGAATTCTGGAAATTTGTATTGATTAAATAATAATAATTCGGTTAAGGCTCAATAGGCCTTTATACCGATTACAGCAAGGAATCTCCTGTACATCCACCTGTCCACCTTTTCTACCTTCTAGAACAATTTGTTACAACCACCTAGGTACAATCCTCCCTCAGCCTACAGCTATGGTGCAACACCTCATAGCCTAGGTACATGACAAGCATTTTTTGAATGTTCTAGGAACTGTTTATGGTTTAAAAAAACATGTAAGAAGTCTTGGTTAAATCTCGGGAATTTTTTTTGAAATGTTCATCTTAAAATTCTGCTATGTTTCATGCTCTGAAGACATATTTTCAACAATAACAAGCTATTGTGCTTATGTTTTTGCAATAACTTTTTCTGTTAAAAAGGAACATCTCAATGTTGCTGTTATACTGATTACACCACTTGCTGGAGTGGAGTAGGAAAGACAATTCTTGTAGCCAACCTCTAGTAAATATGATAACAGCTTAGTTGAGTATTAATGCATTAGTTGGCTGTGAAGTATCTAGTCCTTTATCTAACTGCTTATTGAAAGAGGAAAGAAAAACAAAGTGAAGTCTAATCCGCTTTCTAACTAGTTTAAGATTCCTAGCAGTAGTGTTTTTTTTTTTTTTGGGGTGGGGGGTGGGGTTGTACATCCCATTTATTCCTGTATTACCTAGCATTTTGGTTCCGTAGAATATTTCTTGTGTTGTTTTCCTTCATTGCAACAATGATTTTAGTTGGCCTTAACCATGCTCTAGTTGAGATCTAGGAAGGAACCCAATTACTTCCACCAAAGATCCCATTGATTTTATACCTTATTGTTTTTGAATCTACTTATGATTATCCTTGATGTAGAGAGCGTACATGAGCAAGCCAGAGGCTCAGAAGGGACCTGCCCCGGGGCTTGTATACTTCCACATTCCGTTGCCAGAATTTACAAGCTTTGACTCATCAAACTTCACAGGTGTTAAACAAGAAGGAATCAGCTCTGCTTCAGTAAACTCTGGCTTCTTCACAACCATGGTGGAAGCGGGTGACGTCAAGGCTGTTTTTACTGGCCACGATCACATCAATGACTTCTGTGGCGAGCTAACTAGCATAAATCTATGTTATGCTGGAGGCTTCGGATATCATGCTTATGGGAAGGCTGGTTGGGCCAGGAGGGCAAGGGTGGTGGTTGCATCCTTAGAAAAAACAGCAGATGGAGGTTGGGGAGCAGTCAAGTCTATCAAAACGTGGAAGCACCTTGATGATGACAAACTCACTCCTATTGATGGTCAGGTTCTTTATAGCAAGAGTACTACAGGTAAAGCTTCTCCTGTGGTGTCTTTGTCTCTCTTAAGCGCTGGTCCTTTCACTTCATAATAGGGATGCTAGTTTGCATCTATTTAGAGTCCTAGATCATCCAAATATTGGCTCATTCAGTGTCTTTCTTTGAAGGTACCTCACATAATTCTCTTTCTTCTCTTGGTGGTCCTTTCTGTAATATCCCAAATTTTAGTTAGAAATATTTTAAGGAATTTGGTTTTAATTAGTTGAAACTTAAAGAAAGAAAGTATATACATATATATGATATATGCATATGATATATGCATATGCATATACATGGTATATGTGATTAAGTAGAAATAAGTAGAAAATCTAAGCAAAATACGTGGTTTAGATTAAACCAAATAAATTAAATAAAAAAAAAACTAAAGGATAAATGTGTAGATAATAATGATTAAATATGGGGTAAGATAAGAATGATCACAGGGGGTGAAATAGAATATTATTGGAATATCTCAGGGATTTTGGTTAGAAAATTAAAAATTAGTGTGAAACCTGCAATTTTCTGCTACCACCAGATGTGTGGCACTCTCTTTGTTGGGGGGTGGGGGAATGTGGAGGTCTACCCCCGCAAGAGGCCCTGATTGGTCCAATTTGCCTATAACAAGCAAGCTTGGCCAGAGATCATTCACAGAAAAATTTCATTAGGGGTAAGCAAAATCTGGTGGGATTGGGAGTGTTTTAGGTGAAATTAAATCATTCTGGGGTTCTAAGGGTTGGAAACCTCAGTCTAATACTCTATTTTGAAACCTTATCCTTGGAAATTCTACTCTACTACAAATTGCTGAGGAAAAAAAATAAAATAAAATGGGGTGTTAAACTTTCTTCCATGCTACAGTCTACTAAATGTTGATTGGTATGCTTGTTGTCAAATTTTTCATGGCAGTAAAAGCGGGTTGAGCATCGGAAGAATGTTCCTTAATTTCAAGGCCGTTATACTAGGCGTTTTGCACTGGTTTTATAACAGCAATCTGTGCTAGAGTTACCTGTTACCCAGTTTGATGCACCTGATTTTCCCGCAGTGCCCTCAACTTCTCTAAATTCTCACTTTTTTTTGGGATTATTTTGGTTGCATTTGACAGGAAGCCGTAGAAAGAAAAATGTTGGGCGCCCTTAGCAGATAGAATAGAGTAGTGCAATTCAGAAGTTAAATGGCAGTCGGTATGAAGATTCACGTCTGGTTCAGTAGGAACGTTGTAGTTCTATATGTTTTATTGTATTCAGATTCTAATGAAATGTTTCGGTTGCAAGGAAGCGCCATGCAGCAAATTACGCACGGAAATATGAATCTACAATGTGGGGTGTGGTAAATTATACAGGATTAAATAATTTTGTCAATTTTGGCAATGCGAATTCTTGTTTGATTCTTGAAATGGTCTGGTAATACTTGGAAGATATAATACATTTCTATCATCAGTCCTTGTGAATGCTACAGTTTTAAGGGGGGGGGGGGGGGGGGGGGGGGGGGGCCTTGGATTGGCCAAATTGCTTGATTCTCGAGTGGCTTTGCCTTTTATAGAAGCACAATTTAAATTTCATTCACAACATTCTTGAGGTTTGATTTAATTCCCGATCAGCAGTAGAAGAACACTGGAGTGGCTTGAATGAATGTCTTGACATGCATGTGATATGAGCAGTTGATAGCAGTACCATTGCATGTAATCTTTACCTTTGTTTTGCAAAGCGCCTGTTTCTACAATTCAAACCCACAATCTTTCAAAAGAGTAAGTTTGTTGGGGAAACCAGGATCGCCCAAAAGGATGATGTAGAAGGGCAGTGATTGCGAGTCGGTTGTTCATTTTACATGGAGGTGCCCTTGGATTCTTCTTAATTAGACCCAGCAGCCAGTTAGCAGCAGGCACCAGTGGTCTAGTGGTAGAATAGTACCCTGCCACGGTACAGACCCGGGTTCGATTCCCGGCTGGTGCAGTCCTCTCTTTTTGTTTTGGAAAACTACAATTAGGAAAACCGTTAACAGTGGCGCCGTTTGTTGTAACCGGAGATCCTGCATGTTAAGGGTCACATGCTTTTCTTTTTTGGATGAAACGGTGGGCATATATGTTTTTGTTGTATGCTTTGATTTTAAACGTATATATGGTTATGCTAAAAATATATATTATTTTATTTTTGGGATAATAGTTAATAATGGAATAAAAATAGATTGAATGGATCATTTTTTGTCTCTTCCAAATTGGATGTAGATTGGATGGAAATAAACTTTTCTATTTATTATTTTCATCTAATTTTATTACTTTTTGATGAGAAAACGAAAGCACAGGAAATCAATCAAACAATAAAAATAAACAAATTGTGTGGTTCATCTTCATTTCAAGTCTACATCCATTTTCCTGAACTTCATGAGATGTTTTATTAGATTCATCAAAAAATACAAGTTTTTATTGACAACTTTGACAAAATCTTACCTCTCACACATAATTCTTCTACTCGAGTTATTACCTCTTTGTTAGCCGAGGTCAGGGCTGGCCTTAAGATTTTTGAGGCTATAAGTAAAATTTTATATGAAGTCTTCTACATTTAAAAATAAAATTATATATAATGAATACGAATAAAATTTTTTGCTATACAAAAATATTCAAAGTTATCACAATAATAGTTTAAAATTCACAATATTTCACTTTAAATTTACTCTTATAGCATTTTTAGATGAAAAATCAATAATTAAACTATTACAATCAATTTGTTCCAACATATATTTTTTAATAGACGCCATTGGCAATCCATTCAACATTTCTTGTGACATTATTGATCGAATGTAAGATTTTATTAATTTCAACTTTGAGAGATATGTAAATATCCAGTGCACCAATATTTATAAATCAATTTAAATACAAAAATTAATATAATATTAAATTCAAATGCAATTAAGCGAGAAACAATAGAACTTGGTTAGATTTGATATTTGAATTAAAATCTATAAAACAAATTAACAAAAGACCACAAAAGAAGAGTTCAAGAAATATGTAAATATCCAGTGTACCAATATATATATACATATATATAATTAGATTGCTTTCTATTTTGCTCATCTTTCTACAAAACAAATTAGCCGTCAGTGCTTGCTGCCTATTGCTGTGTGCTACTGAAGTCATTTCTCCATTTTCTATTCCTACTTAACGTGAAATTCTATTAATTTTTTTTCTGTTTGGGACTAGGAGATCTTCACAACAATTCCTCCCTCGACTCAAATCTCCAAACACCTCAATAGCATCACATAAGGAAACCTTCTTCTTTACTTTGTTAATCTTGTCACCCTTGGTCTTCCTTGCACATAATTGCCATCCAAATAGCAAATATTATTCTCTTCTTTTCTTTTCTTTTTTCCACGAAGAATCAAGTTGTTAACCTTGTATATTTTGCACCATTTTCTAACTCCAACATACTTGTAACCACCCAATGTCAACTCAACCAATAAAACAATGTTGACGCTTGTCGCTTGTCATAAGTACGTGGCTTATGTTGTGGAATGTCATGATTTTATGATTGTGGAGTTTCAATCAAACACTTATCATCCTCTTAATCTTCAACTTTTAATTGTTCCCCACATTAATAGAGCCAAAATCTCTATTAGTGTGTAAAATCTCAAACATACATTGATCCTTACTATATGTGCATAGAAGTAACATAATCCAACACCCATCTCAAATTATTTTCAATAGAATCATTAACAACATCATTATTATTAATTCTATTTGCTAAATAAAAATTTCCATCTTCATTAATAATTACGTTATTCTCATCCTCGTTATCAATTTTAGCCTTGCCTTTCCTCTTTGCCTATAGCAATTTCAAACTCTTCAAAATTTCCTTCAATTTCTTATAATGGCTTTGGATATGACCTAACTGGCTACAATGGTAGTACTCTACATTACTCATATCTCTCTTTGTTTCTCTTAGCCTAGATTTTAATCTTCCTCTTGAGCCACCTTTATATTGAGTCCTCCCTCGTTTAAAACTCTTTGTAACTAGTCATGATCTCTTGTAGGCAAGCCATTGCTCTTTATCATTCTTTATTTCTCCCTTCAGATGTTGGTAACTAATGGAAAGAGAGAGAGTAACCAAAGATTCACCTGTTCTCCATATTTGATTAAATTTGTGAGGAGGGAACACAATGGCACAACAAATATCACAATATATGAAGCACAAAAATAAGTTAAGCAAGAAATAAATAATTAATGCGAAGACAAGTAATTTTTAACGTAAAAAACCCCTTCAAATGTGAAAGGGTAAAAATCACGGGACTGAATGGTCCACTCCAAAACTCCACTATGAATAATAAGAAACCAAAAGTGATTGTTCAGCAGCAACAACATGTACACAACCTCAAATTAGCTAGCTATCATGAACAACTTCAAAACATAATACAAAGGAAAGGCTATAGAGATATCACCAAAATTAGACTTTTGTTACAGAGTACAAAATTGGAGTTGTAGAGCTCAAATAAAAGATTCGACTGTCTAGGTTGAAGTCCCAGATGTCCTTTATCTATTGACAAAAAATCTGCCCAAATGGACCATGGATGGCCCTTTAATTTGCAAATAATCAAAGATTGTCCGTTGCTCTTTAACCTAGAAATTTCAGATAGCAAACCCTCTGTTCGGAGACCAAAAATCGGAGCTATAAACGTTAAAACGTTAATCCGACCGTCCAGAATGAATAGAAAGATGTCTTCTACAAACTAACCAAAATTAGTAAGATCGGACCACGGGTAATGCCTTAATCGATCACTTGATCAAACCTATACATTCCTTCACACACCTTGTCTCCAACTCTCCTCTCTTGTTTTTTTGTTAAATGGCTTCCTACACACGCCTTCTCCTTTTATATTAAAAATTTAGAAACCCCTAAGGGACTTGGGCTTCTTGCTCACGGGCCAAATAAGTTTTGAGCTTCTCCACATAAGAAAGGACCCAAAAACCCAACAGTTACCTCATCTTGCTTCAAAGTAGTTTTGCCTACCATTATCGTCTACACCAAGGGCTTGCATGAACTAGGCAATGAGGATAATAAGAATAATGTCTATTCTTTATCTTTCAAGGTCTCATTTGCATTCAACAATTGACAAACTAGCTGGTTGATCAAATTAATGTGATCATGGAGATTACCTTCTTCATCCATCTTTAAAAAATACAATTTCATCTTCAAGCACAAACGATTGGTTAATGACTTTAATGCATAGATGCTCTCGAGCTTGTCCCATAATGCCTTTGGTATAGTCTCCCATAATGCCTTTGGTATAGTCTCTTTCAGCACATTATACTTAATCTTGGGAATAAGAGCCAATTAGGTTGTACTCGTAGACTTCCTATATATTGTTGTCCAATCTAACTCATTCATTTCTTTCAGTCTTTCATCATCTAAGGCAACATCAAGACTTTGTTGAACTAACACATCTTGGATGGTGCTCTATTAAAATATGAAATTCATTTTCCCATCAAACAGTGGAATCTCAAATTTTCCCACCATGGTGCTTGAAAACTCCTCCCTTGTTCAAAACACCATAATAAAAACTTAATTTGAGAAAACAAACCTCAAAAATCAGAATCAACATGTCAAAATTAAGGGGAAAGCTATTTGAATTTTTTCTATTGGTGTTGCGTTTGACTGATGACATGGTAGTTTGATGTTTGACTAGTGGACTTAATTAATTGGTGACATGTTTGCTAACTAGATGATGATGTTACACTTTTGGACAATAGGTGATGATGTATTAATGTGGCACACTAATTTGTTCTTTCTTGGTGCCGTGCTACCTATGTGGTGCTGACTTGTTTGACTTGTTTGCGGACTTAGATGAAACAATCTTCCTTCCTGTGAAAAATTGTAATGCATTCTCTAAATCATAAATTCAGCTCTGATATCACTTGTTGAAAAAATGAAAGAGCAATAAATTAATCACATAATAAAAAAAAACACAAAATTTTACTTGATTCGATTTCACAAACAAGCCTATGTCCATGGTCTCAAACTCTATGCAATGTTTTATTAGATTGATCAAGAATTACAAGTTTTGATAGACAAATTTAACAACCTACCTCTCACACAGGACCCTTATATTCCAGTACATCTCTTTATTACCTAAGCTTTTTTTTTAAAAACAAAAAATGATAATGTGTCTCACTCTCATATAAAATAAAATAGGATAGGACTTATTTATAAGGGGAGCCACACCTATTTTCGTTTGGGATTTGGAGAGGCACCCCACAACACTTTTTATCATATTTCTCTTAAACAAAGAAAAATAATTTTCTATTACATTTCCTTCATTTCCATTCCATTCTCAAGGTAATATTTGGTAGGAGGAAATGGAGGCTAGAAAAAGAATAAAATTCTACCAAAATGACATTTGGTTAATATAGGGGAATGGAATAGTTGATTCCTTAGGAAATGGGAATTCCATCACAAAATAGATGAAAAGTACATCCCATTCCATGGAATAAGCATGCAGATTACATTTTTACTCTTAACTTATTTGAAATTACACAATCTCAATTATATATGTTTGACCTAAATCATTTTACACCTATTTATCAACGTCATCTACTTGGAGAGTTTTTCCCAAGCAATTCTCGTCGCATATGTTCTACCATAGTTGTCAAAAATCGTCGTTAGGTTTATCTTCATCCATCTTCTTAATCTCAATCTCTCTCTCTCTCTTTCTTTCTCTCTCTCTTTCTAAGATTTTTTATAACCCTTTTTGACATCCTCTGTCATCAACTATCATTTTGGCAATATGGTTCCCTGTCATTGCCAGAAAACACCAAGAAAAACTGTTAGCACTACTCTCATTCGTCACCAAAAACTAGGGTAACCCACCATGAACCACTCATTTTTTTCTCCACCGAAATCCATCACAACCATTTCCCTCCATCACAGATTCAACCAAAATTACTAGCTAGATTCCACACCTCACCTCCAATGTTGAGAGTCACTATGACCATTTGCCTTCTCCATCATAGATACAGCCGAAACATTATGATCTACTTTCTTTTCCTACATTGGGAACCATCATGACTAGCTGTCTCTTTCATTGCAAATTTGATTGAAACCACGAAAACCCACTCTTCTTTTCCAATGGCAATAACAAGCGTATGGCTAGAGAATGGCTCAACCTGCTGTCAAGGAAAGCAAAGTTCACAGAGCTAGGTTCAATCCATTGTTTGGGAGAACGAGATAAATGTCCTAGGTCTTTGAATGGCTAATAGTCCGTTGAGTTTTCGGGAGGGTAGATTCCCAAAGGCTATGGGCCTTCGATTAGTTTTGTCTTCAGATGGGTCGGCTTTAATGGCGATAACAAGCGTCTGGTTGGAGAATGGCTTAACTCACTGTTAGGGAAAGCAAAGTTCACAAAGCTAGCTTTAATCCATTGTCTAGGAGAATGAGATAAATGCCCTAGGTCTTCGAATGACTGATAGTCTGTAGAGTTTTCGGGAGGGTAGGTCCCCAAAGGCTATGGGCCTTCGATTAGTTTTGTCTTCAGATGGGTCGGCTCTAGGAAGAGTTTAGAAGTCTCCAGGAGGTGCTATTACCTTGATGCCTCTAGATCATGGTTGTTAAACTCTCGATTTTACGGGTATGATTTTATAATTTTTTATACCGAAAACCCTTACGATTTTGCGATTTTGAAGTTGAATCGCACTCGATTTTACGATTTTACATGTCGAAGACTCTCTTATGATTTTAGAATTTTAACAACCTTGCTTTGGATGGATCTTCAAGATGTTTGCTGCACAAGAATAGTTAGAAGGCATGAGGAGAACTCTCCTATGTAGGCCTTTAGATGCCAAAGTCAAACGATGTCATGATGAGGAGAACTCTCCTATGCAGGCCTTTAAATGCCAAACTCAAATGATGTCATGATCAGGGGCGGACCTAGGATTTTTTATTTGGGGGGGGCTTCAAATTTTTTTTTCTAACCGAGCTTTATCAAAAGAAAAAAATAAAAAGATAAAAAAGAAAGTTTAACGAATTTTGTATGCATATTTAACATAATTTATTAACTTAAAAAGAGAAAACAAAAAATAATAAAAAATACAAAAAATGGTCATGTTATTAATCAATCTAAAATTTAATTATATTATTTTTATTTAATTGATAATAATTTATCAATTGATATCATTTTATTTTTTTATTTTATCGATTAATTGCAATCCACACAATAAATAAATAAAATAAAAATTAAAAAAATGAGCACAACGATGTAATCATGGAATTGTAAGACCCTAGACTACATCCTATCATTATTGTCAACAATATGTATTATATATAATATATAATAATATACATATATATAAATAATATAATATATAATAATTAATAATAAATTTAATTATATAATAATATTAATTATTTAAAATATTTATTTAATATTTTATTTTTCTTTTTATTTCTTTTCCTTAATTTTTTTCTCCTCCTTTTTTTTTCTTCTTCTTCCTCCTCCATTTTCTCTAAACTTCTCCTGCACGCACGACCACCTTCTAGATCTGCACCGCGCACCTTCCGGATCTGCCCCGCACATCCTAGATCTAGACCGACAGCCACCGATCACCGACTGCTGTCATAGATCTGCACCGACAGCCACCGGTCTGCACCGTGCACTGTCCAGATCCACCGGTTGCTCTTGATCTGCATCGCGCATCCTAGATTTGGACAGACAACCACTGATCACCGGCTGCCGTCATAGATTTGCACCGACAGCCATCGGTCTGCACCGCGCACTATCCAGATCCACCGGTCGCTCCTGATCTGCACCGCGCACCTTTTAGATCTGCACTGCGTACCTTCCAGATCTGCACAGCGACCATCGCCACCTCCGCCGGCCATCAACGCCGCTGCCGGACCCGACCTCGACCCCGACCCGATTCAGGTTCGACCCATCTAATTAGATTTGATTCATATTTGATTCGACTCGTCCAATTAGATCTGAACCATATTTGATTCAACCCATCCAATTAGATCTGACTCATACTTGATTTGCTTAAATTTAGCTAGAACTCAGATCTATTAAGCTAAGGTTGGACCCGTTTCAATGCGGTGCCTGTAGAGTTTTGAGAAGACGGTGTACTCTACTGTGCATCTTTGCTCCTTATTTTTGTCATGAGGAAGGATCCACTTATTTTGTTGCCATCCATTGCATTTTTGGTGCTAGAAATGCCTCCATCCTCCTGGCCCGTCTTCCGAAAAATGACCGGCTTAGAGCTGCTATGACACTCTTATTTGAAGCTCAAGTCCGGCTTCAGGACCCTGTCTATGGTTGTGTATCTCAGATTCTTACCCTTCAACAGCAAGTTAGTGATCTACAAGCTTATCGAGCTGTATTGTAAGATTCACTATTCGCACACTATTCTTTACATCCCTAACCTGATCCAAACCCAAACTAGAGCCCTAATCTTCCCATCATTCCAAAAAATGCCTTGCTCCCTAGTTTCCCCGAGGCCACTTCTCTACCTTACCCTGATGACACTAGTAGTAGCTAGATGCCACTTCGAGACGACATCGATGAGTTATGACCCATTGTGTTTGGAAACCATCATCATCACTGAGTATCGACAATATTATTAGTTCTATGGTTTGATTTTTTTTTTTTTGGTACTATCTCATGATTTGGATCTCTCGTAAATATTTTGGAACATATGGAATGAAAGTTATGTTCTTGGTTACTCGTCAGTAGTATTCCATTTTAAACGAGCCGAGCTCAATATTGGCTCACGAACGGATCTAAATGAATATGGAAATTAGTTTTGATTCTAGAAGATGAGAAAGCAAAAAGTTGATTGTTGAGGCAATATTGAAGAAGAAGATCGCTGCAGGAAGAGCCAATTTGAAAGAATAGGTTAGGTTTAATTTTCAGATTTGAGAGTTAAAAGATTTTAGGGATTTATTCTAGGTTTGGGTTGATAATGTATTTGGGCTTGGGCTAAAATATATTTGGGCTAGTTGGTTGGCAAGTTTGAAAAAAAAATATTTGGGCTGGCTGATTGGGGTGGGCTTAAAAAAATATTTTTTTAATACTAAAAAGCCTACTTTTTAAAAAAAATTGGGGGGGCTCCAGCCCACCCTGCCCATGGGCTGGGTCCGCCCTTGGTCATGATGTAGAAGATAGAATGAGTATATATGGGTTATGCTTGTGAGTCTTCAGATGAGTGTTTCCGAATAGGTTTGGATTTGAAGAGTTAGCTAGATCTGGATCTTCGAGTGCTAGATCTAGCTCTTGAGGTCACGAATCTAAGGGGTATTTATAGGCTTCGAGGACTGGGCCATGTGGCAAGGCAACCCACGTGGCATATGCAGGTGGCCCGACTCTTTGAGTGAAAAGCCTGTGGATGAGGCTAGCGGGCTTGAAAGTACTTTTAGGGATATAATGCTACCGAAAAGTATACCTCAGATGAGACTTTCCCAAAAACCCTGAAGAATTTTCGGGTCTTCAGGATTCAAGGGTTGACCTCGAAGACTCTCTTTGGAGAGAGTCTTCGAGATTAAGGGGATTTAAAGAGAATTTTTACCTGAATACTCTTCTGAGTTGTTGAATAACTATGCCTGGAAGACTTTTCAGAGTTTTTCGGATCTTTGGACTTCTTTGAGAATTGGTTAGGTTTTGCTAAGATATCCCACAACACAAATAATATATAACTTGGGATGACCGTTCATGTGCGGCCTCCGGTGCTCGTACACTCGAATACGCCAAGAGAGGTAAATCGCATGTTGGGACTTTAGTTTTTGTGCAGGGTGAGGATCAAACTTGCAACCCACCAGATTGACATCGACATATTGCTCATCTGACTGCTCGACCTATGCCCTGAGGGCTATATAACTTTACTATAGGTTGGGAGGATAAATGGAAAAAGCTTAATCTCCAATTTCTTATATTGTATGTAGTGGTGACAACAACTATTGTAACACTCCGCTCTCTCAGGGCGTTAGGTAATGTAAGATTCTGGGGACATATATTTCCTTCCAATGGATACTTAACACAAAACCATTTCCCAAAGATCTCGTTACATTTTCTCAGTATATCAACTATGAACCATTAATAAACTAAGACACGTATATCACCTCAAATGCGGAAGTTAGATTGAAACCTCAATAAACATAATGGAAACCACTTTATTTATAACATAAAGTCAAACCAACACTTACATGACATCCTCAAAATAAACAACATAATTGAAAACGACATATTATAAGCTATCCACTAATCGCCGTCACTCCTCGGCAATTCCCTTTCTCTTCGTACCGTTGCCTTCACCTAGAACGTTTGAATATTCTAGGGACAAAGTTCATATTAGATGGTGAATCATCTAAGTGAGAGTTTAAAATCATGTTTTCATGAATGAATGTAAGACATGAAATAAACCAACACAATCCGGTAAGCCCTACGTACCCTAAGAGAATCCCACAATACTTAACCCTACCACGGGGAAAGAACAATCTCTCTAAAGGCCATGCCACCATATCGACACATCGACACGACGCGATTTTAGCTTAAGAGGGGCAAGGTCAACGCATCTCCCCAATATCTCGAGAACAATCGTTACCAACTCCCGGCCCATGAGGGTCACATCAACGCAGGAACCTGGCTCACCATATTTACGTCAAAGATTACGTTCCCACTCTAAGCATCTAGGAACCACTACACAATCCCAACTTAAAATCTCATATGGACCACCTAGTCATCCTAGTGCAACTTTCCTGACCAAACGGTCTGGCATGGAAACCAAGGCGGCTATCCTGGCATGCACACCAGCACAAGATACCCTTATTATTTCGTCATGCTATTAGAGAATTATAGCTCCACTATCCAGACAACATTTTAGGCTTACATTCCATATGAACAATCATAAAACGCATGACAATGCCACATTTCACAATTCAATGCATCATATAAACAACATTTTATAAAATACAATGCATATGTACAAAACATTTAGGGACGAACCTCCCTCACAAAACCAACCGTCACCGGTTACTGTTTGCATGCAATAAAATCATTTTGCATGAAATCACAACATATTTAAGTAACATAGACACCAAGTTTTTAGGGTAGCAATACCCATAATAAATCAAGTTTTGGGTAAACTACTCACGAGTTAAAACCAAGTTTCTAGGTAGAATACTCACCCCGAACGTATTCGGAATACCTCGATCCTTGTGTACCACCTCGATTTGCGTGCCAAACCACAAACACCCAAATTTATACTCAACCTCAAGCCACGATACTCCCTAAATATCATATTTAATTAAAGGAGCATCAAAATCTATTTTTCTTAATTTTCTCTATTTTTCTCCTAATTTTTACCTCGATAATTCAAAAATAATTATCTCCTCAAACTTTTTCCCAAATGTTTCAACACAATAATTCGTAAAATAAATTTAGAAAAATACTAGAAGAAAATACTAGATTTTCCCTTGTCACACGTGCCTTCACGCGCTCAGCGCGTGCAGCTCACGTGCCATCTTCTTCTTCACTTTCAGTCGTTGATGACAGCTCCGATGGCCAAACCAAGGATACCCCCATACAAGCCCCTGCCTAGTCAATCATAACGACACTGGTTGTCGGCCGAAAGACGACCAAAAAATGCCCCAAACGGGCAGTTGCAAGCGCGGCGTGGCGGTCCGTATCGAGTTTTTTGTTGATGCTCGAAACCGTTTCAAACGAACACCAATCGATCCGAAATGCTCTAGAAACGAGGCCCACACACCAAGGAGCAAAAGGCCTCTATTGGTTTCCCTCGATTCGTCCTTAAACTCGACCAATTTTGATGCAAAAATCTTGAAGTTTTCGGCTCATTTTATGGCTAAAAATTGGCCAGATCTCGACCAATCAACGGCCAAGGCTTGGCTTTCAAGCAAGCCCCTACCGTATATAACCTCCCCTGAGGCTCCCTCAACCATCCCATCGCCGAAAATGACAGCCACGTGTGGTGGAAGGTGGCGACCGTTTTTCCCTTGCGTTCACATTGCCAAGTTTTTATAAATTGCACTTTAGCCCTTTAATTTCTTTCAATCTCGATTTTTTTCTTTTCCTTAAGCCCCTGATCTTTTTAACAATACACTAAGACCCACAAGTTTTGTACGCTTCATTTAACCCTCAAAATTCCTGAAAAACCATCGTTTTGACCTCCCTTGGGCAAAATTAAAAAATTACACTTTGGCCTGATTGATTGTTTTGACCATAATTCCTTTCGTTTCAACCCGAAATCGCTCAAGGGTTGTTTCATATGAAAAATATAGGTCCTTAAAACACTCCATTAACTTTTCGGATGTTTTCTACATCAATTCGATTTTCTTAGCCTAGTTGATAGCTATACTGAAAACTGTTCTCGATTTAATTTATTTTGATATCTAAAATCACGCCTCGAATCATTGGTCAGTACCATTCCATTTTCCTTAAGCATCTAAGGTACGAGATACTCCTTCGGTCGTTTCAGTTGCCTAAAGTTGCGATAGTGTACCTTACAATCTCTTTCTGTCAAAAATTTCATTTATACCCTTCATAAAATACCATTTATACCCTTAAGGATTTCTCGGGTATTACAACTATTCCTTTATTCATCCATCTTGTATCTAATATAACTTCACTCACAATTAGAGATGTGTCTTTAGTTAGTTTTTGTATTTTTGGTTAATTTGGTTACAAAATCGAATTCAATAATAGAAAAACTTATTTAACCGAAGTATCTGATAAACCCAATTTAACTGACGATTTAATTTCTGAAAAAAATAGAGTTTTTGAACAATAGAAATAAATCAAATTGTTGAAGAAGATAGCACAGTAAGTAGAAGCCAATTGAAACCAATCCGAAAAATAAGAGAACATTAATTAAGTAGAAGCGACAGCTATTGTAGCAAAAAGCATTCATGAAATGCTTCCAAACAAAATACAAATGAAATATTATTGCACATAAATATATAATTCAGAAAGAGAGTGACAGAGAAGCCGAGCATGCATGAAACTCCACAAAAAGGCATGATATACAATCGAATCAACCTACCACAAACTGGACATTAACCTACATCTAATTAAGGAACATCCAACAAGGCAAACCATCACAAACTAATAAACACGTACCTAGCCAGTCTCTACTCTACTGAAACAAACACCAAACAAAGGGGCAGGCTCAACCTTGATATCATCTTTGGAAAGGTGATTGCGTGTTCTTGTGCTGGCCGCCGGCATTTTTTAGAATATAACACAATTATTCTAAAGTATGTGCCCTTAAACCTGTGTGGTTTCGGATGAATAGTGATTGTTCCGGTGGTTAATCCGATGCTTAATCACCTTGATTTCTCCACTCCCATCTGTCTAATCTACGTAATCACTCGCTATATATAAATGAAAACCAACTTCTCATTGAACCAGCCCATCTCGATCTCCCGACTCAACAATTAATTAAGAAGCGATCGAGCAAATTGATTAATCGCAGGCCAACAATGGCGGACAAGGAAGGAGGGATTGTGAAGAAGGGCCACGACGAGGGTTTGAAGATGGCGGTGTCTCTTCTGGAAGAGTTCGGGCTGCCGCTGGGGCTTCTCCCCCTTGCCGACGTAATCGAAGTGGGCTTCGTCCGGAGCACCGGCTACATGTGGATCCAACAGGAGAAGAAAGTGGAGCACTATTTCAAGATGATCAGCAAGTTTGTGAGCTACAACGCCGAGATTACCGGCTTTGTCGACAAGAAACGGATCAAGAAGCTCAAGGGAGTTAAGGCTAAGGAGCTCATGCTGTGGCCGCCCGTCAGCGAGATCACCGTCGATGACCCGCCCACCGGAAAGATCCACTTCAAGAGCCTCGCCGGCATCACCAAAACTTTCCCCGTCGAGGCGTTTGCGGCCGGCCAGTGATGCAAAACCAACTACTCAATGTGATGGATCGATCCTTGTTTTTTATTTTATGTTCACCTCTTTCAGATACTCCAGCTATATGTTTTCTGACAGATTCTCGATCATGATATGCATGTGCTGGGAAATAAAACTTGGGCCATTTTTATTGAGAGGTTTGGACACAGTATTAATATTAATTATCTGTACTAAATTTGAATTTGTCTATCCCCTCAATCTTGGAGATTGTCTCCAATAGAGGGTTTAATGGATAGGAATTGCCTTAAGATGAAGGCTTAATTAATAGATCGACTTTGAGATCTTCTCTTGCTCAGATTGTGCTTGTAGTGACTATCTTTAGTTATTTTGCTTGGAGAGTATCTCATTGTCTTATCTTCTACTTAGATTGAGATCTCTTGTTCTACTTCCTACAACTATGCTTTATCTCGAGTCCTTGCCCCCACAAATGTCTAAAACCTAAACTAGCTAGTTATGAGGTTAAAATCAATTCAAAAGCTATAGCTGGTGTTGAATTTTAGTGTCTTTGGAGATGTAATTTTCTTAGTGATGAGGGAATATTTATAGGGGGGGCAATTTTACTGTACTACCCCTGGGAGGTTACTATTAACTCGGAGCCATATGTGCCAATAAAGACCAATATGCGATCGCCACGTGTCAAGACTTAGGAGCTCCGCTTATATTTATAATCTTTAATATGATTTTGAACTGGAAAGAGATAAAGAAGAAGATTAAGTCAACCAATGATATCTTTAAATATCCCAAGAATTATCTCTATTAGGGAAGATTATCTTTTCTCCCCATGGAAAGGGGATCAACCTCTTCTTTTGAGTATATCTTATCTCCTAAGGGAAAGGCCACGAGACATCTATAAATAGAGGGCAACCTCTACAGATATGGGGATCTGACTCCTAAGGGACTCATATATTATTTTTCCATTACTATTATACTTCTCAGAAACCCTATGAACTGACTTGAGCGTCGGAGGGATCACAGGGAGCAAGTCCCCACCCTTTTTGCAGGTACTTGGTCCGAGGCAGAAGAAGGTGATCGGCTCTACATCATCAATTGGCGCCTACCGTGGGGCCATCGTCTTTTCTTTCTGTCTGCCAAGCACAATCTCAAGTCGCATGAAGCCAAATCAAATCAATTGAGAAAGAAGGCATTACACGTATGTGATAATAAAATTAATGGTATGTTCCTTCAATTAATATTTTTGCATCTGTCGTCGTTTCGTTTTTCAATTATTGTTTTATTTAAAAATAAAAAATAAAAAATTGAAAAAGGGCGAGAGGAATTTTATATATATTTGAAGAGCCTTTCGTAGAAGTTGGGGGCAGAAAGCATTCTTATGTGTATATATTATGTTATAAAGAGAAGCTTGCTGAAAAATCAAGCTGAGAAGTAAGAGTTATTTCATTTATATATATATATACATATATATATATATATGCATATTACATATGGAAGCTTCCTAGGGATGCTGGGTTGAAGAAAAAGCTATTAAGCATGTACATATACATATTATATTATAAGGCATATGAAAGCTTTTTTAGAAGCTGAGCCGCGTTCGGCGTCGACGGCGCAACAGGCTGTGATCTCCTGGGGCCAAAACGCCATAGGATCTCCGTCTCCCTTATCCCCAAACCCATACGTGTATTCTTCCTACATCCCTTTCGTGACTGTTCTATCAGGCGGCGACGGGTTTATGTGCGGTATTTTGTCGAACACCTCACAAGCGTACTGCTGGAATTTGAATGATTTGAGTACTGATGTCATTCCCCCCACCTTCCAAACAATTGCATATTCACATATCACTGTCGGTAAATATCATTAGGGGCTCGTATTATTTTGATAATGATTTTGGGTACTGTTGATTGCTGGGACAGTGTAAAACAAACATATAATAGTTTGAGTTCAAAACAGATTGCCCTGTTTTATGATCCCAATGTTAGTACGCTTGTTTTCAAAAAAGTTGTTTCCAACGAAGGATTCAGTTGTGGTACTGTTAGAGAAAGTGGAATGGTTTGTTGGGGACCAAAGTCTGCCAACTTGGGAGTTTCAGTCGCATCAGAGAACTTTGAAGCCTTAGCTTCGGGAATAACTACTCTCTATGGGGTTTCAAAAGTCTCCAGACAGGTCAAGTGTTAGGGCACCGGTAATGCGCTTCTTGTTTATCCGGTTGGAACTCAGTTTGTGTCATTGGCAACTGGTACAGAACATTTTTGGAACTCATCCTCCATTCCAAAGGGTTCTAGGTTCTTTATGATTGCTTCATATGATTTTATTACATGTGGTATTAAAGAAGATGATGTGGTACTTGATTGCTGGTTCACGATCTCATCGACTGGATTACGATCCTCCATTACAGTTGTGCAGCTCAAGCCCGTGTCCAGGCACTGCTCTAGTTTTTAGACTCCCAAAACTAAAGGATACAACCAATGGAGTTTGATAAGCTTGGCAGAGGAAACTATGGTCTTTACGGATGGGAGTCATGTAGCAATGAAGAGCGCATTAATTGCGGATGTAGACTTTATGTCGAACCACAAAAATAAAATATTGTTATTCTTTAATTGCGGACGTAGGCGTTACGTAGAACCGGGGAAACAAAATATTTGTTATTCTTTGATTGCGGATGTAGGCGTTGCGCCGAACCGCGAAGACAAAATGTTATTATTCTTTAATTGCGGACGTAGGCATTTCGTCGAACCGCAAAAATAAAATATCGAATATTCTTTAAAATCTCGGTCATCAACTATAATCCAAGCCATTATGTGCGCATGAAAACCGAAGGTCCGAAATGCCTCAGCAACGCAAGAGTAAAGGATCAGATGTGATCCTCGGGGGGCCCCGAACCCCCGAACACTAAAAAACAAAGGATCATATATGATCATCGGGGGACCTCGAACCCCCAAACACTCAAGATGAAAGGATTAAATATGATCCTCGCAGGGCCCCGAACCCCTGAACACACATTATCTCTGACTGCGGGTGTAGGTATCAATACCGAACCGCGAAGACAAAATATGAACATTATTTCTAATTGCGGACGTAGGCATTTCGCCGAACCGCGAAAATAAAATATGGATATTCTTTAAAATCTCGTCATCAACTACAAATCCAAGCCATCATGTGCACACGAAGACTGAGGGTCCGAAAGGCCTCGACAGCGCAAAAACAAAGGATCAGACGTGATCCTCAGGGGGCCCCGAACCCCCGAACACTCAAAAATAAATGATCAGATGTGATCATCGGGGGGCCTCGAACCCCCGAACACTCAAGATAAAAGGATTAAATGTGATCCTCGCGGGGCCTCGAGCTCCCAACGACTCGAGACAAAAGGATCACATATGATCCTCGAATTCCTGACAACTCAAAATCAAAGGGGACCACCCCTACTAATTAAGGCACCAGTTCGGAGGCTACGAACCTCCGCTAAATGAAGACCAAAGGGGACCACTCCTGCTAATTAAGGTATCAGTTCGGAGGCTACGAACCTCCACCAAATGAAGACCAAAGGGGACTACTCCTACTAATTAAGGCACAAGTTCGGAGGCTACGAACCTCCGCCAAATGAAGATCAAAAGGCATTAGTTCGGAGGCTACGAACCTCCGCCAAATGAAGACCAAAAGGCATTAGTTCGGAGGCTACGAACCTCCGCCAAACGAAGACCAAAGGGGACCATAGCCTCAGCCAACGGCCCCGAAGGCAAGGCACGCAGCCTCGACTAACACAGCTTCGGCCAACGGCCCCGAAGGCAAGGCACGCAGCCTCGACCAACACAGCTTCGGCCAAACGGCCCCGAAGATAAGGCAAGCGGCCTAGGCCACCACAAGCTCTGCCAGTGGCCCTCGAAGATGAGGAATGCAGCCTCGACTAGCATAACCTCGGCCCTAGGCAAAAAATAACAATAAAAATATATATATGTACTAATTTAAGAGCTGACCCCTTTTCTACTATAGGAAAATTCTCGAACGTTACTATCACCTCGAGCGATCTAATCACCCTTTGCATGGGAAGATTGAAAAGGCACCGGGAGACTTAAAAAGCGAATTCAGCATCCGAGACTGCTAACCCAAATTTTTAGTAGAACTTTTTTATAGAGGCTTAGAAAAACAGTGACAACTACTCCTTCAGCTGCCTAACCTCCTTACTCAATCAACTCAAGGAGTGGGAGGCAAGTGATGAGGGAATATTTACAGGGGGCAATTTTACTGTATTACCCCTGGGAGGTTACCATTAACTCGGAG
Source organism: Diospyros lotus (assembly GCF_014633365.1). NCBI lineage: Eukaryota > Viridiplantae > Streptophyta > Magnoliopsida > Ericales > Ebenaceae > Diospyros > Diospyros lotus. The sequence goes on along the minus strand of NC_068339.1, from coordinate 18,125,814 downwards.
CCATGTGTGCCAGTAAAGACCAATATGCGATCGCCACGTGTCAAGACTTAAGAGCTCCGCTTATATTTATAATCTTTAATATGATTTTGAACTGGAAAGAGATAAAGAAGAAGATTAAGTCAACCAATGATATCTTTAAATATCCCAAGAATTATCTCTATTAGGGAAGATTATCTTTTCTCCCCATGAAAAGGGAATCAACCTCTCCTTTTGAAGTATATCTTATCTCCTAAGGGAAAGGCCACAGGACATCTATAAATAGAGGGCAACCTCTATAGGTATGGGGATCTGACTCCTAAAGGACTCATATATTATTTTTTCATTACTATTATACTCCTCAGAAATCCTATGAACTGACTTGAGCATCGGAGGGATCACGGGGAGCAAGTCCCCACCCTTTTTGCAGGTACTTGATCCGAGGCAGAAGAAGGCGATCGGCTCCGCATCATCACTTAGCAACGTGAATTTACTTATTTTTCCTAACATTTTTAGAACTCCCTACTTAGTTTAATATTATCATTTTGAACTTAGAAAATAAATTAAATATTTTTCCAATATATTTATTTTAGATCATCAACGGACATGTATTTGAATTCGGACCCTCCCTCTCGACGTTGTTATAAATGTGAGACTTGCCTTTTGAAATTCCTGTACATGGTTGCGTGCATGGTAATGCGTTTATGCCGTCATTACAGCTTGTTGGGTTTCCATTTTTTCGGCCATATATAATTGCTTCTTGAAATTCAAGTTGTCTTCTTCCTCTTCTCTTGCCTGTAATCCACCTGTGCACCATGTATGCGCCATTTTCGAACCAAAAAGTTTCTTCTTGTGATTTTTATCCTTCACTTCCTTATACTTTCTCCTTTCTGCATTGCAATGGCTTTTGGCTCTGGAAAATTTAACGCTGCTAGAGTAGAACCAGTAAATGTAAGGCTCCGGAAAATTTAACGCGATCTTTTTTTTTTAATTTTTAATTTTAAGTTTTGAATTTATTTTTAGTTTTCTGTTTTGGTAATCCGTTTTTAAAAAATTAAAAACGCGTTCTCTTTATCATTTTAAAAAATTATTTTTCAAAACAGAAAATTAGAAAACTCGTTCTCTTTGAAATTTTGAAAATAATTTTTTAATAATATTTTATTTAATAAATTTGATTATTCAGTAAATTATAAATATTTAATGTTAATATATTATTAAAAAATATATACATTTTAAAGTTAATGAATTTTATAATATTTTTTTTCTATTATAATAATAAAATATGAATAAATAAATAAATAAATATGTTTTGAGTTTAGAGTTTATTTTGGATAAAAACACTAAAAATAATTTTTTGTTATTTTGAGTTTTCTTTATAATTTTTTTTATTTTTAAAAATACATTTTAAAAAAAGCAAAGAGAAAACGTTTTCATTATTTTAAAAAATTAAAAATTAAAAATTAAAAATAACTTGAAAACAGTAAAGAGAACGCAACCTTAGTTGCTTGAAGATGAGCTGAATACATTCCTTTCTTGCATAGATTGGGAGAGGGGGAAATTATTTAATCCCATATACTATGATTTTAGAATTTTTGAAAAGGTATTTTTTTTAATTAAAAATAATAAAAGGGCTCCCAATTGAAAGCTTATAAAAAAAAAGGCTTAGTACTTCATGCTATATAATAGGACCATGCTATTTGTATAGAAGCTAATTTACAGGTGGGTTTAAAGGTAAGATGAAAAATCTATTTTATCCCCCTCTCTCTTATCTTAATGACTATTTTACCCATTTCTATTCCCTTTCTCTCTCCTCATCTCCTCTCTCTGTCTTCTCTTCCCCCTTGAGCACTGCCCGCCGCTACCTCGCCCAATCGATTGCCGATGATCGCCGCTCGCCTTTTGCGCCTTGCCTCTCGCCTGGCCTATCACCACCTCATCTCTTGGCCAGGCGAGAGGTGAGGTGATGGTCGGCCAGGCGAGCGGTGGGGCGAGGCAACGACGGGTGCAAGGCAGCAGCGGGCGAGGGACAATGGGCTGCGAGGCAGAAGCAGCGGGTGAAGGGGAAAGAGGAGAAAGAAAGAAAGAGAGAGAAGATAAGAGAAGAGAAATCGTGAATTTATCGTGATAAATCTTTAATTTATCACGAGAAATTCATTCTGTAAACCCACCCCAGCTGTGAAGCTATTTCTATACAAATAGCATTTTCGCATATAATATTCCTTTGTAGATTTTTCTTCCCCACGAAGAATAAGCATGTCAACTTGCCTTGCAAGTTCATGGCTGCTGCTGCAGCCTGCAGTTTGGAATCCACGCATGGACGTAAAGCCATTCTTTAAAGTTCCTGTCACTATCACGTAAATTGCCCAGCAATTCGCATTTCTTTGTTAATCCCTACTCTTCAACTCTTCGTTAATCCCTACTCCCTAGCTACCTTAACATTAATTTATTAGGTGCTTTTCTAATTATATATACATCTCGTCATGATTAATTCTTGCATCACCACTCTGAGATCATCCAGCCATGCAAGTTGATTACGATCTCACAGGTTTCATATTAATTTATAGATAACTCTTCAAATTTACATTGAATAGACATCAAACATGACAAGTGAATCGTTTCTAGTTAGGTAAAGACTAGAGTCATCTGAATGTAAGTGGGTGATAATTTATAGTTGAGTATTGTCAGGATTTATAACTTATTTTAACCATCGTTAATTTGTAATTGGTGTTGAAATGGAGTTACGTTAGATTTTTTTGTGTAATGTGTAGGTAGCTCATTTTACTGGAGAGGGCAAGATGAGGATTCTCCAAGTTTTTTGTAGGGATTTTGTCGGATATTCAACTACTTGCAGTGATTACAAGGAATTGATTTTAAAGGGTTGGTATCAACAATAGACTTAATTAATAGAATATCTTGAAGGGTCATCATCTTTTTGATGGGTTTCCCACAAGGTGCTATCAAGAAAATTACCCAGTACCCACCATTATAAAATCATCATTCAAAGTTCAGAAGCTGGGTCTGATTAACTCGGTCAATAAAAAACGTGGCAGATTTCTATTGGACATTGACACATGGCAGTATCTTAGTGGCCCATGGGGAAAGGGTCTATCCGAACTTTCATTATGAACATTGAGGAGGAACTTGTATAAATAAATATATGTGTGCGTGTGTGTGTACGCCAGCTGCAGCAGCTTCACTGTGCTTTCTCTGGATTCTAAGGCCCACGACGGCACTGTTTGTGCTAAGAAAAGAAATGGCGATGAGATGAGAAATGGTGGGGATCGATTGGACCATTTCAATAATTTTATTATTCTTTCTTATCTTTCTTCTCTTACTTGCAGCCCAGAAAAGAGCATAGGTGCAGGCTCTCTGATATGTCTATATATACAAACATTGCTTGCTGGTTATATTCACAATACTCCAAGGATAGATAGATATTCATTCTCAGACAGGATATTTCGGGAAAAGACAGCAGCATGACGGTTAGACCTCTCTCTCTCTCTCTATATATATACACACACACACACACACACACATATATATGTGTGTTTATGTAGTTGAAATATGATCAATCGAGTAGTCAATTAAGTGAAGTAAGATTTACAAGCATGCTGACAACTTGTAACTGAAGGCGCGCATTAGTGACAACTGGCTACCAATGTTTTGTAAAGCTTTGTAAAAATGGGAAAATGCAGGCAAATGCCTCCCAACGTTCCGTTTTTTTATTTCTTTTTGTTTTCTTTTTCTTTTAATAACGAGAGAAGCAATAACCCCATTTTTGGATGCATCATATGACTTAATAAGTCGACGTAGTAGTTCACCAATCACATGTATCAAGTAATTATAAATAAAAAATGTGTTAGTTCACTTAAAAAATGTAAATATAATTACAAAAGATACCACTACAACCTCTTATGTGAAGAATGATAAGGAACACTAAACCACGTTTTCAAACACAGATTATTATTTCCAGCGTAACCTCATTACTGGTCTTGTTTGAACTGTAATACCTTGGTGGGTTGTCCCTACAGATTGTGGAGATGAGAGTTCACATGGATTGTCCTGGATGTGAGAACAAGATAAAGAAAGCTCTTCAAAAGCTCAATGGTATCACTTCTTTCTTATATATATCTATGTATATATACATAATTCCCTTCATATATAATACGTTTTTAATAATTGGATTTGGACATGATCACCAGGAGTAGATGACATAGACATAGACATGCAGATGCAGAAAGTGACGGTGACCGGCTGGGCCGACCGGAAAAGGGTTCTGAAAACGGTGAGGAAAACGGGCAGAAAGGCCGAGTTTTGGCCATTTCCATACAACCCAGAATACCACGACTTCACCCGTTACTATTACCAGCAAAACCATCACCAGCAGTACAGCCATAGCTATATTCCTGAAGCCACCTCCTCCTACTACTACTCTCAGCCTCAGCCTTCTTCGTCCTACAACTATCGGGTTCATGGCTACAACGGCCACGACCACGGCTACTTTCAACAGCCGCCTTATTCCACAATTCTCGACGAGAAGGCTAGTTCCTTGTTCAGTGATGACAATATCAATGCCTGCACCATAGTGTGATGATGTTATATATGTATGTATGTGTGGGCTTGAGTGTATTTTAGTATTGTGTTGTCCATTTCCATTGGACAAAAGCTTCATGTAAACATTCTCATGGTGGGGACAAGTGGTTTTAGCTTAATTTCCTCCCATGAACCTGGGAATTCTTGTAATTTATGGGCTATATTTTGTTCAAGAGTATATGCTCTATGTTATGACTGTAAATTAAGTTGTCTCAGATTTCTAATTTTAGTGAAATTCCTTTTTATGGAGCTTTGCTGGGAGAGGAGTTTACCCCCCTTGGAAAATACAAGTAATAAGGCTGAAAAGCAACAGCCAGAAACAAAGAAATAAGCAGCAATTGAGACAGACCAGGCAAGAGGAAAACCCAAATGCAGGTGGGGGAAAAGAGTTCTCTCACGGTAAGAATTATCTTGAATCTTATTAGATAAATAAGTAAAAATTATTTTGTATCTTACATGATAAAAGTAAATATTTTATAGATATGATAGTACTTGTCTGATATCTGATATGATAATTAGATTAAAATGGTATTAATTTGATGAAATAATTAAAAAAATTAATAAGATAATTAATTACTTAAAAATTAAATTTGATTTAGAAGATATGTATAACTTTTGATAAGTCTTGATGGAAGACTATTTCTACTATTATAAATCGGGATTTGGTCTTCTCTCTACCTAACACAAAAAAGACAAATTATAATTATATTTTACATCCATCATCAAGGTTTGGGGGTAAATAGAGAGAAATTAAATTTAGTTGTTTTTGTCTTCAACTAATAGTGTCCTTTACGACTTAAGTTTTAATGGATCAAGGTACATTTTTATTTAATCACATTACGTGAAGTACATAATGTTTTCACGGTTGATGGGCATGATGTTTTAATTGTTTGTTATTATCTCTACAAACAATATTATAGCTTATACTCTCATCGGTTTGGATGGGTTAATTTGGAGTTTAGAACTTAAGATTTAGAAATGTTTTGCATTCTCTTTTAGTTAACATTAGATTCCTACAATGTCAAGAACCCAACAAGAGCAGATACATCGAGATCTCTCTCATCAATTTGAAGAACAAAGTCTATATGGTATTGCCCGAGACAAGCAAATGTATAAGCCACACAACTAAACTACAATCATCTAAACATAGGCCCAAAAACATCAAACAAACAAGCCCATCAAAAAAGGCCCAAAAAGGATCCTTAAAAAAGTTGGTATCAAGAACAGAGGAAAGAAAACCCTCAAAAATAATACTTTGTTATTCATCAAAGTTGCCTTGCAACAGGCTTAAATACAAAGGGAATGCAAAGACGAAAATAACCCTGTTTACTATAACTGTACAATGGAAAGAAATACAAAAAACATACAAGAAAAAAACAACTAACAATATTTGTTACTCCCTCTCAAGATGGACCATAGATGTTAAGTATGGCCATCTTGGATAACAAGGATGAAAGTTGGGCTGCTTGCAGGGGCTTAGTGAGCACATCAGCTAGCTGGTGTTGAGTACGTATAGGGAACAATCGAATAAATCCAGCAACAATATTCTCAGGAACAAAGTGACAATCCAACTCAATGTGTTCCGTACGTTCATGAAACACCAGATTAGTGGCAATATGAATTGTTGCTTGGTTGTCATAGAAGATGAGAGCAGGAGTGGAAGCCTTAATCTAGAATCCCGATAGCAACTGGGTGAGCTAGGTAAGCTCACTGGCAATGATGGCAAGAGCCTTATAGTTAGCTTCAGCTGAAGAACGGGAAACAATATTCTGCTTCTTAGCCTTCCAAGAAACCAAAAGTCACCAAGGAAGATACAAAAACTAGTAGTAAACTTCCTTGAATCTAAACAAGATCCCCAATCAGCATTAGAGAATGCCCATAGCTAAAGAGAAGAAGAACCAAAGAAGAACAAACCTTGACCTAGAATGTCTTTAAGATATTGGAAAAGGTGATGAGCAGCATCTAAATGAGGTTGATGAGGCTGAGACACAAATTGACTTAGCTTGTGTACAACAAATGTAATATCAAGCCGAGAGACTGTAAGATACAATAACCAACCAACGAGTCTTATATAAGGATGGGTCTGCTAATAACTCTCCCTCAAATGAACAAAGTTTGGAATTAGGGATCATAGGCAAAGATGCTGGCTTACAGGCTAGAAAACCAGTGTCTTCAAGAAGTTGGAGAGTGTAATGCTTTTGTGAGAAAAAATATACCAGTAGAAGATTGAGCAATTTCTAACACAAGAAAATATTTCAACTAGCCAAGATCTTTCCACTTAAACTAATTACTATGAAGAAAACCCTTGAGAGAATTAATGACTCCAACATTAGGACCAGTAATGATTATGTCATCTACATATACAAAGAGGGCCACAAAGGAACTACTAGTACCTTTAGTAAAAAGAGAATAATCGGATCAAGACTGGTGAAATCCATGCTGAACAAGAGAATTTTGTGAACCATTGCCAAGAAGCCTCTTTTAAACCATAAATGGACTTGTGTAGTTTACATACTAGCCTCTTCCCCTAAGGCAAAACATGTCCAACAAGTTTATAGCCAAGTAAGAGGTCCATGTATACCTCCTCAAACAAGTTCCCATTAAGAAAAACATTGTTCACATCAAGCTGAATAAGAGACCACTTGTGAATGACAACTAGGACAAGTATAACCTTGATAGTGACTAATTTTGCAATCGGAGAAAAAGTATCAAAGAAATCTAACCCCTCTTGTTGGGTGTAACCCTTAGTTACTAACCGAGCTTTGTAACTCTCAATAGACCCATCAGACTTGTATTTAACTTTATGCACTCACTTACACCCAATAAAATGTTTGGAAGAAGGAAAAGGAATGATTGACCATGTTTGATTTTATTGCATAGCATCTAGCTCAGCATCCTTTGCAGTCTGCCAGTGAAGATATTGAATAGCTTGATGATAATGCTGAGATTCAAAATTAGATGATACTATGGATAGAAAAGAGCTATGAGAAGCAGAGAGCTTATCATAGGAAAAGTAATACTCCAGATACTACAAAAAAAATGATTTTTAGCGGCGATTTTTTTGCGGCAGTTTTTAAAACCGCCGCAAAAAATGAAATTTTGCGGCGGTTTGTAAACCGCCGCAAAATACTATTTTAGTGGTGGGTTTTTTAACATTTTGCGGCGATTTTGAAAAATCGTCGCAAAATTCATTAAAACATTCAATTTTGCAGCGGTTTTTAAAAAATCGCCGCTAAATTTAGAAAATAATTAAATAATTAAAAAATAAAATTAAATTTAGCAATGATTTTTGAGAAACCGCCGCTAAATTAAAAATAATTAAATAATTTAAAATTTAAAATTAAATTAATATTTGCGGCGATTTTCGAAATTGCCGCAAAATTCATTAAAAAATTTAATTTAGCGGCGGTTTTTGAAAAATCGCCACTAAATTCAAAAATAATTAAATAATTTATAATTAAAATTAAATTAATATTTGCGGCGATTTTCGAAACCGCCGCAAAATTCATTAAAAAATTAAATTTAGCGGCGATTTTTGAAAAACTGTCGCTAAATTCAAAAATAATTAAATAATTTATAATTAAAATTAAATTAATATTTGCGACGGTTTTGAAAACCGCCGCAAAATTCATCAAAAAATTTAATTTAACGGTGGTTTTGAAAAACTGCCGTTAAATTCAAAAATAATTAAATAATTTAAAATTAAAATTAAATTATAAATTCATTAAATAATTTAATTTAACAGCGATTTTTAAAAACTATCACAAAATTCATTAAAAATTTTAATTTAGCGACGGTTTTTAACAGCCGCTAAATTTAAAAATAATTAAATAATTCAAAATTAAAATTAAATTGAATTAAATTAATAAAAAGAAATATAAAATCTTAAAAAGAAATAAAAAATTTAATTTAAATTAATTACAAAATCTTTATATATATAAAAGTAGAATAGTCTTGAAAAAAAACATTTCCTCCTAAAACTTGCATTAATTAATGATTTGCAATTAATACTTATTGTATTAATAATTTACATTTTGTAATTTGCATTAATAATTTAAAATTTTCAATTGCTTTGAACTAATAAGTAGTAATAAAATTTTCTCCCAAAACTTGCATTAATGATTTGCATTTAGTACTTATTGCATTAATAATTTATATTTTGTAATTTGCATCTTTATATATATAAAAGTATGATAGTCTTGAAAAAAGAAATTTCCTCCTAAAACTTGCATTAATTAATGATTTGCAATTAATACTGATTGTATTAATAATTTATAATTTGTAATTTGCTTTAATAATTTAAAATTTTCAATTGCTTTGAAGTAATAAGTAGTAATAAAATTTTCCCCCAATACTTGCATTAATGATTTACATTTAGTACTTGTTGTATTAATAATTTACATTTTGTAATTTGCATCTTTATATATATAAAAGTAGGATAGTCTTGAAAAAAGAAATTTCCTCCCAAAACTTGCATTAATCAATGATTTGCAATTAATACTTATTGTATTAATAATTTATATTTTATAATTTGCATTAATAATTTAAAATTTTCAATTGCTTTGAAATAATAAGTAGTAATAAAATTTTCCCCCAAAACTTGCATTAATGATTTGCATTTAGTATTTATTACATTAATAATTTACATAATTTACATTAATATGTACTAATTATTGTAAGATTAATAATAAATTTTAAATATACGAGTTTTTCGATGCTAATTGTTTTGTATTAAATTTGCATGAGTTTTATGAGAAATATTAATAGACAACTTAAACTATTAATTAAGTCATAGAAAATTATTCATTTATTTAAAATATTATTTTTATATCTTTATTCTATGTATATTTATATAATATTAAAATATGATAGTCAAATAAAGTATTTTACCAAGTGTCAATCAATGATGAATTTTTTCTCTCAAAAACTTGCATTAAATCAAAGATAGTGATTAATTAATTATTAATTACTTTAATAATTATATTATAGTTTTGAAAATGTGATGTCTTAACAAATTCATAAAAAATTATTTAAGGTTGTCAAATGCTACGATTTTTCAATACTAATTAATATTTAAAGTATCACATTTTTAAGACTATGGAAGAAATCAAAATTAATTTTTTTAAAATTTTGTTATTATTTAAAAAACTTATTCTTACTCATATTTAAAAGTTTTAATTTATATTTATAATTATCATATAATAAATAGAAAATAACGAACGTTTTTAAGTGAAAATATTTATTTATAAATAAATATAATATAATAAAAAAAATTTATAAGTATTTTTTCAAGTGACCTATTTAATATGTTAATTATTCTTTAATACATTAATTGAATGAGAGTATATTAAATTAAAAGTGTTTTCCATTAGTATATTGAATAGTGAATAATTAAGTAAACTTAAATTTTTTCAACATGATTAAAGATTAAAAAAAATTATAATTATCAATTCTGTTAAAATTATTTAAAATAATAAATTTATTTTTTTATTTTTAAATTAAACTCTCCCATATATCACATGGGTTCACCACTAGTTAATTAAAAATTTAATTTAAAAAATTAAAATAAAAATAAATTTAACAAAATTTTAATAATTTTTAAAATATATAATTTTTTTTATTTTTAATCAATTAATTTAGTTAATTTAATTCAATTAATTTATTTTTAATTTATTCCTTTACTCTTTTAAAAAATAATAAATTAATTAATGTTTTTTAATTTATATTAAAAATATAAAATATAATTATGGAAAGTAGTAGTTGTTTTGGTATATAATTTATATATGTGGTTATATAACAAGGGGGCTTGGCAGATTAGACGGTCGCGCGCACACACGTGCACAGTGGAGGTTGCGGGATCTAAACTCTGGGGAAGGGGAGCCTCACGTGGCGAGCGGACATGCGGCCACATGGCTGGGCGGCACAGGGCGGGCGGGTGGGTCAGCAGGTGGGCGCGGGCGGGTGGAAGAAATTAAAATTTTTAATTTTATTTTAATTTTAGCGGCGATAGGGTGTATCATCAGACATAGGTGACCTACTGGCTAACAGATTACAATGAAAGTCTTGAAGGTATGAATGAGGTTTAGTCACTCATTTAATCCCATTAGAAATGACATGACATACTCCATTTGATAATGATCCGTAAGAGATTTAATTCCACCATAAGAATAGTTTCCACACGTACATATAGGTCTATAATTGCTCAACTCATCCCAAACAGTTTTTACTTTTGTAAAATAAGCACTAAAAGACAATTGGCCTTGATTCAAGTTCATCAATTCACGCCTTAATTGAAATATCCTAGGACCATTGCTTTGTTGATATTGTTCTTTAAGATCAGGTTAAATATTATATGCAGATTCATAGTATATAATGCTAGCGTAAATCTGCTTAGAAACTGAATTGAGAATCCAAGAATGATGATGTTATTATTCCTTATCCAAGCATTAGTAAGAGAGATATCACCTAGAGGTCTTGAAATTAAACCATTGATGAACCCTAGTTTATTCTTCACGGATAGTGTAATCACCATTGCACGACTCCATAACACATAATTTTCTCCTGTCAGGGGCTGAGACACCAAAACAAGCCCGAGATTGTCAAAATGGTGGAAGAAATAAGGACTAGATCTATCGTCGATGACGGAATTGTTCATCAATGACGAAGATGAATCAGGTGCGATCACCGCCATAAAGAAAGATGATGAAGAAAAGAGTCTGGACGAACAACAAAAAACCAATAGAAAACCAGATCCGTCCAAACAACAAGATTGCCGAAAAAATGGCAAGATTGTAAAGGAAAAGACACGACTTATCAGAAGCGAAGAGCTTTGATACCATATCAAGAATAGAGGAAAGAAAACCCTAAAAAATAATTCTATGTTATTCATTAAAGCTGCCTTGTAGCAAGCTTAAATACAAAGGGGATGAAAAGATTAAAATTGATGTTTTGCCTTTGATATAGTTTTGATGATGAAAAACTATTGTATTTTGATGATGTTTATTATCTTAATGATCCAAATTAAATGATGCTTTAAGTAATTTCAAATGTATGTAATCAAAGTATTTTCCAATATATATGTGTTGTTTATGATTTAGAAGATTGAAAAATGAAGTTAAAAGCTTTTTTGTAGCATCTGTCAACTAAGTGTTAAGTTTTTCTAAGAGTATAGTCGACTATGTATGATTGGTCTGTCGACTATGCCTAGCATCTGTCGACTATATTTTGTTATATCGACTATTGTGCAGGTTCTGTCGATTATGAAAATTCTTCTGTCGATTATTTGTGTGTATGATGTTATAAGTTTTCTTCATATTTTTCTTCTGTCGACTATCACATCTCTTCTGTCAACCATGCCTTATTTTGTTTATGAAATTGTCGACTATCTATTACGTAATATATACCTAGGAAATCTTTAAAGGTATAAGTGGTATTTTATGAAGGGTATAAGTGAAATTTTTGAAAGAATGAGGCTATAGGGTACACTAACATAGTTTTAAGTGACCGAATCAATCGAATGGAGTACCCCAGTCCTTAGAAGTTAAAGAAAAATGAAATAGTACTAACAAGTGATTTGAGACATAATTTTAGGTATTAAAAGAAGTTGGATCGGGAACAATTTTCTGTACAGCTGTGGGTCAGGCAGAGAAAATTGAATCGACGTAGGAAACTTTCGAAAAGTCAACAGAGTGTTTTGAGGACCTATATTTTATATATGAAACAACACTCGAGTGATTTCGGGTTGAAACGAAGGGATTTGGGGTCAAAACGATCAACTAGGCTAAAGTGTAATATACTAATTTTACCCGATTGAGGTCAAAATGGTAGATTTTCAGAAATTTCGAGGATGAAATGAAGAGTATATGTAAGCACCCCCGCCCGGATATCCCAACCACCCGAACTATCCGGACGGGAGCGCCTACGGAAGGGAAAAAGAATGAACACAGGAGACAAGAACCACCCTGGCATGCATACACAAGAATTAAAACAACGGAAGCGAAAGCTATATACATGCATGCACTACGAGAACATCGCTAGCACAACGGTCACAAGATAAATAAATGAATACAGACTCCTGTGTCGACATAAAAGAGACCCGAGAAATGACCTGGCACAGTCAATAATAATAGAGTAAACCCTACTCAACCATCAGAGTTGATAGGGATTGACGGGACTGCCTGTACACCATACCGATTCTGCCGCTAAAAGCTGACTCCCTTGCCATGGCCCACGATGCCACTACTTGGAATAAATGGAAAACAAAGTGAGTTGAGAGACTCAGCAAGCATAAGGAAAGAAAGGCTGAAGGCTGATCATATCCAATAAACTCTTCCCAGAATAAACCCCTAAGTACACACAGGCCATGAGACGTTACAACATAATAGCATAGCATAATAAAAGTACATACCGGTCCTTAGGGCCCACACAAGACACATGGCACCCAAGTCCCATACCAACCTGCCGCTGCCTTGAAAGGCAACATGTATCTCCAACCACTATAAGAAATTCGGGATTTAGCGACAGATTTTTAGCGACAGATATGTTCGTCGCTATTTTGCGATGGAATAGAGACGGAATCGCGACGGATTACGAATTTTTTTTTTTTATAGAATTAGCAACGGATTTGTTCCGTCGCCAAAAAAATAAAAAAAAATAATTTTTTTGCAACGGAAATATCCTTCCGTCGCTAAAAGTAGCGACGGAAATAATATTCCGTTGTTAAATTTTAATAATAATAAAAAAATAAAAATTAAATTTATATATTGCGACGGAATTTATTTCTGTCACTATATTTAGCGACAGAAAAACATTGTCGTTGCAAAATTTTAAAATAAAAAATTAATTTTAATATTAGTTTAAATAATTAAAATAAAATTTTAAATTTAATTTTTTTTATTAAAATTTACTGACGGAAATATCCTTCCATCGCTATTTTTAGCGACGGAAATAATTTTCTGTAATATCCCGAAATTTTGGTAATGATATTAATTATTAAATTTTGATTAATTATTAAATTTCGTCATTTGAGGATTTAAGGTAATCAAAGAATGGTAAAAATAATACTGCTAATAATAAAAAAATGTGTAAATTATGTTAACTTAATTTGAATTAATTAATTAATACATATTGATAATACAATCAAAATATTAATAATGAGTTAAGAAATTAACTTAAATTAATTAATTAATAAGTTTAATTTGTGGCTGTGCGTGTGTGCGTAGGGGTTAAGCAACTGGCCATTCTGTCAAATGGAAAACAGAGAAGAACAGAGGAGCAGAGAGTGAGCAGGGAGTGAGAGGGCTCGGCTGAGGGAGAGATTGAGGGGGAGAGATCGAGACCGAGAGAGTGAGAAAGAGAGATCGAACGAGGGAGAGAGAAGGAGATGGCGGCCATGGGAGGCTGGCCGAGCTTTGCTTGGCCATGGCAGCGACGAGGAGTAGCTGCGGCTTGAAGAAACCGCAGCCATGGGCGACGCAAGCAGCAGCGGCGAAGGCGGAGCAGCAGGCTCGCGGCGGTCGGGGCGACGCGGTGGCGACAGGTGAGGGTGGCCGGTTGCAGCGGCAGCGGCAGCCGCGTGCGTGCGCTGGTGAGGCGGCCATGGCTGCGATGCTGAAGCTCGAGGCGCCGGTGGAAGCTTCAATGGCTGGCAACGATGGCCGGCTAATGGCGAGTGAGGACGGCCGAGGAAGTCGTGCAAGCAGCAGCCGAAGGCTGCAGCGGCTGAAGCAGTGAGGGTCATCCATGGCAGGCGGCTGTGCGCAGGCGATTGCGCGAGGAGCAGGTGGCCGCGAGCTGGTGCGGCGCCATGGGGAAGAAGAAGAAGGAGCAGCGGTCCCGCGGAAAAGAAGAAGAAGAAGAAGAAGAAGAAGAAGGAAAAGGAAGAGGAAGAGGAAGAAGAAAAGTGCAGGAGCAGAGGGCGCGGTGAAGAAGACGATGAATAGTGCGCGCGTGGGAGAAGCCAGATAAGAAGAAGAGAAAATAGGAAGGAAAAGAAAAAAATAAAAGAAAATGAGAAGAAAAGAAGAAAATAAAGGGAAAATAAAGGGATTTTGGGATTTTTCGACAAGGGAAGTGATCAGGTACGTGGGTAAAAATTAGTAGAAGCATTATATGTTTAAATTATAAATTTTACGCAATTAAAATTAATTAATTTGGGTCTCGGTTGTGTTATTTGCTAGGAAATGATTTAATTTGCCTCGGGAGCTTAAGAGAGGTCGGAATCAGCTAGTTTCAGGCAAGTTCCAACCCCTTTCCTCGTGTTCTTTAATTCCCGTGAAAGACCCCATGATTTCCTGTATTTTATCACCTCCCTTACTTTAATTCAGCACCTTGCCTTATTGGTTGAACTATTATTCATTTGTTTTAATTTAAATTAAATCTGAGGCTTTTATAATTTTATTCGTTGTGAGCCTAAGGGGGTTTGTACCGCCCCCATTCCTTTCGGAATGATGCCGAACCCAGTTGGGGAACTAGGTTCCTAGTCGTGCGGGTTTTATTTACGGTTTTTCTCGGATTTACTTATGATTTGGTTAGAGCTATTGAGCAGTGGGGCAGGGGTCAACCGTTTGGTGACGTTGGGGTAGACTACGGTACGGCTCTAAAGAGGACCGTCGGGTGGACACCCCTAGTCACTGGCCGTTGACCGGTGCCGGGCATTGCTGACTAGCTCTGCCGGTATGTGATTTACTGCATGATTAGATACATTGTATTACTGTTCATGATTTGATATGTACATGGGTACGGGATGCATATTGGGATATCCATTTATTGAGTATGCTTGAGCACGGACATTCTAGTTTGGTAGGGTTGCATCCACCGCGAGCATATGCATGGCGTGTGGTTTACTATGTGGGCGGAACATGGTCTGATGCCTGGATGTATGGGCGCCTTGTATCACGTTGATGCTCACTACGCCATTGCATTTCTATGTGCATTGCATGGATACTGGTAGTATTTAGTTCTCGGACGGGAGTACCGTTCCGAGGGAGCCTATGGCTCGATTGTCGGGAGTACCGACGGATACGGGTGACGAGAGTACCGACCCGGGATTGCGTGCGCAGGTTTGTTGCAGATATTTGTTGCCTTTCAGGGCAGCGGCAGGTTGGTATGGGACTTGGGTGCCAAGTGTCTTATGTGGGCCCCAAGGACCGGTATGTGCTTTTATTTTGTTATGCTATTGAGCTTTTGTGTTGTTGCGTCTCATGGCTTGTGTGTACCTGGGGGTTTATTCTGGGGTGAGATTTCTGGTTTTGTGTAGCCTTCAGCCTTTTCTTTCTTATGCTTGCTGAGTCTCTCGACTCACCTTGCTTTCCATCATTCCAGGTAGTGGCGGCGTGGGCCATGGCAAGAGAGTCATCTTTAACGGCAGAGTCGGTGTGGTGTACATGCAGTCTCGTCAATCCCTATCCACTCTGATGTCTAAGTAGAATTTACTCTATTATTTTGTACTGTGCCAGGTGTTTTCTTGAATCTTGTGTATGTCGGCACAGGAGTTTGTGTTTGTTTATTTGTCTTGTGACCGCTGTGTTAGCGGGGTACCCATAGTGCATGCATGTCTTGAGCTTTGCTTCCGCTGTTCTTATTTTCGTGTATGCATGCCGGGGTGGTCTTTGTCTCTGTGTTTATTACTTTTCTCCTCCCGTAGGCACTCCCGTTCGGATAGACCGGGTGGTTGGGAATATCCGGGCGGGGGTGCTTACATTTTTCGTCATTAAATTTTAATAATAATAAAAAAAATTAAAATTAAAATTTTAAATTAGCAACGGAAAAAAACTCCGTCGCAACATTTTAAAATAAAAAATTAATTTTAATATTAGGTTAAATAATTAAAATAAAATTTTAAATTTAATTTTTTTATTATAAAAATTTAGCGACGGAAATAACCTTCCAAATTAAAATTAGATAAAAAATAAAAATTAGAGACGGATTATCCAAATCCATCGCTACCATTAATTTTTAATTTTTATTTGTTTTATTTAATTAATTTATAAATATTTAAATTTTAGAATGAATATTTAAATATATAAATATTTAAATTTTATAAAAAATTAAATATACATTTAACCATGAGATGAATATTAAAAAATTAATTTATAAAATTTAAATAAATATATTAATATTAAAAATCATAATATTGCTAAATTCTAACTATATCAATTAAATATATAATAATTAATTATTTGTAATATTTATTAACTGTGTACAAAATGTAAACAAACACTATAATTGAAAAATAAATAAAAAGTTTAAAAATCATAATATTATTAATTTTTTTTATTTAAATTTTAGAAATCATAAAAATAAAAAAATATTAAAGGATTACATTATATAGAAAGGAGTCTAGGAGTTATTTTGTCAATCTCTTTCTCTTTATAAATATGAGAATTTTTTGCTAAGCTAAAAAGTTTAAAAACCAAGCATAATGGGCCTGTTTGTTGCAGTTTAAAAGCTGTAATTTTTAGCTTCTAGATTCAAAAAAGTGATAATGTATTGTTTGTTTTAGGTTGTAAAATTATAACTTATAGCTTCTACTATCTTTTAGAAAGGGTAGAAGCTAGCTTTTTCAAAGATGGGGTACCCCAACTTCTACATCTTTCTGAGAAGTTGTAACAAACAAGTTCACAATTTATTTTAAGTTTTAAAAGCTATAATCTAAGAAGTTATAAACTATAATTTATTTAATTAAGTTGCAACAAACGAGACTAATATATGGACGACATTGTGTCTTATACTTGATAACAATATCATATGTTACTATCTAATATAAGTGTTATGTATAAAATATTAATGTTGATCAAGAAAAAAATAAATATATCTATTTATCATTTGTCCTCTCTAATTTTGTCTCTGAGTTATAGATGAAATTCAACAATCTAAAACCCACTATGTTGATCAGATGGGTTCTACCATTAGTATTGTTCTATTCTATAATTGAGAATCCTAAGTTCAGTGAATATTTTGAATTTTTATTTTTTAAATTATTTTATGAAACTCGAAAATTACCTTAAAAATTTATAGATGTTATGTAGATTTCGTTTAATATAATTTTTATTTATAAAAAATTAATTTTTTTAATATAACAAACTATTAATAAATAATTCAATATATCAAATTAATTTTTTAAATTAATTTTGAAATAAATATTAATTTAAAATACAATAATTTAAATTATTTTATCATCACATTTTAGATAATTACAGTAAGATTTTAAAAAAATGATTTAATAATAAAATTTTATTTAAAATACATTATTTTTATCAATTAAATAATTATTAAAATTATTTTTATAAGTTATATTATTTTTTATATAATTAAAATATTAAAATAAATAAATTTAAGAGACAGGAATTTATTTTAATAATAGTTTTAATAGTAAAAAAAATAAAAAATACATTTTTAGATAGAGATAGAATTTATTTTCTATCGTTAATTTTAGCGACGAAATTTATCTTTCGTCGCAAATATTAGAGACAGAAATAAATTCTGTCCCTAAAGTTTAAAATAAAAAAAATTAATATTAGTTTAAATTAAAAAATAAATAAATTCTGTCACTACTTTTTGTGACGCAAAACTATTTTCGTCACTAAAAAATTAAATTTTAATTGTAATTTTTTTGCTTTTCAAATATAGAGACGAAGAGTTTTTTTCGTCGTAAATTTTAAAAATAAAAAATTAAAATTTAATATGGAATCAAATAAAAATAAATAAATAAATAAATTTAATGACGGATTATCCGAGTCCGTTGTTGAAATAGAGGTGGAACTTTCAATTCGTCACTAAATTTAATTTTTATTTATTTATTTAATTAATTTATAAATATTTAAATTTATAAATATTAAATTCTATAAGAAATTAAATATATTAATGTATATTTAATTAATTATACATTTAAACATGAGATGAATATAAAAAATTAATTTATAAAATTTAGATAAATATATTAAATTTAAAAATCATAATATTACTAAATTCTAAATACATCAATTAATATATTTCATGTGCATAAAAATAAAAATAAAATAATATCGAGGAATTACATTATATAGAAAAGAGTTTATGAGCTATCTTATCAATGTCTTATTCTCTATAATTAAGAGAATTATATAAAAATAAAACAATTAAATGTATAATTATGTCATTCACAATAAATAATAAATAATAAAATATATAATAAAATATTTATGTAGCATTTGTTAAAATGAGTAGGATAAATGAGTATGAAGATAGGTCCGAAATAGTTTTCGGGCTAAGATATGGAATAATGGTTTTCTCCCTTAATAGTTATACTATAAAAAAACTATAGGAGGTTAATTTTTATTTTTGAAGTTTAAGTGTTATGTATAAAACATTAATGTTGAACAAGATCTAATCCATATATCTCTTTCTTCTTTTGGTAATATTTGTTAAAATTCGATATAACCTATTTGTTTGTATGACAATATATCGTTAGTTTTTAAAATGTATTATTTTTTAATTTCTAATTTTATTTTTGGTTTTTACTACTTTATTGAATCAAATTAATTAAAATTTGGTATAATCGAATTAATTGAATCAAATTAATAAAAATTATCATTTTTTTTAAATTCGCTTCTATTCAATTAATGTTTTTAAAAAAAATTAGTTTTTTGTTTTCGATTACATTTTTAGTTAAAAATAATTGAATCGATTGAATTTTAAGACAATGATATTTTTATGGTAATAAAATGACGTCATTTTTGGCCTATCACACAATTTTTCAGCTTGTTCGATTTTTTAGCTTATTTGGTTTATCGGTTAATTAAATTTTAATTAATTTTTTTATGTGTTTGTTCGGTTTATTGAATCGGTTTAGTTTATGTAGTCTATATTTAGTTTTTTCTATTGTTAGTTAATTTAGTTTATTGGATTTAATCGGTCAAGTTAGTTTAGTTTAATTTCTCAATTCAATTTGTTGATTTTTGATTAATTCGATAATTAAACCGATTGTTTACGTACCCCTAACAATGAGGGAAACTCTTTATATATGAAAGAGAAAATAATCAAAATTTTCTTCTTTAAAAAATTAAAGACTACTCAACATTCAAAATATATAAAGAATATCGTTACAACATTTTTGAATTTTTTTTATCTTTTATAATTTTTTTATTAAAGTAGTATTTATAACATATCAAATTAATTTATTATATTTATTAGATTTATAATATAAGAATTTTTTTAATTAATATTAATTTAAAATGCAATGATTTAAATTATTTTATTATGATATTTTAAATGATTATAATAAATTATTAATAAAATTATTTAATAATTATCATAATTTTAATAATTTTATTGATTATTATAATTTTACATTAATATAAATTTTATTAATTAAATAATAATACTAATTATTTTAATAATTTTAATATTATATAAATTTTTATATAAATTATTAATAAATAAAATTTATTCCCGCCTCTTTCCCTCCCCCCGTAAAACCCTAATTTTCCCCCCCTCTTTCCCTCCCCCTGTAAAACCCTGGTTTCCCCCCTCTTTCCTTTCCCCCCATAAAACCCTGCCCCGCCCCCCTCTCCCTCTTTTCCTCTTTTCCCTTCTGCGTACTCTTTCCCTTCTCCCTTCTGCGTATTCTTTCCCTCTCTCTCGTTCGATCTCTCGCGGCTGGCCCTTGCCCTCGCCCTCGCTCACTGCCTGGCCCTTGCCCTCGCCCTCGCTCACTGGCTCTCCCTTGCTCTCGCATGTCGCAACTCTCCCTCGCCCTCGCCCTCACTGGCTCGCCCTCAACGGCTGCCTCGCCCTCGCTCTCGTAGCTTGCCCTTTCCCTCGCCCTCACTCACTGGCTCGCCCTCACCCTCGCTCACTATCTCGCCCTCCCTCGCTCACTGGCTTGCCCTCACCCTCGCTCATTATCTCGCCCTCTCCCTCGCCTCTTGCCGGTCACCCTCTCCCTCACCTCTCAGTTGGTAGTTGGGTGGGTTGCATCTCTGGCTACTTGATCTAGCTCTCTAAGTCTTGTTTTCGCTGGGTGACTGGGTTGCTCGCCACTCTGCATTGACATTAGGACACTTTGGTTCAGTCTTTTGAGGTTTGGTTCAATCTTTGGTGTTGTTTTCCATTTAGGTTCAAATTCAATACTAGTGCCTTGCGTTTGTTTGTTATTTGTTTTAGAAAAATTGTATTTTTTTTTTTTTTTTGCTGGGTAAAAGAGAAGGTTAAGTTTGGACTAAGAGATGGTCCGTGTGCCATACGAGTATATGCTCTATCCATTGGTCAACCCATTAGTTTGGCCATTTTAGTGACCAATCTATTTTCGCTGCACTGAGATGCTGTTTGTGAGATTGGTAGTAGTATTTTCTACCTTGGATTTTAGTGTGAACATTAGTAGTTCTTTTAATCTTAAAGCTAGAATAATTTTAATCTTGTGATTTTTGACGCGTTAGGTCCTAAAAGCACAGAGAGGCTCTTTTGAACCCATTGGGTCGATGAATATTTAGTCGTAGCTTCCAGGATTGTGGCTAATTGAACCAACCAACCATTCGATTATAATTCGTAGCTCCCTGGATTTGATGGTCTAGTTTGCCAGTTTCCTATTTTAACTATTTTGGGTGGTGGGTTTGAAAACCCCAGTGGGTTGTTTCTCAAGCTTTTTTTATTTATAGTAGTTGAATTGTAATATTCAGTAGATAAATAAATATAATAGGAGGAATGAGTTTAGTTTCACTAGGAATGGGTGTTTAAACGGGTCCTAGTACTAGGCACTGGAGTCTTCCCCAATGTTTTTTTTTTTTTTTTTAATTTCCCCTAATATGGAAAATATTATTGCGGTCCTTTTAAATTATATTTCATTTCTTGATATTTATGTCATGGCTTTTACATTGCGTCCTTTCCTATATTCTTTACAGGGCACCCCCTTCACAATACACTGCACTCTCTTTAAAATGCGTTATTATTGTCTTCATATGCAACCTTAAGTTTACACACTTTTCTTCTCTGCATGGGAGCATCGGAATGTCACTTTTCTGTGTTTCCTAAATGTTTTTTATCTTGAAAAGTCAAGAAACTGAGTGTGTTTCAAGTCATTTTTGTATTTTTAAAAATATTTTGAAGCTGTTTTGTAATATTAAAAAAATTAAAAATACATTATCGATTTAAAAGTGCAATTTTGTTTTTACGATCACCTTAAAGACCCTCACTGTTATCTCAGTATTTTTATTACATATCAAAGTGCAATTTTGTTTTTATTACATATCTTTTTTAAAAGTGCAATTTATTTATTTTATAGCATGATTATGAAGTGTATGATGTGTTGAGAATTGATGATGTTGCATGTATTGAAATGTTATATTTTTGTGTTTTTTTTTTCTTACATAGGGTGTAGTCCATTTATAGGGGAGACTTTGTCGAATTTTCTCTAAAAATTATATTAAATAAAAAATATAATTAATTAAATACTTTTTAGCTATTTAATTAAATTTCTTGGAACTTAACCTTAGATTCTTGTTCGGTGACTTCCTCGATGGAGCGAGGAGATCACTGAATTGTCTAGTTGGACAGTCTAGAAATTTGGTGTCGTGTTGTGTGCCCAGCGAATACGCATTAATTTACTCATGCATGGTACGAAAATTCAGTAGCATTTCACGTTGTTCTCCGGTTGCATATAGGAATATGTTTTGATTCATGCAATTGACTCAAATTGAGTTTAACTTGTATGAATCAGCACATAATCCTTATCGTGCATCTAGAGAACTGTGCTGAGATGTTGCCAAAATTTCGTATCGTGAGTAAATGCGTCCGCTAGTGATCATATCAGGATTCATTTCCAGATGGGATAGGTCCTAACCTTCAAATTTTAAGGAGTGGTTAAGTGGAATAATATTAAAATAACTCAAATAAAAAAATATTGTAATTATAATTTAGTAATTTTTTGTTATTTAATTACCACGGGAAAAAAATGAGATCAGATCGTCAGTGGATGTATATCAAGCGTAAGGAGGATGGTTATGTTTCTACGGAATTTATCAAGGGTGTTTAGAAGATTGTTAATTTTGCTAAGAGTCAACCAGAGTGGATGGATGTGAATAAGATTAAATGTCCCTGTAATCAACCAAAGTGTAGGAACACGGCTTTTCGTGACCAGGAAACCGTGACAAGTCACTTGCTCACCAAAGGTTTCGTACCGGGGTATTACAAGTGGACACTTCATGGGGAAGTTATTGCTACGGTAGATTCGGTTGATATGTCTTACTCAGCATCAACGCTTGAAGCAGAGCCAAGCAACTTATTTGAGACTATGGTAATGAATGCTGCCAGGCCTGATTTCAATCTGAATATGGAGGAGGAACCTCCAAATCCGGAAGCTCAAGCATTCTATGACATGCTTAGTGTTGCAAAAAAAAAGTTATATCCTAGTTGTCGAAAGCATACGCAGTTGTCGCTTGTTGCTAGATTGCTTAGCTTTAAGTCAGAGTACCATCTATCTGAGAGGGGATTTAATCAACTTTGTGAATTACTTAAGGAGGTTCTTCCTGAACTTAATACGGTGATTGATAATTTTTACAGCACTAAAAAACTGGTTTGAGGGTTGGACCTTCCTGTTGAGAAAATTGATTGTTGTAGAAACAACTGTATGATTTTTTGGGATGATGACAGTGATTTAGCAGTCTGCAAGTTTTGTCATGAGAATTGGTACAAGCAAGTTGATCAAGCTGACAGTAGCAAACGACAAAAAACTTGTGTTCCTCATAAGAAGATGCATTATTTTCTTTTAACTCCTCGGCTTCTGAGATTGTATGCATCCAATTCAACAGCAGCAGAAATGAGGTGGCACGCAGATCATGTGGTCGAAGATGGTGTCATGCGTCATCCGTCGGATTCCCCTGCGTGGATTCATTTTAACGAGACTCATAGGGAATTTGCTGCTGAGAAAAGGAATGTCAGACTTGGTCTTTGTACTGATGGGTTTCAGCCGTTTGGTCAATCTGGGAAGCAATATTCTTGTTGGGCTGTCATTGTCACGGTGTATAATTTACCACCCTGGATGTGTATGAAGGATACAACAATGTTCTTAACGGTGCTAGTGCCAGGACCAGAGAATCCTAAGGCAAAACTTGATGTTTTCTTACAACCTCTTATTGCAGAGTTGAAACATTTGTGGGATGTTGGTGTGCATGCATATGATATCTCATTGAAACAAAATTTCTAATTGAGAGCGGCTTTGATGTGGACCATTAGTGATTTTCCTACATATTCAATGCTCTCGGGGTATAGCACGGCAGGAAAGCTGGCATGTCCTTATTGCACGATTCACTCGGACGCATTTTACCTATCAAAGAGTCGAAAGATTTCATGGTTTGACAACCATCAAAAATTCTTGCATCGAGATCATCCATATCGACAGAATAGGTATGGATTCCGCAAAAATACTTTGGTAAAAAAAACACCACCTCCTGTACTGTTTGGACCTGAGATACTTGCTTCCTTGGACAAGTTGGGTTTACTGAATGCGACAGAACCCAATGCTGCAGAGACTAATACGGATAACAGTCATGGTAGTGGTTGGAAGAATAAGAGCATTTTTTGGGATTTGCCTTATTGGAAAACTCAACTTATTCGACACAACTTGGATGTTATGCATATAGAGAAAAACGTGTTTGAAAATGTGTTCAATACAGTGATGAATGTACCGGGCAAAACTAAGGACACGGTGAAGTCGAGAGAAGAGTTGAATCAATATTGTTGCCGCATTACTCAACCAACTTTTACTCTGAACAAGAAAGAAAAAGCTGTCCTATGTGCGTGGGTAAAAAATCTAAAATTTCCTGATGGGTATGTGTCGAACATGGCTAGATGTGTTGATACAAAGAAGCTTAAGTTGTTTGGGATGAAAAGGCACGACTGTCATGTGTTCATGCAAAGGTCGGTTGGTGCCCGTTGTATTTCGGGAATTATTACCGCAAAAAGTATGGGAGGCACTGACTGAGTTGAGTCTTTTCTTCAAAGATTTAGCATCGACCACTATTAAAAGTGAGCACATGATGAAATTAGAGAACGACATTCCCATCACTTTGTGTAAGTTGGAGCTCATATTCCCTCCAAGCTTGTTTGACTCTATGGAGCATCTTCCAGTCCATTTGGCTTATGAAGCAAGAATAGCAGGTCCAGTTCAATATCGATGGATGTATCCGTTTGAAAAATACTATTTATTAGATTGATAATTTTTTTTTCTTTCTATTTTATAAGAAACATATTCATTTTGTAGTTTACTTATCTAATTACTATACACATTTTATATAGATACCTTGGAAAGTTGAAGAAAACAGTTAGAAATAAAGCTCGAGTGGAAGGCTCTATTTCTAATTCATACGTTGTGGAAGAAGCGTCATTGTTGTGTTCTCATTACTTTGAGGACCATGTTGTTACAAGGCATACACGAGTGCTGCGCAACGATGCTGGTGTTGTAAATGAAGGGGATGACCAGGAGGGGAAGTTATCAATTTTCAAGCATCCTTGTCGACCATTTGGATGTAAAAAGTCACGAATGCTATTTGGTGAAGAATATGATGTTGCACACAAATATATTTTGATGAATTGTCCAGAAGTTAAACCGTATCTGCAGTAAGATTTTGCTAATTAATTGTTGTTAATTTCTAAATTATATTTAAATTGAATAGTCTAATGTAGTTATTTTTATTTTTCTTATTAATTTTTTAAGAATTTACGATGCTAAGCTAAGGCAACGTAATCTCGGCATTGGCGACCATATCATTGAACAATTAACAAATAAGGAATTCCCTTCTTGGTTCAATAGCTATGTGAGTTGATTAATTAAAATATTAATTCCACTCAATTTCTTATATAATTATTTCTTATATATCTGTCTTATTTAATAGGCTAGCGATCCTACGAACAATCTGACTAATTCATATATAAGGGATCTCGCAAAAGGATCTTTTAACACTGTTACAACCTACCCTGGCTGCTTTGTTAATGGATTTAAATTTCACACGATTAGCCCTGGTTCGAATAAGGCACTATGAATAGTGGCATGTGCGTTAAAGGATCCAACTACGATGATCCCGAGAAGGACTATTATAGTCGGATAACAGAGATTGTCGAGCTCGAGTATCCTTCAGTATCGTCATTCATAAAAGTTGTATTGTTCAAGGGCGATTGGTTTATTCCAACTTTGAACGAGGGGGTGAAGATTCATCATGCATATAAGATCGTCGAGGTCAATGAAAAAAAGAAATGGAATACAAACGAACAATTTGTATTAGCTTCTCAAGCGATTCAAGTATATTTTTGCGAATATCCAAGCTTGAGGCGTAACAAAAGTGATTGGTTGGTTGTAACAAAAGTCAAACCAAGGTTCATAGTAGAGGTTCCATAATCTTTTAATAATCAAGAGGCGACTCTTCCACGTGAAGCACTGTCGTACCAAGAGGACCAAGAGGATGACGTGGAACTACACGATATTGCAGTTGATGATGTCCAAATCCCTGAGACAGTGAATGATGGTGACCACGCTGATTTAAATGATGAGCCAGTTATGGAATCAGAATTTGACGAAGCCCCAGAGTTGAATGATGAGCAAGTTTTGAGATTTGATTCTGAAGATAAGTTTGAATCGTATGATGAGCAAGTCTTGCGATCAGACTCTGAATATGATTCTGAATCAGAGGATGAACAAGTTCTTCAATTAGATTCTGATGACGACTTAGAATTTAATGACACAGATGTAGACTTATATGATAGTGATTAAAGGTAAATTTTATAACTTAAATACTTATGTTTAATCATTAATGATATTGATTTATTTATTATAGGTATGACAGGTGTTAGAAGACGATATCGTGCAGGATGTAGTGGTTCTAGACCTAACTCTTCTGGGTCCACTGCTGCTTCTACCTCATCTACTACAGCACCGCATATTTTGGGGGATGTTTCATCGGCCTCCCTCCTATCAGCATCTCCTGTTGCTGCCCCTACAGTTGCTTCTGCATTGACCCTTCCTACAGAGTCACCAGTACATCCATCATCTCACTCGACTGTTAGTCATTTTACATCCGAATCACTGCATGTTATACAGCAAAATGGCGATGGGTAACTTTAATTTATTTTTATTTTTTTTTACATTATGATATGTGTTAGTTTTTATACTAATTATTATTATTTGTATGCAGGAGCATCTTTTGTCGTATAATGAACATCTCCCATATTATATCGACAATCTTCAAGAAACGTCTTCATAAGGAAGGTTATGTTTGGAAAGAAGTGTCTTCGGAGACAAAGGGCTTATATTGGGATGAATTTGCGGTATTAAATTTAAATTAATAATATATATATTAACTATTAATGTAGAAATGTTTAAACTATTTAATCTTATTTTTTTTTACAGAAAAATTTTCAATGGGATCCTGCAATTGATGCATTGGTGAGAAGAGAGTGGGCACAAAAAGCAGCTAAGCGATATATCGACAACATTCGTAAGTGGCATGCTAATGGAAAACCGATCTTTGTGCTAGATGATGTTTGGGATAGTTGGATGCAGAAATGGGAACAAGACGAAGCTTTCAAGAAACGATTTGCACAAGCATCGCTGAACTGTTTAAGTGAGATAGGTGGCCCTGGCGCTGGTCCTTCCCGCCATACTGGGGGTTCTCTATCTTCAATGGAGCATAAAAGACGAATGGTAAGAGATTTAATGTATTTAATTTGTTAATATTTAAAAAAATTTATTATTAAAATGGTTAATTTTATCATTTTTTTTTTAGACAAAGGAGTTGGGAGAGAGCCTACACTGATTGAACTGTTTGAACGAACTCATTCTAAAAAAATTGAGGAAGGACAGATGGTGTATATCGACAGACGTTCTTCGAGTGTCGCTATAAGTTTTTAATTGTAAATAATATCTTTTTTATAATTAACATAAAATTTAATATTCATAATTGATTTATTCTATTTTCTTCGTTAAATTGTTGTAGGAAACGTACGGACAGTTGTTAGAGCAAGCAACTCAACCAAATGAGGGGTTTGAGGAGCCTCAACAACCAGATTGCGATTAGATATTCATCCAGACTGTCGGGGGGAAAAATAAAAAGAAGAGGATTTATGGCACGGGATCCTTATCCCAATCAAAATTTTCTGATGTTGGCAGCTCATCTTATGTCTCATCTGGTCTTAATGGAAACCCGGTTATACAAGAAATGACAGAGAAATTAAAATTGCAGAAAGAGCAGATAAATTCACAGGCTCATGAGCTGAACAACGTTCGACGACGGATGTCTGAGATGCGATTTTTGATTGAACAACTTACTGCATCTACTCGTGGCATAGTTCCTTCTTCTTCTTCTTCTCAGCCACAATCGATTCCTCAACCTGACTCTGGTGATGATTTAGATGATTAGTTTTTGCAGCTATTTTTATGTAATGATTAGTATGTAACAAACAATTATTAGTATGTAACAGACAATTATTAGTATCTTGTTTGAATGTTAATTTCTATATTATAAATATAAATTTTAGAATTTTTATATAATTTGTTTAATAATTAATTATAAATAAATTTACAAATTAAATTAAAAAATATATTAATTTTAGCGACGAAAATAAATTTCGTCACTAAAATTTTTAAAAAGCTTTAATGAATTGCGACGGAATAATTCCGTCGCAATAATTTTTTTAAATTTTTTTAGTGACGGAAAATTCCGTCGCTAAAATTAATTTTAAAAAAATTCTAAACTAATAGCGACAGAATTATTAATTTAATTCAAAAATTATTAATTTAATCCGTCGCTATTATTAATTTAATAAAAAATTCAAAAATTAATAGTGACAGAAAATTCCATCGTTAATATTAATTTAATAAAAAAATCTAAAACTAATAGCGACGGAATTTTCCGTCGCAAAATTTAAAATATTAGAAATTCTGTTGCTAAAATTAATCTAATAAAAAATTTAAAAATAATAGCGACGGAAATTCCGTCGCAATATTTTTAAAAAACTTAAAATATTAAAATATAGCGACGGAATATTCCGTCGCTAATAAAAAAAATCTTATTTTCTAATTTTTTTTAAAAAAATATTGTGACGGAAATATTTCGTTGTAATTTTTTTAAAAAAATATACTTAGCGACTGAAATATTTCCGTAGCTAATACGTCGCTAATTTGGCGACGGATCCGTCCTAAAAATATTTTAACGACGAAAAATGTCCGTTGCTAAATAAATTTAGCGACGAATTTTTGAATTTAGTGACGAAAATATTCCATCGCTAAATCCCGAAATTCTTGTAGTGAATAAACCTGCGCGCGCTGTCCTGGGTCGGTGCTCCCGTCGCCCGTGTGTCCGTGTCGGTACTCCCGACACCCGAGCCATAGGCTCCCACAGAACGGTCCTCTCGTCCGAGAACTAATAACTACCAGTAACCATGCCATGCACATAAAAATGCAACGGCGTAGTGAGCATCAACATGATACACTGGCACCCATACATCCAGACATCAGGCCATGCTCCGCCCACATAGTAAACCACACGCGATGCAACCTAACCAAGCTAGAATGTTCGTGTCCAAGCATACTCAATAAATGAATATCCCAATATGTAACCCGTACCTATGTGCATATCAAATCATAAACAGTAATATAATAAATCTAATCGTGTAGTAAATCACATAATGGCAGAGATAGTCAGTAGTGCCCGGCACCGGTCAACGGCCAGTGACTAGGAGTGTCCACCTGACGGTCCACATTAGGGTCGTACAATAGTCTACCACAATGTCATCAAACAGCCGACCCCTGCCCCAATGCGCGATAGCTCTAATTGAACCATAATTAAACCTGAGAAAATTGAAAATAAATCCACATGTTTAGGAACCTAGTCCCCAACCTGGGTTCAGCATCATTCCCAAAAGGAGTGAGGGCGGTACAAACCCCCGTAGGCTCACAACAAATAAAATTCTAGAAGTCTTGCATTTAATTTAAATCAAAACAAATGAATAACAACTTAATAAATAATGTTAGGCGCCGAATTAGAGTAAGAGAGAAGATAGAATACAAGAAATTACAGAGTCTCTCACGGGAATTAAAGAACACGAGGAGAGGGTTAAGAACTTGCCTTTACACGGCCGTTTCTTGTCTTTCTTGCACTCCCGTTGCGAAGTAAAACGTTTCTCTAGTAATTAATAAAATCATGGCTCACATTAATTAAATCTAACAGTGTAATATAAATAATTTAACCGTCTAAAATCCCACGTAGGCGCACCGCAAATAAAATCTTAATAAATCTCATATTTATTTTAAATTAAATCATGCCAATAATATCCTTAATTCATATAATTAATACGCGAAACCGAAATGAATTAAGGGAAGATGAGGGGTTCATAAAATGGAAAGAAATTGTAAGGGTAGATGAGAGCTTGCTTGTATCTAGTCGTTTACAGCATTTTTACGCTTAAATGCCACCAAAATAATACACGCTGTAAAATAGAATCACTTCCAAAATTAACAAAATAAAACCCAAAATAAAATTTCAACCGTATAGAATGTTTAATACATATTTCTTTACTCACCTGACTAATTAAAACGCAATTAAACAGCATTTAATTTTCAATTTTCTTCCAAATTCCTCCAATTTTCATCACTGTGTGCGCGATCTTCTTCTTCTTCTTATTTTCCTTGCTGAAATCCCTTCTATTTGCACGTGAAATTAGCTCAAATTGGGCCTTAAATTGGTGCAAAAAGAATGGCTGAGGAAGAGCCACGTGGCGGCAGCTGGAAGGTATCGCCGTCTTGCCGAAATGACGCCGTTTTGGGCGTCAAAGGTTGATTAAAGTTAGCCCAAAATTCCTCGTGCGCGCATGTAAGCACCCCCGCCCGGATATCCCAACCACTCGGACTACCCGAACGGGGGCGCCTACGGAAGAGAAAAAGAATGAAACACAAGATAAGAACCACCCTGGTATGCATACACCAAAATAAGAACAGCGGAAGCGGAGCTAAACACATGCATGCACTACGGGTACCCCACTAGCACAGCGGTCACATGATAAATAAATAAATACAGACTCCTGCGCCGACATACACGAGACTCAAGGAAAGACCTGGCATAGTATAAAATAATAGAGTAAATCCTACTCAGACATCAGAGTTGACAGGGACAAACGGGATTGCCTGTACACCATACCGACTCTGCCACTAAAAGCTGACTCCCTTGCCATGGCCCACGCTGCCACTAGCTGGAATGATGGAAAGCAAAGTGAGTCGAGAGACTCAGCAAGAATAAGGAAAAGAAGGCTGAAGGTTGTATAAATCCAATAAACTCTCCCCAGAATAAACCCCCAGGTACACACAAGGTATGAGACACTACAACACAATAGCATAACATAATAAAAGCACAAACCGGTCATTGGGGCTCACATAAGACACACGGCACACAAGTCCCATACCAACCTGCCGCTGCCCTGAAAGGCAATATGTATCTCCAACAAACCTGCGCGCGCTGTCCCGGGTCGGTACTCCCATCACCCGTCCATGTTGGTACTCCCGACACTCGAGCCATAGGCTCACTCGGAACGGTACTCCTGTCCGAGAACTAATAACTATCAGTAGCCATGCAATGCACATAGAAATGCAATGGCGTAGTGAGCATCAACGTGATACACTAGCGCCCATACATCCAAGCATCAGGCCATGCTCCACCCACATAGTAAACCACACGCGATGCATATGCCCGTGCTAGATACAACCTAACCAAGCTAGAGTGTCTGTGTCCAAGCATACTTAATAAATGAATATCCCAACATGCAACCCGTACCCATGTGCATATCAAATCATGAACAGTAATATAATGAATCTAAACGTGCAGTAAATCACATACTAGTAGAGCTAGTCAGTAGCGCCCGGCACCGGTCAACGGCCAGTGACTAGGAGTGTCCACCCGATGGTCCACATCAGGGCCGTACAATAGTCTACCCCAATGTCACCAAACAACCGACACCTGCCCTACTGCTCGATAGCTCTAATCGAACCATAAATAAATCCAAAAAAAATCATAAATAAATCCACACGTCTAGGAACCTAGTCCCTAAGTAGGATTTAACATCATTCCCAAGAGGAGTGGGGGCGGTACAAATCCCCGTAGGCTCACGATAAATAAAGTTCAAGAAGTTTCGGATTTAATTTAAAACAAATGAATAATAACTCAATAACAATGCTAGACGTCGAATTAGAGTAAGGGAGGGGATAAAATACGAGAACTCACAGGGTCTTTCACGAGAATTAAAGAATACGAGGAGAGGGTTAAGAGCTTGTCTTTATACGGCCGTTTCTTGTCTTTCTTGCACTCTCGTTGCGAAGTAAAACATTTTCTGACACTAAATAAAATCGTAGCTTTAATTAAATAAATCTATCGTGTAATATAATTAATTTAGTCATCTAACATCCATGTAAGCACACCGTAAATAAAATCTCAACGAGTCTTATATTTAATTTAAATTAAATCATACTACTAAAATCCTCAATTCGTATAATTAATACACGAAATCGAAAGAATTAAGAGAAGGCGAGGGGTTCACAAAATGAAAAGAGATCGCAAGGGTAGATAGAACTTGTCTCGTTTAAGCTGATTACAGTGTTTTTATGTTTAAATCCTACCAAAATAATACACACTGCAAATTAATATAAACGCCCAAAATTAACAAAATAAGACCCAAAATAAAATTCTAACTATATAGAATGTTTAATACATATTTATTTACTTACCTAACTAATTAAACCTTAATTAAACTAAATATTTTCTTCAATTTCTGTAAAATTTTCTTCCTCATTTAGCTTCTGCGCGCCCCATTTCCTTCTTCCCTTTCTTCCTTCCAAAGTTCCCTCTATTTGCTGCTCAAAATGGCGACCCAAGCTTGCTGGACGGAAGCTTAAATAGGCTTAATTTACTACATAATAACATATATATATATATATATGAAACCTCATGTAGCAATATAACAAATAATATAATATACATATATGTGTATGCGCTGTACATATAACCATTACAGTAGCCATAGAAATTCCACCTCCAATTTCATCTAATCCCATTTTCTCCTTGCGTGACCACTGGAAGCTTCCACTAGCTCCTCAATTCTTTAACAAATAATTTAATATGTTATCATTCAAAGGTTTCATATACACATGCTTAGAATTGAGCATAGCCACTTGACTTTAAATTCTCTTCACTTCTATTATTATTATTATTATTATTTAATTTTAAACATCTCCCATACAACACATTATTAAATTTAAAACGACTCATGATGACTTCCACAAATCACATTTTTAATTCTCATAATACCCTTTAATTTCTTATTTCCTCGAAACAACATAAACTATTATTTTTTTCTTAACTCTCCAAATAATTTAATATTTCCTTTAAACTCTAAAAATATTTAACAATCACTTTATACGCAATAATTACTAATTATCAGCCATTCACCAAATTATTCAATTCCAATAAATCAAAATCACTTCAAATGCAAAATTTAGCAATTGTTAATTGTTCCTGACTAAATTAATAATCATTTATTTAATTCTCAAATTTCGGGATGCTACAATTCTCCTCTCCTTAATTGAATTTCGTCCTGAAAATTCGCGTTCAATCCATATCCTCAATTTACGCTCACATCTCTCCTGATAATACCTAACATCTCTTCCGAGACCTTCCGTATCATCATTTTTCAATATTCCCATAAGTTTGAGTCTACTACGCATCCTACTTGATTTAATACACTAGCACACACCCCTAATCCATCACCTCAATTGGACCACGTTTTCACCACTAATACCTTAACCAGCTTAAGGAATATCATCAATCATATATTACGTACAACCATAAGGTTCTCCTATTACAATATCATAGTCCAACCATTCCCCAAAGCTATCTCGACCACATATTAACCTAAAGGCACATCAAAATTCAAAGATATTCAATCTCAATGATAAACGAATCCGCAACACCAAGCTCAATGCAAATGCAGCTAACTTCAAATACAATCGGTAACAATAGAAGTAGGGCCATCATCTTGCATGACGAGAAATTAATACTCGGTAACGTGACTGGAACCTGCCACGTACTTGCAAAGCATGGGAACATGGAAACGAGACGACATACTCAATCAAGAATTCAACAGCAATATCCTTTAGTCTGACTTTTTTCAACTGATTCTTAACCAGATACACAGCATTTTCTCAGCAGTATTTTCTCCCATAGTTTACTGCGTATGTTCGAGGTCCCGTCAATAAATATAAGTAATCTTTTAATCAGGACTATCAAGGAATAAACGTTATCCACTCAATATATCTCGAGATCCCAAATGTCACCAGATCTCCCCCCTTAAAGGAATCGACATACCCAATTATGACTTATTCGGTGACCATCAATCCTTAGCCTGGTCTTGCTACTGATCTTAACTCCAAACAACTAATTGGCCATACCTTCTCGTGTTCGCTAAATACTACACTGGCCTTATCGAAGGCTCTATAAGTTAGCTGGAACACAATCCCTAGAACTGGTGCTATCCACTCTATAGCCTACTCAACTGGAAGCGCCCCACTGTATCAGTAACTGTTCTAATCCTCAAGGCATCTCATTGGTCTTCCCAAAAACAAAAAGATATGAGTTAAGCATTCTTCGGGCTGGCATAACCGACCATCTCATGCTTCCGTCAATGTACCACTTGACCAACACCTAGAGGAGTCTCATCTCCTCAATCGGTCAATAACCGACCCTAGGGCATGTGGTTTGTGATTAGTACCGAGTGTACTCATTGCAACCGCTATCCTTATAGCAGAATCCAACAATTACTTATACATACATCCAACTTCGATCCTAGCCATACACTCTGGTATCTCCCGCCACAACAATCTTAGAGGGGTTTTCTTATTTGTAATTCACTTTACTCCACGAATGCTCCACGATGGCCCAAAACGTCAACTGCCACCTTTGTCTTACCCATTTATTACAGCATCCCATAACCTTAGCTCTTCGTCACACCAACTGCGACGTCACCTGTACTCCGCTCCACCTATGAAAACTAAACGCGTATACCTTATCTAGGCAGTAATGCCAAATCTCCAAGCAGCATAACCAATGTAGACTCCAAGGTCACAATTCCGTAATAGTCCTTCAGTCAATTCCCATCACAGATCTCTCTTGGAATAAGCTTGACCCCATCCAGATTCAATTAACCTTAGGGTTGTTGTCCTAAACCTCCAAGGAAATGCAAACCCCCTTAGAATCTCAATTTACCATCGAACTCCTATAGCACATTCCCACATGGTGGGACCTTTCCGTACCACTCCTAGCAAAATCCAATCCTAGACCTTCAGCTCATATTATACCACGACCTCATCTCTCATGAAATTGACCCTAGCCTTTATAGGGCGTCGACAATGCCTGGCGAGACCAAAGAAACTCCATACCTCTATCTCTATCGCCGGTCCCGACCAAATGGCATGGCCATAAACTCAAAGCAGTCGTACGACTACGACAAGCAATCATTAGAAAACGACCATGAGTTAGCCCAACAAATCATCTGCTCGGGAGAAAGGACATCTATGCCTCAAGGCTGCCCTGTTCAATTGCAGGGTCAATCTCTTACTAAGGCAACCTTCCTGGTAAATCTCCAAGAAAATCAAGAGTATCCCACCCTCATACACAACCGGGGAAAAAATCAAGCCATACACACCCTAAATGCAACTTTAAAAGTTCCCCTAATCACTTCCCTTAGACGAGGTACGTGCCATCTCTAATCTGCATTACTATTAGACAATAGTTAGGGACCCAACAAGTCCACCACAAATCAGGTGTCCAGTCTACTCGATTTTAGCAAAAACAGTCTATAACCTAAATGTCCATCGCAGGTCAAACCTGTGACTTTCCAAATCATACTATTCATCACATCAGGTCACTAGGACACTCTTTACTAATAGCAATACCTGCTTGATTCCTAGGGATCCCAAGGCTCATAAGTTTACTAAATACATCTCATTACCTAATACCTTTCAAACATTGTACCTGGTGTTTCTCACACAATTCTCATCCTTACAAAACTCATAATTCACAACCACACATTTGCATTACAGCCCCCCTACTAATCAGACTAACTAGAACTCTCATCATCACCCTTGGCAACTGAGGTAGCTTCATCTGCTAGATAAGCTAAGTTCTCATTGCAAGCTACGCTGGGGCTGGGTTCAACAGGTCCCTCTGGAGGTTATGATGGTCCCCTTAAGGTAGCTTGGACTGATTAGGTGTCAAGTAGTGCTCTATGCTTGGGCACGTCCTGTACCAGTCCCTGGTAAGGCTCATAAATGGCAACTTGTTGCCTCATAGCCCTGGCAAAAGTGTCATAATGGGAACGAAGGCTCACATCATTCATCATTACTTCAGTCGGCCGCCTCCACATGTCCTTCATGTGTTCACGGGCGAACAAGACTTGTCTCTCTGACAATCCCCAAAAGAATCTCGTGAATCGACTCTTAAAATAACTCGTTAAGCCGATACATATAACTTACTAAGTATTCCTCTTTGTCTTGCTCGCCTCCCCATCCAGAAGCAAACTCCTATTCCCACTGACACCATAAATGATCCAATGCCAGGAGGTCATCCGGATTATATAGGGGTACACCGAGATCTAGTCCTTCGGGTTCCATTGGGAATACTCAAAATCTACATACAACACCAAATATTAGGCAAATATATTACAGCTAAACTAACCTCTTACGTAAACACCTAGGGGTAGGTACAAGTCCTAAATAAATCTCATTCATACCACCTCATGGTCCCATCCCTACGTGTACTTATCACCTTGTCACGAATATAAATTGGGACATAGTCTCTCACACGAATCAACAACTCAACTTGACGCAGCCTAACCCTATTCGATTCACCTAAACATCCCTAACTCTACCCGACAACCTTGGTGTACAGGAACTCGTCCCTCAAAATTGACTCAAACTAAACTCTGATACCAACAATGTAAGCACCCCCGCCCGGATATCCCAACCACCCGGACTACCCGAACGGGAGCGCCCACGGAAGAGAAAAAGAATGAAACACAAGATAAGAACCACTCTAGCATGCATACACAAAAATAAGAACAGCGGAAGCGAAGCTAAACACATGCATGCACTACGGGTACCTCGCTAGCACAGCGGTCACATGATAAATAAATAAATACAAACTCCTGTGCCGACATACACGAGACTCGAGGAAAGACCTGGCACAGTACAAAATAATAGAGTAAACCCCACTTAGACATCAGAGTTGACAGGGACAAACGGGATTGCCTGTACACCATACCGACTCTGCCACTAAAAGCTGACTCCCTTGCCATGGCCCACGCTGCCACTACCTGGAATGATGGAAAGCAAAGTGAGTCGAGAGACTCAGCAAGCATAAGGAAAAGAAGGCTGAAGGCTGTATAAATCCAATAAACTCTCCCCTAAAATAAACCCCCATGTACGCACAAGCCATGAAACGCTACAACACAATAGCATAACATAATAAAAGCACAAATCGGTCCTTGGGGCTCACACAAGACACACGGCACTAAAGTCCCATACCAACCTACCACTGCCCTGAAAGGCAATATGTATCTCCAACAAACCTGCGCGCGCTATCCCGGGTCGGTACTCCCGTCACCCATCCATGTCGGTACTCCCGACACCCGAGCCATAGGCTTCCTCGGAACGATATTCCCGTCCGAGAACTAATAACTACCAGTAGCCATGCAATGGCCATAGAAATGCAATGGCGTAGTGAGCATCAACGTGATACACTGGCGCCCATACATCCAGGCATCAGGCCATGCTCCACCCACATAGTAAACCACATGCGATGCATATGCCCGTGCTGGATGCAACCTAACCAAGCTAGAATGTCTGTGTCCAAGCATACTCAATAAATGAATATCCCAACATGCAACCGATACCCATGTGCATATCAAATCATGAACAGTAATATAATGAATTTAAACGTGTAGTAAATCACATACTGGTAGAGCTAGTCAGCAGTGCCCGGCACCGATCAACGGCCAGTGACTAGGAGTGTCCACCCGACGGTCCACATCAGGGCTGTACAATAGTCTACCCCAATGTCACCAAACAGCCGACCCCTGCCCTACTGCTCGATAGCTCTAAATGAACCATAAATAAATCCAAGAAAATCGTAAATAAACCCACACGTCTAGGAACCTAGTCTCCAAGTAGGGTTCAACATCATTCCCAAGAGGAGTGGGGGCAGTACAAACCCCTGTAGGCTCACGATAAATAAAGTTCAAGAAGTTTCGAATTTAATTTAAAACAAATGAATAATAACTCAATAACAATGCTAGACGTCGAATTAGAGTAAGGGAGGGGATAAAATACGAGAACTCACAGGGTCTTTCACGAGAATTAAAGAACACGAGGAGAGGGTTAAGAGCTTGCCTTTATACGGCCGTTTCTTGTCTTTCTTGCACTCCCACTGCGAAATAAAACGTTTTCTAGCACTAAATAAAATCGTAGCTTTAATTAAATAAATATACCGTGTAATATAATTAATTTAGTCGTCTAACATCCCATGTAAGCACACCGTAAATAAAACCTCAACGAGTCTTATATTTAATTTAAATTAAATCATACTACTAAAATCCTCAATTCGTATAATTAATACACGAAATCGAAATGAATTGAGGGAAGACGAGGGGTTCACAAAATGAAAAGAGATCTCAAGGGTAGAGGGAGCTTGTCTCGTTTAAGCTGATTACAATGTTTTTAAGCTTGAATCCCAGCAAAATAATACATATTGCAAATTAATATAAACGCCCAAAATTAACAAAATAAGACCCAAAAGAAAATTCTAACCGTATAGAATGTTTAATACATATTTATTACTTACCTGACTAATTAAACCTTAATTAAACTGAATATTTTCTTCAATTTCTGTAAAAGTTTCTTCCTCATTTAGCTTCTGCGTGCGCCATTTCCTTCTTCCCTTTCTTCGTTCCAAAATTCCCTCTATTTGCTGCTTAAAATGGCGACCGAAGCTTGCTGGACGGAAGCTTAAATAGGCAAAAACATGCGGCTGTAAGCGAGCCGCGTGGTAGCCAGCTGCTGCCCAAATTCTCCACCGCATCTTCCTTTTTCACCATTAATTTACTACATAATAACATATATATATATATGCAACCTCAAGTAGTAATATAACAAATAATATAATATACATATATGTGTATGCGCTGTACATATAACCATTAGGGTTGAGCAAAATATCGGTTTAACCGATTAAACCGAACCGAACCGCCCGGTTCGGTTGGTTCAGTTCGTTTATTAGTGGTGGGCGGTTCGGGTTCGGTTAGTGGTAGGCTAAATTTTCGGGTAATCGATTCGGTTTGGTTATTTGGGCAAAAAAGCCCAAAAACCGAACCGACCCATGCTGCTACCCGCCTACCCAGCTACCCCCCAATCCCTCCCATTCTTTCTGTCCATTCCTTTCTTCTTCGGTTCTTCTTCTTTCTTTCTCTCACCCGATAGCGATAGCTCGCCCGAGCCGAGAGAGACCGCCTCACCCGTCGTCAACCTTCACCTCGCCCTCATCGTCGGAGCCGCCGAATGCCTTCGTCGTCGTCGGAGCCGCCGAATGCCTTCGTCGTCATCGGTTTCTTCCCCACCCAACCCAGCCAGCCCAGCCCCCCCTCACTCGTTGTTGAAGCATTAACCCTAGACCCCTAGCCCTAGGTCATTAGCGGCTAACCCTCAGCTTGCCATCGGCCATCGTCGCCAGATGACTTAGACCCAAACGCCTTCAACTTCAAGGCTTCAAGTCCCTTCATGACCGTCAGCTTCTTCAATCTTCCCCACCCAACAGCCAGCCCCCCTGGCCCCTACACCCGACCCGATAGCCCCTTCACAGCCATCGGCTTCTTCAATCGTCGATTTCTTCCCCACCCAACCCAGCCACCTTCCCTTCGCTCGTTGAAGCATATCGACCCTAGCCCTAGGTCACCGGCTAACCCTCACCTCACCCTTAGACCCAAACACCTTCGCCTGATAGTCCGAGACCTAGCCCACCCCCACTTAATCGTCATGTGGTTTTGATTGTAATGTTTGATTTGGTTGGTTTCCCTTGCTATTTGTTTACTCTTTCGATGCTTTGACTTAGCTTTGCGAATTCGTTGTTTCTCTTTTGTGATTTGGTTCGTTGTTTTTGTTTTGTGTTTTATGTTTTATGTTTTGATTTCATCATTTCAGATGTGGTTATGTTTTATGATTTGCTGTCCTGTTTGTTTAAGCTATAGATACATAATACATTCCATGTAATGTAATGTACATATTGGTTTTCTTCTGTTTTTTGCAATCAGAACAGAAAAACCCAAAAAAAGGATGTAATGACTGGGTATTGCTCTTCTTAAGCATTGTTCCTCGGTTGTGACTATGACGCTACGTTTTATTTTTCTAATATTATTGATTGTAATGTAACAGGACACTATGACTTCATTCAAAATGGCGTCAACGTCCTCATCTTGCAATGTAAGTAAATCAAATCATATAGGATTCCTATATGATTTGATTTTCTACAAGTTTGATTGGCAAGCTGTAGTTTTTTAAAATGAAATTAAAGGTTGAAAGAGAATGTTACTTAATTGTTAAGATCTTACTTAGATTATCATATATGTTTTATTTATGATTGTGTTGTGTTTATTGTTTGGTTTTGTTTAAATTAGATTTGGATTTAAGACGAATTTGTTAGGTTTAATGACGACTTACATGCCCTTTCCAACTATATGTCATCACTCTTTAAATACAAAATTAATTACTTACAATTCTATTAAATTTAGATGGCTAGAGAAGAAGACATCGGTCCCACCACAAACATCCCTATGAATGATGATGATAGTTCAAGGCCTACACCAATAGTATCATCAAGCCAACCTCAAGATGATAGAGGTGCAACATCACTAGGAAAATCTAAGGGAAAAGCAATAAGATCTAGGTCAGATGTATGAGATCATTTCACCAAATTTGTAAATGATGAGGGTCAGATTAAAGGAAAATGCAACTATTATTCTAGGGAGTTCAATTGTGATCCAAAAAAAAAATGGGACAACAGCTTTAAGGAATCATATGGGAATTTGTAAGAAACACCCTCATGCTATAGAATCTCGTCAAATGGAATTAAATTTACAATCATCTACAACGGGGGGTGAGAGAGAGGGTGGTGACAGTATTGGTGCAGTGGTGAATTAGAAATTTGATCAAGTGCTCGCAAGAAAAGCTTTAGGTCGTATGCTTATAGTAGATGAGTTGCCTTTCAAGTTTGTTGAGCGTGAGGGGTTTCGACACTTCGTGAATGTTATTTGTCCAAAATTTCGGTTTCCTTCACGTTGGACTATGGCTCGTGATTGTTTTGAGTTATTCAATGAAGAGAGGTTGAATATGATGAATGAGTTAAAAAATTCTTGTCAAAGAGTCTGCTTAACCATTGACACGTGGACCTCCATTCAAAGAATGAATTATATGTGTTTTACAGCACACTATATTGATAACACTTGGACGTTAAAGAAAAAAATCATAAACTTTTGTCCAATATGTAGTCATAAGGCTGATGCCATTGCTATGGCAATTGAGAGATGTCTGATGGGATGGAAACTCGATAGAGTTTTTACTTTGACAATGGATAATGCTAGTTCAAATGATGTTGTTGTGGGTAATTTCAAGAAAAAAAATGGCAAAATGGGATGCTAGCATAATGAATGGACAATATTTGCATATGAGGGGTGTGGCTCACATAATAAATCTAGTTGTACAACATGGGTTGAAAGATCTAAATGATTCAATAACAAGAGTTAGGGATGCAGTGAGATATGTTAGACAATCCCCAGCAAGATTGACAAAATTCAAACAATGTGCTGAACTAGAAAAAATTGAATACAAGGGCTTGTTATCATTGGATGTTGCAACTAGATGGAATTCCACCTACTTGATGTTAAAAACTGCTCAAAAGTTTGAGAGGGCTTTTGAGAGATTTGATGAGGAAGATCCTTGTTTTCAGCTTGATCTTAGTACAAGTAATTGGAATAATGATTTGCATCAAGTTATTACTATAGATGGGAGACCCAAGGCAGAAGATTGGACAAAGGTTAGAATGTTTGTCAAAGTGTTGAAACATTTTTATGAGCTAACTTTGCGAGTATCGGGTAACAAATATGTCACCTCCAACACATTTTTCCATAAGCTTAGTAAAATGCATTGTCTCTTACAAGGGTGGTTGGAGAGATGATTTTGAAATGGTGGAAATGGCTGTAAAAATGAAGAAAAAATTCGATAAATATTGGGGGGATCCGCACAAAACAAATCACCTAATTTACATTGTTGTGGTGCTTGATCCTAGGTACAAGTTAGAGTATATGGAATATGTACTAAAAGAGATGTATCTAGGTGAGAGAGGCACAAGTGTAGTTTTGTTGTTAAAAAATGCCCTACAAGCTTTGTACGAGGAATATAAGAAACAGTTAGGATCTCAAGGTGATGCTGGAGAGTCATCTGGAGTGTTTACTCCAATTGTTGTGGCGGATAACGAGGACGACTCAGAAAACCCATTTTTTTATCGCTTCAAAAAACACAAGTGTAGTAGTGGTAGTGGTTTTATAAATGTGCCTTCAGAATTGGATAAGTATTTCAGTGAAGTGTGTGAGTCTCCAAGTAAAGACTTTAACATCTTGAACTGGTGGAAAGCATATTGTCATCGGTTTCCTATCCTATCTTTTATGGCTCGAGATATATTGGCAATTCTAGTTTCTACTGTTGCATCCGAGTCTGCATTCAGCACTGGGGGTCGAGTACTTGTTCATTTAGGAGTTCTCTATCTCCTAAAGTGGTTGAAAGTTTGATTTGTACGCAAGATTGGCTTCGGTCGTCTAAAATGCCAATGAGTGTTGAAGAAGATTTGGATCATGTTGAACAACTTAAAGAAGGTAAACTAAGTTGAGTTTTACTCTTTTTTTAAATTTACTTAAATTTTAGTTCAATACTTTGAAATTAACTAATTCATTTTGCGTATTGATTTTAGAATTAACAAATATTAACTTAAGACAACAGCAGTAGCACGACTTCCAAATCCAATATGGAAATATAGATTTTTGAAGATCTCGTGCATTTGTAAGTATATTTTTACGTATTGATTTTATATTTTTTACTATCTAGTTTATGTTTTCAATTATTGTTTATGTTATTTTGCATTTTGGTCTGAATTATTGG
This sequence comes from Diospyros lotus, assembly GCF_014633365.1. NCBI lineage: Eukaryota > Viridiplantae > Streptophyta > Magnoliopsida > Ericales > Ebenaceae > Diospyros > Diospyros lotus. The sequence continues at coordinate 18,082,988 of NC_068339.1, read as the reverse complement.
ATTGAATTTTTGTTTCAGCAGCACTATATCTTGGCGATGAGCTTTCAGTTTCAGGCTTCAGCACTATATCTTGGCGATGAGCTTCTAGTTTCAGGACTCAGGTTCCACTGACTAAACATTTGCTTGGCTACTGATTGAAAAAACAGCTCGAATAGTAATATTATTTTATTAAAATCTGCCTTTGTCTTCTAATTGCAATATGATTGCAAATTTTGTGGTACACGAAAACAGAGATGTTGCATGAGATGTGCATAGGCCATGTAAGACCAAGTCTTTACTTATATTTTTGTTAAATAACAGTGACCTTTACAGTAGGAGTCGTGGGTTAGGGGCTGCATAAAAATAACTAGTTGTTTTTCCCATTATTTCTAATTCTGTTAGTTGTGGGAAATATCCACTTTTGATTCCTGTAATGCATGGTTGTTAAATAGCCACTTTTGAATTAAGGGAAATATCCACTTTTGTATGTTTTTGCTGTACTGGTCCACTGCCACTGGAGTGAATGAATGAATGAATTGTTAATTTTTTTTGTTGTGCAGCTCTAATTATGAGTGAATGCATGATGATGTTTTTGTTGGTGTTATCTTTATTTGCTTGAATTTTTGTTCATGAATTGGTGTTAGCCTTTGTTGGTGTTAATTTGCTAGAATTTTCCTTCATGAATCACTGATTCATTATCAGGTGAGTGTTATAATGTGAAACTATGAATCTGCTCCTAATTCCCATTATCAGGTGAGTATATGAACTTTGTTGGTGTTATTAGTTTTGTTATAATGAATCTGCTCTCATAATTCCCAATCTATTGCCAGGTTAGTAACTTAGTGTCAGTGTGTCACGTGGATAATTTGATGTTCGGTTTTTTGTATTGTTTCTTGATTTAATCATTGGTTCGGTTAGTTTAAGTCAAAATCGGTTTATTCGGTTCGGTTTTTGAGTTGTTTTATCGGTTTGGTTTATAGTTCAGTTAGTTAAAATTCTAAATCGGTTAATTAGGTTCGGTTTTTAGTAGTTTTATTGGTTCGGTTTACGGTTTGGTTAGTTAAAACTCTAAATCGGTTAATTCGGTTTCGATTATTTCGGTTAGTGTAATTAGGCGGTGCGGTTCAATTATTTTCATATGAGCAATTTAGTTCGATTTGACAAAATAAGACAATTCGATTCGATTATAACCGAATGTACACCCTAATAACCATTATAGTAGCCATAGAAATTCCACCTCCAATTTCATCTAATTCCATTTTTTCCTTGCGTGACCACTAGAAGCTTCCACCAGCTCCTCAATTCTTTAACAAATAATTTAATATGTTATCATTCAAAGGTTTCATATACACGTGCTTAGAATTGAGCACGGCCACTTCACTTTAAATTCTCTCACTTCCCTTATTCTATTATTATTATTATTATTATTTAATTTTAAACATCTCCCATACAACACATTATTAAATTTAAAATGACTCATGATGACTTCCACAAATCACATTTTTAATTCTCATAATACATTTTAATTTTCTTTTTCCTCAAAACAACATAAACTATTATTTTTTCCTTAACTCTCCAAATAATTTAATATTTCCTTTAAACTCTAAAAATATTTAACAATCACTTTATACGCAATAATTACTAATTATCAGCCATTCACCAAATTATTCAATTCCAATAAATCAAAATCACTTCAAATGCAAAATTTAGCAATTGTTAATTATTCATGACTAAATTAATAATCATTTATTTAATTCTCAAATTTCGGGATGCTACAGCGCATGCCTGCTACTTGAATCGAACCCGCGACCTCCGCTATCGCCCGCGCACACGCGACCAGTTGGGCTGGCCGCTTCCTTCACTTATAATACGCGGCCCATTAATTTTAAAGCAATCTTAGCCCATTTCTGCAAATCACACTTTAACCCCCCATAACTTCTGAAAATGTCACATACACCCCCAAATTCCAATTCTTCTTATTACACTTATACCTCGAATTTTCAGAAAATTCACTAAATTAATTTATTTTTCTATTTTCATAAATACTCCCAATTAAATAATTATTTTTCCAAAACAACATAAATAAACATTTTTCTTAAATCTTCAAATACCTAAATAGATTAATATTGCCTTTAAACCCACAAATACAATAATTAATAATGATTAACCACTTCCAAATAATTTAATTAATTATCTTTAATTTCCAATTTCCTCAAAACAACATAAACATTTATTTTTGGGATATTACAGTATAAGACTTGTGGGCCTTAGTGGTACTATTAGAAAGATCAAGGACCTCAAGGAAAAGGGAAAAATCGAGATTAGAAGAAACAAGGGTGCTAAAGTGTAATAAGTTGAAACTATAGTGTGAACGCAAGGGAAAAACGATCGCTGCACTGCCACAACACCTGGTCGCCATTTCCAGTGATGGGACGACCGAGAGAGGCTCGGGGGAGGTCGTATACGGCGGAGAGATGCTTGGGGGCCAAGCCTTAGCCATTGATTGGCCGAGATGTGGCCAGATTTTGGTTATAAAAGAGGGCCAAAAGTTTCAAGAATTTCGCATCAAATTTGTCAAGTTTGAGGACGAATCGAAGGAAAACAATATAAGGCTTTTTCTCCTTGGTGTGTGGGCATCGATTCTGAAGCATTTGGGATCGTTTGGTGTGTGTTTGAAGCCGTTTTGGATAGTTGGAAAGATGAGGTAGACTGCCTAGGGCCAACCTGCAATTGCCCGTTTGGGGCGTTTTCTGGTGGCTTTTCGACTGAAAAGTGGTACCCCTAGAATCGACTTGGTAAGGGCTTCAAGAGGGTGAGATCAGATCGGCCATCGGAGGAGTTGCCGACGGCCGGAAGCAAGGAAAAAGACCGACGCATGTCTGTACGCGCCATCTTTCACGCGCAGACACGCACAGGGTGCGTGAGGGCGCGTGAGACATGGGTAATCTTGGAATTTCACTTTAATATTTTTCTTAAATTATTTTAGGAATTATCATGTTGAAAAATTTGGGAAAAAGTTTGAGGAGATAATTATTTTTGAATTATCGAGGTGAAAACTAGGGAAACAATAGAGGAAATTATGAAAAAATTAAGGAGAATAGATTTTGATGCTCCTTTAATTAAATATGATGTTTAGGGAGTATCGTGGCTTGAGGTTGAGTATAAGTTCAGGTGTTTGAGGTGTGACACACAAATTGAGGTAGTGCACAAGGATAGGGACATTTTGAATACGTTTGAGGTGAGCAGTTTACCCAAAACTTGACTTATTGTGGGTGCTTCTACCCTAAAAATGTGGTACTTGTTATATCTAAATATGTTGTGTTTTCATGCAAAATAGTTTTGTTACATGTGAATAGTAACCGGTGATGGTTGGTTTCATGAGGGAGATTCGTTCCTAAACGTTTTGTACTTGTGCATTGTATTTTATAAAATGTTGTTTATATGATGTATTAAGTTGTGAAATGTGGCATTGTCATGTGTTTTGTGTTGTTCATATGGAATGTCAGCCTAAAATGTTGTCTGGATAGTGTACCTGTAATTCCCCAATGGTGTTGCCAGAATAATATATGGGGGTATCTTGTGCTGGTGTGCATGCCGGGATAGCCGCTTAGTTTTTCATGTCGGGTCGTATGGTCAGGGAAGTTGCACTAGAATGTCTAGGTGGTTCATATGGGATTTGAGTTGGGATTGGGTAGTGGTTCATGGATGCTTTTGAGTGGGAACGTAATCCCTGAAGAAAATGTGGTGAGTCGAGTTCCTGCGTTGATGTGAACCTCCTGGGCTGGGAGTGGTAACGATTGTTCCTGAGATGTTGGGGAGATGCGTTAAGCTTGCCCCTCTCAAGCTAGAACCACATCGTGTCGATGTGGTGGCGTGGCTTTTTGAGAGATTGCTCTTTCCCTGTGGTAGGGTTAAGCACTGAGTGAGATTCTCTTAGGCTAGGGCTTCTCGAGTTGTGTTGGTTTATTTCATGTCTTGCATTCATACATGAAATCGTATTTTTGAACTCTTATTTAGATGATTCATCATCTAATATGGACTTTGTCTCTAGAATATTCAAACGTTCTAAGTGAAGGCAGCGGTGCGAAAGGAAAAGGGATTGACAAAAAATGATGGCGATTAGTGGATAGTCTATATTATGTCGTTCTCAATTATGCTGTTCATTTTGATGATGTTATGTAAAACGTTGGATTGGTTTTATGTTATGAATAAAGTGGTTTCGGTTATGTTCTATTGAGATTTCGATCTAACTTTCGCATTTGAAGTGATTTACCTGTCTTAGTTTATTAATGATTCTAAGTTGATATACTAAGAAAATGTAAAGAGATCTTCGGGGAATGATTTTTGTGTTAAGTTTCCGTTGGAAAAAAATATATCTCCGGAATCTTACGTTACCTAACACCTTGGGAGAGCGGGGTGTTACATATTATCTTCTGTCGACTAACTCTTTTCGCAGAAAGCCATAACAGCTAGTTTTTCATTCTCCAAAGGTCACAAAACGGCTAGTTTTGGGCAAGGCTCTTGAGATGCTTATAAATACAAATCAAAGAGATCAATAAGAGACTAATGGACATGAATGAAATAATTTGAGCTTACTGTTATTCTCATTTGTCTTTACATCGAATGTGCTTCATTTTTCTCTCTTCAAGGCTTTAATTTTTATCTGTATTAATTCATTCAAACCTTATTTCATATTTTGAGAGATTATGTAACTAAGAGATTTATCTCTTAGATCCTTTCTTTATTACATTTCTTGTATTTCTTAACTTATGTAGTTAGATGGCTTATTTGAGTGGAAGATTTTGTAATTTTCCTAGTCATGGACTAGAGGACTTACTTGGTTTAATTATGAGGTTTTGGTGGATTGTTTGGAAAATCCTTAGTAAGGAGTTAAAGTAGTGGATTAGGCTTGGATTAAGTCGAACCACTATATATCTTGGTGTTCTTGTGTGCTTGTGTTCTTAAATTCTCTTTATTGTCAAGCACCTATCCAATCCTCACTTGCATTGAATTCTTATTTTTCATCAAAAGGATTTCAAGTTCTATCTAATTTTTAATATAACCAATTCACTTTCTTGGTGTGTGCCATAGCACTTCCCGGTCCAATAAAAATAACCCCACTTACTCTAACTGTACAATGGAAAGAAATACAGAAAACATATAAGAAAAAAACAACCAAAATATTTGTTAGCTAGCAAAAGAAAACTATAGAAAAATAAGACTAGTCACCGCCTCTGCACTGCTTGTTGATGCCTACACCGCCTTCAACCCATCGGTTGCCTCATCACGCCGAGGATCTCATAGCTCTCATCCTCCCATCTTACTGGTTAATCCGTTCAAAGTTCTCACCGATCCAAGATACTCTAGGCAAACTCTTCTCGAGGCCTCCCCATTACACATCTAATCATCGTTATAGCTTTCTGCCTTGAACCTTCTCCTCTTTTTTGTACCATTATTTGAGCCATTTCCCACCTTCTCCCTGCCAATGAAAATGCATCCCTAACCAAAGTTGGGAAGCATCAATAGCCAACGCAAACATAAGGAAAAATGAGGTCCTACGATGGAGAAGTTTAGAAAGACGCAACCCAAGCTTCAGACATACAAGGATCTATATCACGCACCATCACAAAAAAAAAAAAAAAAAAAAATCCAAAGAACGAACGTCGAAAAAAGAAGCCAATAGGTCAAAGATGTCACATTGTAGGGCTTCTACGACTCCAAGAGACTGATCGACAACTAACGGTACCAAGTACCAACAGTGCCAATCGGACGGCAAGCAAAAATGAAAAACCCTAAGCTATGGGAGCCCTAGAGAAAGAAGCTCTCTAAGGCTTATCAATGAGGTAGTTTTTTAATGAACTGCAGAAGTTAACCACAACATTCCGAAGGGAAAATTTGCCTTTCAAACTTGACACGAGAGCCCCAAGTAGCAAGTTCATGTGACATCAAATGTTGCTTTGCACATAATATATAACTTGTTACCAATAGCAGAGGACTCAAAAACGATGTCAAAACAAATATCAATCACAGAGAATCTAAAATACCTTTCATGGTTGGAAATATACACAAGCACACACAGAGATTATAAACATAAAATGAAGGAAATAAAGAAGGGGCCAATGATTTACCGTGATTCACTCAAATTAGGGCTACGTCCATGTTGAGCTCCGGTGAAAAGAACTCATTGCACTATATGAGAAATGAAGATTACACCCTCGAAATTGACTCACAAACACTCTCTGTACATCACTGGTTTGCTAACAAAAATGCCCCAATAATCACAAATACAGATTAGAGACTAAGGCCTATTGAACCAAAGAACTAGGGATAACAAGGAATATAAGCATATACAGAGCAAAATGAAGGAACCCTCCCAAACCCTCGGCCGATCGAGACACCATCTTTCTTTCCCTCCTTTTTGATGACGCTTCAAATCCTAATGCAAGAGATAAATAGCAGATTTGGACGGCTAGGATTGAGCTCCATAAAGCTAAGATGGGTGGCCAAGATTAATTTGGTTGTGCAACACAATCAATATTCCAACGGAAAGGGTAATCAGGCGCCATCTGGAGAAAGGGATGGTTGCCACATGACCATCCTACAGGCGCCACACGATATCCCGCAATTGCCAAACTTGGCCCTCCAATCCTCTAACGCAATGCTTCACCAAAATATCATAACTCATATATATGCAATTGTTGCCATGCTGCATATTACATATTGCATATATAAATCAGATGCAATATTCATGCTTGATAATCACTCTTTGAACACATTGATCATAGTGATCGTGCATATGGGCTAGCTATTTCTCTTTTCCATCATCAAAACGATTATAAGATATTTCTCTTTTCATGATTGCAATTAACACTGGACTTTTTGGTACATATGGGCTAGCTAGCTCGTCACACAATTGGCCATATTACCACAAAACTACAGTAAATTCAACTCAGTTATTTAATTATCCAAATGGCCGGCTTATGTGTATATATATATATACACCACTGTTAATTAAAATCACTAATCAACATCTATTCTTTAATCACTATTTAATTATTTGGACTAAAAGACAAACAAAGGCATCAACAACTTTGATTCCCTGAGATGCTCCTCCGCCTCTTCGCTGGAAAAACATGGTGAAAACCGCCTTGCTCCGCTAGTTGCCACTCCTCAACCGCCCCATCAAAGTCAAGCTGCTGCACCCCGCCGTTGATCGGCGGCTTGGCCTTGCGGCGGCCGGCACCGACGGGGACGTTCCTCAAGGCGCCGCCGGCTGTCCAGTACCTCTGGCAGCCCTTGCAGAAGTGTCTGGGTTGATTGACATTGTAGTTGTTGAAGTAGCAGAACTTGGTGTCCATGCTTTGGCACCTCGGGCATGCTATGATCTTGTCTGGCCTCTTGTCTGTTAATGTTTGAGGATCGGTTTTGCTTGGCTCACTTTCCTTTTCTCGTCTAACTTGTACTGCAATTGTTGCACCAAACAGCTTGATCCCCTTTTCTTCATGGCCTTTGTGAACATCAGCCATGAGAGAGAGAGAGAGAGAGAGAATGTTTATAATGGGTGACGGCCAGAGGTCAAGTCTTATATATTATAGGTGTCATAAGGAAGATGACATTATTCCTCTAATATTAAATTTAGGTACATTACCCTTGATAATGTGTTAAAATTTTTACACAAACAAAGTTAGCAAAATACGGTTCATGATCATGTTAATTATACATCAGGACGTTTATTATTTTTTCACTTATAAATTTTAAAATATTATTTGAATTTCTAATAAAAATACATTTACCAAAGCAATGCTTGTAACTATAAAAAATTTATGCTAAAAAGAGGTAAAATATACGTTAAAGAAGTTTGGAATAAATATATATATATATATATATATAGAAACCTCGCATATTTTATAAATTATATTGAAAGGTTGTATCAAATTACCTATTATTGTTAAATTTATATTATATGGGTACTTGGTGTTTTAAGAGATAAAAATATAATAATATACATTTTAATTTAGAAAAGAAACATGAAGGCTACATCAATTAAATAAGTATAATAAAAAAAGGCCAAAGAACCATATGAAGGGCAGGCTGAGATATTTTATGATGAAGTAGCACAGTAGTATAGTAGAGGTTGCATTAATCATCAAATATGATGCTTCTTAATGATAATGCTTTTTCCTTTCTGCCTCTTAAAGAGTCTTGCTCGTTAAGTATCTGTGTATTCAATGATGACTTTTGCTGTTTCGCTTTTGTTTTGAGAAGCTTTGAGTTCTTTGCACTTGCAAGCAAATTTGCATGGCAAAGTTGAAGAAGAAAAGGTGGGCTTTAATTGGAATTACTTTAATAAGGGAGGGAATCTTAGACATTATCTGTACTAAAGTAGCCTCATTTCCAGGACTCCTTTGTGTTAATGCAAAATAATATTTTATTAATTTTTGTAAACTAATCATGATAACAATAATCTTACGAATATATAAACCGTTTTAATGAGTTATTAATTACAAAGTGATTAAATAAAAAAAAAAAAGTATCGCATCATTCAAAAATAAACTATAAGTGTAATATTATATGTGAGAAGATTAATTTAAACATAAATATAAGAATGTTATTGAAGATGCATGATTATATTAAAAAAAAAATAGAATTAGAGTTGAGCTTTTATGTTACAAGATAAAAATGACTCTTACTAAAGTGATCAAATTATTAAAATTGAAAATAGTCATTCTTATTATTTAAATTTACGCGATCTCTTACTATAAGAGTCTTCTTAAAAAAATAAATAAAATATAAAAAATTTAGCAAGAGGAAGAGAAAGTTTGAATTATAAATTCCTTTCTTTTAGGCGAAAAGAAGGATCCACTTTTCTCTTTAGGTCTCTTTTTGTGGGTCTTTTGAGTAAAAGATAAAAAGGCCATGTAAAGAATAAAGTGATCTGATCAATCCACTGATTAATTAAATGGGGTACCTGTCCTTTTCCAAGGTCGGGCATTAAAAAGACAAAATTGCCCTTGGAAGTACAGAAAAGTCAAACTTTAAGCCCCTAACAATATTATTTTAGATTAAAAGTTGATAGTGGCATGATAATACCGTTGATAAGTGAGAACTTTTTTTACAATGTTTTTTTTTTTTTTTTATCACCATTAAATGTACTACGTACTGTGAGTAATTAAATGGTAAACTAATGCTACAAAATTTAGTCTTATGGTCAGAATATAAATTAAAGGAGAATAAAAAATCACAAAGGGAGATCACAATCTCCTAGATTCCCATGTGATGTCACATTAACTAGTTCCCTATATATGGTTAATTAATCAATATCTACGTGCATATATATATATATATATATAAACTGATGGAGAGTTGGGGAGCACATGTTCATCATCAAGTTGCTTTAATGAATATATCATATTAAAAATATAAAAAGAAAACAGAGATAAATCATATATTTTCTTGATTTTATAGTTCACTTCTTCCAATCATATGGAGTTGGAGATCTGGTTCCTATGCCATCCAAGTACAGGATAAACATAAACTACTTTATCTTGCATTAATTTATTAATTTATGGAGAAACCTTAGGTGTGTCAATTAATCAAACAAGATGCTCTTTGCATGTACAGTGTCGTTGGAATGCGTGTCGCTTTTATTTTACGTCAAGTTTGCTTCCTAATTCTCAGCTAATCAAAGCCATTTATTTAGCAACATCTCATATCAGGCGTTTTGGATTTACAGCATTTTGAAACACGTTTTAATGCCTCATTAACATGGATGATAAGAATTATTTTTACAATTAAATTAATTGAGATATTTTAGTAAAAGAATAATCCATTCGAAACCAGCTTCTTTAACATCTATAATAGTTTTTATTATCATTTGTTACATTCCCGTTAAAGAAATATTAGATAAATAAGACAATAATACATAATCTCTTTAATTTCTTCTAATGAGAAGACGTCACATGATTGATTGATGACAGTGATGAGTTCTAAGATTATTGTTTATTATAGGCATCAGGAATCGTTAGTTAAATTCAAAATAAAAGAATATGCATGGGACCCGAGAAGAAGAACTATTCCTGTATATTTCTCAGCCTCAGCTATTATTATGCATATATAACACAACACGAGCATCTAACCTCATAAAAGATACACGTAATTAAACGCTTAAAGCTAATGACGGCAAAGATGAAGGATTCAAGGGGATGGTTTCGCCATGGCTTGGGACAGTAACATCTAAAGGAAATCAAGCTTCACTCCAACCATCTTCGTCGTCACAATCATCGCTTCCAACAGCCTGGGAAGTATATAGAACCCAAAATCAAGATGAAAATCCAATGCAAATTAAGCATAACACAAAAGATGATCGTCGTTATCACAAGTATTGGTCTTACTAAGTGGAAATGGCTATATGAATGCTAGTTCTGCCATCGGCTCTAAAAATATATATAGCACTAAGGAGAAAATTAACTTTCATAACAGTTAGTTGTGGGATATATATATATATACAAACTGTGCACAAGTGATAGGCACACGCATAGACAAAAGGATGCTGTAATATTCCAGTGATTCCTATGTGAAAGACAAAGATCCCACCAACCCACACACGAGGAAGCTAAATTCCACATGGACCGGTCCCGTAGCTCGAACATAGATAGGAAAAGTTAAACTCAGTTCACGGATGAAGCAAGATAAAAACGCTCAAGTATTTTGAGAACGGGATCAATGGATCATGATCTCAAGATATCAACAAAATATCACTATCACCAGTTAAGACGGCAACTCAATTATGCCCAATAAGGCAAGAATCGTCTCAATCCCCAATATCTGGGCCCCTAGATTCTACGCATACTGGGGCTGCATGACCACAAGTAGCTACAATCCTAAGGTATGAAAGGATTGAATCCTTCATTCCCTTCATACTATCACCATCATTGTTGTTAAAATCCTGATTTTATGTGTACGATTTTACGATTCGAAGACCCCTAAACGATTCAAATCCCATGTAAAATCCAATTTGGGATAAAATCCTATAAAATCTCGATTTTACATATACGATTTTACGCTTCAGAGATCCTTAAACGATTTTACGATTCAAAGACCTTCATTGATTTAAGTTGCAATTTAGAAGATGCTTCCAACGTCTCAATGTCACATAGCATCTGACATTGGAACTTATGCAATAAATTGTTATATTTTGCCTCTAAATTGGAACTTGATTTAACATTGATTTCATAAGTTCCAATGTCACATAGCATCTAACATTAATTGCGTAAGTTCCAATGTCACATAGCATCTAACATTAATTGCATAAGTTCCAATTTACTTGATTTAGATTATAATTTTTACTTGATTTAACATTGATTGCATAATTAAATCAAGACAAACAAGTAATTAATTAATGGACCACCAAACCCCAAATCGGGATTTTACTTGATTTAATCAATATTAAATCAAGAAAAAAATGCAACATAAATCTAATGGAAGACGTTGAAAGAATTCTCTAAAGAATTTTAAGCTATATTTTACCTCTAAATTACCTATATTTTGCCTCTAAATTGTCTATACCAACTTGCTAGTTTTTGAGCTATATTTTGGAAGTATAATCTTTTGAACTATAATAAGGAATAATCAGGTTATTAAAAGATATTAATTCATTTTCTACAAAATTATATTATTATAAACATATATTTACAAAAATTGAAAGGTATTTTTAATTATCTCTAAAATCTTACGATTTTACGATTCAATTTTATGGACACTTTTTCGATCCCACTTAAAATCCTGATTTTAACAACCTTGATCACCGTAAAATATTTCTTCTCTGACTTTTAAGTATCGGAAAGTTTTTCTAGGCAATCTCTCTGTGATTGGAGGACATTACTAGAAAATGGTAGCTTTCAACCATCAACTGCACAACCGTTATTCCAGGTCAATTAGGCATAATTTATTAATGATGGTTTTCAAGCTCCATCACTGTTGTTTGTCAATCATATAAGAGAATGCTAATTAAGGCTTACCATGGTCAAGCTGAAAGGCTCAAGAGAGAAGAAAAAAAAAACCCAAAAATAGAAGCAAGGGAAGATTAAGAGACGGAGTAGAGAACCTGGCGAATTGCATTTGCCTTCACTAAAATTGCTACAACCTTGTCACTGGCAGTGTGCGCTGGTGTATCAGTTTGCTTTTCTGTCACGGTGCGCCTCAGGCTGAATGACTGCATCAGCACAACAGAAATGGAATGCATGATCAAGTACAATAGGTTAGACTTCATTTCGTTGTAAAATGCTAATTTTTGAAAGGTCTGAGAAAACTCATTGATAAAAGTTCGAGTCCTGGCTTGAACTATGGTAGCGGACATGTAACTCTATCTTACAAGCTGTTGCATCTCCAGAAAAGGAGCTAAATGAGTGCTTAATGATATCAATAACAAGTTTCTGTGTTTGCCAACACAGTGCAGAAAGTGGAGATTTCTAGTATTTTGAGCATGAGTGATAAGAACAACAAATATATATGCTACAGGAATTTACAAGATCTTTCTGTATATCAATTGAATTAGAAGGTAACCCTCTCAGCTTTCAGCAGCGGGATTATTGATTTAAACTCTAGGCATTAAAACAGTTCTTTTTTAACAAATATGCCATCGAGATGAGCTGCTGATCAGGACAAGCGGCTATAGTCAAGAGAAACCAAACTAACATGAAGCATCAAATATGACAACGGAACATCCCATAAAAGTGATGAAGGAGCACTTCAGCTCATGAAAACGTGAAGAACACACACCAGATTAGATAAGCTCAAAAGGATATTAATAATAAGAAACTGGGTCCACATGAAAGTTGGAACATGGAGGCTGAGGTATGGTAGAGACCAAGGATGACCATATTGTGAAAACGCCCTTCTGTTACATCTCAGCTTTTTTTTTTTTTTTTTCCTGGGTTGTTACAGCTCTGCTTCTTGTGTCTACTGATTAAAGCCAAGGGAAAAACATACTTTCCAATGTCCATGCTCACATTTTCACTTTTATTAAGTTCAAATTGGTGAATTAAAGAGTTCCCTGATTACTCTATTTTATTATTAGTATGGTCTCCATTTCCCCTGTCATCGATATGTAGGACATAATGTCTTCTCTTTGTATCAATCCATAGCACAATAAACTGACATCAAGTTTGATTGGATTATAAAAGCTACCAATTCAAACAAATAACCGAATACTACTCACTTTGGTTCTAATCTGATGCAGAAAATCTTCCTTTTCATCAATGCTCTTGTAATTGATAGCCTGATTAACGTGATTCTCTAAATTTAATTTGTGTGCTTCAGGCTGCTGGGTGCGTAGAACAGTCATTCATCTGATGTTTCTCTTGTACAAAGGTATTTCACAATGACTTATTAAAAAGAACAGAAAGAACACAGGTAAAAAGAAACTGTTTACCTTTTTAGGTGTGAATGTAATGGCCTTGTCAGTATTTTGTTGTGGCTTGACTGGGATTGGGCAAGATTCAGGAGAGATGGTAGATTCCATAGCCTTCATATCAAATGCATGATTCAAGGCATTGGACATGGAATCTAGTTTGCCAGTGGTCACATCTGACTGGGATTTTGTAACCCGCCATTGTAGTGGAGGTAGTGGTGGAGGTGATGGTGTCGTCTCCTTGGGAAGGAGGGACTCTAGCAAATCCTTTGCATCAGAACCAGTTTTCATTTCTTTCTCAAATAAAGGGTTTAGAGTGCTCAAACTTGGAAGATCAGATGATTGACCAGATTCAGGACAAGTTTCAACATATGGACTTTGAAGTCTAGGGTCTGCATTAAAACGTCCATTTCCTGTTCTGCCAAGCCCCACAGATCTTGAAGCAGATTCTGTTGATGAGATTCTGTGTAAAGTGTCACATAGCTCATCTTTGCATGGTGGGGTATCATCAGATTCCCATTGCTCAGAATTTGAATCTGAGTGATGGCTAAGACAGTCATCCGAAATATATGAAGATGATCTACAAAATGTATCATCATCTGAGTCCGAATCATTGTCACGTGAATCAGTGGACTCTGGGACTAATTGAAATGAAGGTAACATATCTCCGCTGCTTCCATGAAGGTAAATCATATTGGGAAGTTTTAGTTTTAGTTTGGAAGTCTCAAAACCATTTATAGGCTGGAAAGAAATCTTCATATGCTGCAGTGGTGGTGAAGAACAAGGTGAATTTATAGGAGACCCACTTCCAAGATTCTCCTCGAAAGTCTTCTCTGATGGTGTTTGATATGCTGCAATGTGGTTCCTTCTGTTTGGCACATGGACACCAGTTTTCCTGAAGGAAGGAAGTTCAGCCTTCTCATCATGAACAACTAAAGCTTTTCTTTGAAAATCACTTCCAAGGAAGCCATTGCTTAGTCCAAAGACCTGAGATGCATTTTCACCCCCGCTCTGACTTTCTCCAGGAGATGTAGCTTTCACATTAGCAGTGACTGTCTGCTCAGCCTCATGTATAGCTGCACTGCTTCCTTTCAAACTATGCTCAAGATCATTGATAACTCTACTATGATGAGAATCATCATAACGTTTGTGATTGGTGCCTGCTTCAGTTGGTGAAAATTTCCAGGATATTTTTTTATTAGACATAGCATCTTGATCACGGGGGCACGACATGGAGGGACTAGAAGAATTCCGATCAATACTTTTAGAGCTCCAGATGAACTTATCTGGGTTTCTTCCATCTCCATCACTATTAAAAGTGCTGCTTTGATTTGAAGGACTTATGTCATCTTCAGTTCTGGTTGCAGATTCCTGAGTTACAGGCTTTGCTAGGCTGAAATCTAGAGGCTTTGATGGCTCAAGTCCTAGTAGGCCCCCATTTGTCCAGAATTTAACTGATTGGACACCAGAATGCTCCATCCTAGACTTGTCAGATCCATAGGAAGTGCAAATAATCTGATCACTTGTAGACTTTGGATTAGTTTCTAAGGAGCTAGGGTGCAGTAAACTGCTGACAACAGATTCTTCATTTGAGCCATCAAGAATCTCGTCATTTCTATGAAAGTCCATGCCTTGATAATTTCTCATATCAGAAGTCTCTTTCGCCATTTGAGATAAAGCTTCATAAGCATACACCAGCGAGGACACAGAATTAGGTTTATCAAAGGGCATTTCAATGATTGATGAACTGTAAGCTGCAGGACATACTTCCATGTTTGATGGTCGAATGCCAGGATGATATGATGACCGTCCATGCCCAATGTTTTGTGCTCCTTGATGATTAAAACTGGAAAGTCTATAAGAGGATGTTAAAATGTTTGAGGAACCGTAAGCTGCAGCACAAGATTCAACTTCTGATGGCTGCATTTCCGAGTAATGCCCTGTGAGACCATGTGCTCCATCTTGTATTTGATCATCATTGGAATTGGAATAGTGCTCCACATCCTTCTTTATTCGTCTTCCTTTATCAGTTTCAGATTCTGATTCAATGGTGTTAAGGGCATCCATGTACTTATCTGGTTCACTTTCAACATCATCAGGCTGATTCTGGCCAGAGATTGATGATGTTGTGTCTTTATTGTCAAAGTGAAAATTCCTTTGATCAACACTTCTAAAGTTTTCTTCTCCCTTCTTTTGAGCATCTCGGCTAAAGTTTTCTGTGAGCATTTCTGCAGTTTCGTCATGATCAAACAGTTGACCTGAAGGCTCTGCTTTTTCTGTCTTTTCATCCCAATTAACACATGATGGAAGAGGGCCAGTTTTCTCCTGTGATACACTTTGTGGAAAATCTTCATGTGCAACTCCATTATTTGTGTCAACAGAAGCTGAGTACGTGCAGTCATTATGGTGCATTCTTAAACTGGAAAAGGATGAATCTTTAGGTTCACGTTCTTCAGGTACCATGTAGTAATTCAAATTGGAAACATGCTGTGCATAGCTTGACCCAGTTCTTGAATCAAAAGAATTATACCTGTCTCCCAGGTCAGATTTCAATCTGACATCAAATGGGGACACAGAATGCCCATCAACTTGTACAGAAGTAGATCGAGTCCTGCATGTTTGGATTAGCAAATAACTTAATTTCATGACACATGACTACGCAACAGCTGAAACTTACAAATGAGAAGATAGGCTAAACATTTTCTATGCCAACACAAAGAAAAATTGAATGCAAACAATACCTGTCACTATGATTGGATACTGATGAACCAAGGCAAACTCTGTTCCTCCTTATCTTTGTCTGCTCATTTTTGACATCCTCACATTAGAATTTAACAGCAGCATAAAAAATTTTATGCTTAACAATCATAAGTAAGTAAGGGTTAAATATTTTTGTTGGCAAGCTTCTATATTTCAAAGCATACCTTGCTTTGACGAGCCTTCCCATCTTTAGAGGCTCTCCCAACATTTCCTTCACCAGTGATGGTGGATGCCCTTCTAAAGAAAGTCGGATCTGAGTATCTCTTTAAGCAAGATCCTGGGCCACCACTGTCAAATCTGAAAGAGAAGTCTAAAGGTGTAAGTATCCAGCAGTTACAATATGATCAGAATTGGAACTTCCAGATTGAATTATACTTGTCAAGCAAATGTAGACAAGGAGGATGACGACATTCTTCATAAGAATCCATTACAAAATGTGGCAAGTCACCATATATAAACTGATTTTGTTCATTTTGGAGATGAGGATGCTTGACAGTACCTGCATAGCAACTGCATTCAATGAACTTAAAACTGGTATAACAATCAGCGCAAACAGAAATCCAGCTGACTACCTACGAAATCAGGTTAACTTTATATAACTCTGAAACTAAGTATTAGATCCTAAAGCTGGAGTCCACAGTTGCATAAAGAACCTCCTTTTTACATGTAGTACTGCATTATTTAAGCTGTCAGTTACTACAGCTATGGTACTAGATCTTTTAAAGTTTAAATCATTATGGCCAAACAAACTTAAAACATGAAAATGAAATCTATCAGCCATTTATGATCAGCTCAAGAAGACTACCGTCTCCAAAAGAAACTGTAACCTAAATCACCTCATATAATTCAAGTTCTGCCTCTCCATCCATGTCATGCATGGATTTGTAGTAAGTTCTGCCAGTCAAGGATTCCAAAGAAATGGTTCAGGGAATAAGACATTCAGGATCAAGTAGTTTATTTGCACATGTTTAGCACCGATGGCTATCAACTAGAAAGATACGGTGGATGTAATCTAGCTTGGATAAGCAAGTATTTGTTTGGTTAGAGTTCACCAGATATAAGCTAAGAAGAGCTAACCAATCCCCAGACGTGAGTAGAGAATATTATCTTCCCCAAACAAGCACATAAATGATTTAGATACGAAATTTTTATCTATAAACAGAATGGGAATTGGAAAGATTGAATCACGGTTCATGATCTCTACCAGCTGTGTAAGCAAAATGTAAGTGGCTCTTTTGGGCCATAATGCCCTTCTCAAGAGGAGAAAATGCAGTTTCAAAGCCTTGTAGGCGAACCATTAATTTATGGCTTCTAGAAGATGTACTCATCACTTGCTCCTGTAAGCCATGAAAAACCTCTGCAGCAAATCTACCACAAGAAGAAGATTTTAAGTCAGCAAAATGGGATTGGAACTACGAAAGTGTAATTTTTCTAAGCTGAATACATGTCAGGTTGTACTACAGATTATATCAAGTCCTTGACGTCACAGTGGTTGAATCATCAAAATTGGCCATGATTTTTCACAAGCAGTGTAATCACCAAAAAAAATGTAGATGATGTGATTCTACTATGTCTAATTGTGGGAAGAAAAGAGAGAGAAAGAAGAAATGGAGACAATCTGTAACTGAAAATAAGAGTTTACAACTTGACTGAATTCATGTGATATATTACGGGAATACCTAAGACTGAAGGAGATGGTTGCATCTGTGAGTCAGCAATCAGCATAAGATCATACATTGTAGAAATTCCACGTTATAGTTACACCAAAATAGATTCAATAATGCAACATAGAAAATTATGGATGCACTAAGCTGTAGATATAATACTTGCCTTGACACCACGTTGTCAAATGTAAATTGAATTTTGCAGATATAATACTAGCCTTGACATCGCAGGTGCAACGTAAATCTTCAACAAGGAAGACTAACTAGAAAGGAGGAGATTAAATCAAAGAAATTGCACATGTTTACAGAATGTTTGGAGGACATAATCAATTGTTATACAAAAGGAACATAGTTGGATGACAGTAGAAACTGAGGAAAATAGAAATTTCGTGAAAAAAAAAAAAAAAAATTGGCTTGAATAAGAAATTTCCAGCAATAAGAGACTTTAAACCTTGAAGAAGAGGATTCAATCAGTTCCTATGAAGTTAAGAATACCACAACCAACAAGCAATGAACAAAATCAATAATAAACACCCATCAATGCCAGAAACATGTAAACTCAATAAAGAAAACGTCAGAATTAACTGGCCATTCTTTCAGGACAGTCAAGAGTCCAATGTACTTGTTCTGACTTCCAAATAGAATATACTTTCTTTTAAGTTGATACCATCATTGACATTATTGCTAATATGAAGTTCTTAACAATCTGTGCCTCACCTTAAAATCCTATCATCTTCATCAAGTCATCCAATAATACCATCCAGGGGTGCGCCCTTGATGATATATGCCAATTTCCAATCTACTCTATATGATACCAGTTGATCCTGATGATTAAACAACTCATTAACCTTTCTACTGAGGATCAAAATCCCAGCTAAGGCCATTCTATTACTTTCGTTAACATCATCACTGTTTTCAGACCCCACCTGGCTTCAAGAAATCTCTTTCCTATTACTCCATTCCTTTTTCTTTTTTGACAACTTTCTTTACTCCTGCAAAACACTTATCCTTGATTGAATCCAGTACTCCTCACAAGATACCCAACATAGGCTCTTCAATTGATAGAAATAAAACTATGCAAACCAATCTTCCCTGATTTGAGCTTTTTCCTCCCCCAATCCATAGTAAATTTATGTGATAAACTACACAAATCGAGCAACAACAATTTACTGAAATTGCTCAAATTCCCATCTGCCTCTTCTTTCTTTCACCTCGACATTAATGCGGTTCCAGAACAAAAGCACAATACGCACACTAATAATGGGAATAGGATTGTACATATAACAAAATTTTAGTGCTAGAAGGCTATTACACAGAAAAAATCTGGGTTGTGAAAGTAGAGAAAGAAGGTGAAGGAAAATGGAAGAATTACTCAGCAAGATCGCCCAATTGGCGCAAGATCCCAACAAGTCCAGCTACAGCCACTCCATCGAGCACCGCCTTGGGGTCTTCTCTGTCCACCTCTGTGTACAGCTGGGGCTGTCCCAAGCCGTACTCGTTCCTCACCTGAACCCTCACCAAAGGCATTTCTTCTCTCCAGTAAGTCTCCGCTTTCTCTCACTATATCTGCACAAGGTATATATATGTGTGTGTGTGTGTGTGTATATATATATATATATATATAGAGAGAGAGAGAGAGAGAGAGAGGGGTAGTACAAGAGCTTTAATGGAGGGAATAAATGTAAGAACAACAAAATGAAGAAACAATGAGAGGGACTGGGTTGGGGAGATGGCAGCAGCTAACTGCTGTGAGAGTGATATATCTGTAAAGAGAGAGGGAGGGAGAGAGAGAATAGTAACTGGTATGGATTGATGTACATGTGAGTGTGGTGTGGATATGAGATGCAGAAGGAGCCAATCCATGAAACGTTAACTGCCAGCTCTGCAAAAACCCATATTCCTCATAGTCATAATAAGTTATCCTCGTACCCTTTTTTATCCTAAGCTTTTCACCTGCTTCCCCGTTCTATCCCTCCACACTCGTTCGTTAGGTTAGCTCTGAGCGGGTGTGGGTGTTTTAGGTTAGCCTTGGGCGGGTGTGGGTGTGGGTGTGGGGTGGGGGTGTTGTAAGTATGAAGATTCTTTGGAAGTTAATAGAAAAGAAAAAAAAAAAAAAATCTTTGTGAAAGTAGCAAAGCGATGATGTGGGTGTTCAAATGGAGTGAACGTGAAGCGATATATTGGCATTGGAACATAGCTAGCAACTGAACTGAACTGGCTTTTTCTGTCCGCAAATTCGTGGGTTTGTCTGTTTTCAAATAACGAATTTGGCCTTTCCTTTTTCATTCCCTCGCCAGTCGCCGCAACGCCACTAAGCCAAGCGGCCAGTGAGGCCACACTCCCATTCAATTAATTATATTTTCTTACATGAAATTAAGTGTCTAATCCCCTTTTTGTAGTGTATTTGAGATGTTTTTAATATATTATTAATCGATTTTAGTTAACGCCCACCCTTAGAGTGAGGATTATAATACTACAAATAATATCCATCCCAACCCAATTTTAATACTGGTTGAGTTTAGATTAAGAAGTAAAATTTTTATTAGTTAAGAAAAATTTAAATAAAATCAAACACCTAAGCATTTTTTTTTAATAATAATCCGGGACGAGAAGATAATTACAACTCAATAATAGTTAAGCCAATTATGTAGTAACTAGAAAGATAATATAATAGTTAGCCAAAACCCAAAGGATCATCACAGTGGTTAGTTACATTAAGTGACACCATTTTTATAGAGAAAAAAGACAAAATCTGTGTCAGCCAAGCTGACTAATGGCATATATTCAGTATATGTACACTGTGCTACCGTTGCACTTGCACATGTACATGTGCGTATAGCATGCAGTGTTGGTTGGACTTACTTTCCTAGTTTTATCAGAATCTTAGTTCAACTAGAATCTGAATTTCATTATTATGATAAATCAATCTAACTATTATATTATCTTCCAAACTACTTAACCAAATCTAAGTATTAATTAAACATGTATATAGATTGAACAAGTGAACGGGCTATCAAAACCTTAAGGAGGGTTGGGATTGAGCCCCTTGATCAAAGAAATACATATCAAATCTTGATGATGCCATTTGGCTGAAGGAAATAAAAAGATAAAATAAAATAATGTTGATGCAATTGAGATGTACGTATGGTGGTCAAATTATTTAATTAATGGGACCACGGTCATCGGCCCGAGTTCACGATAGGGGATCCAAAATGTTGTTGGCCAATGCGTTATTTATTATTGGCACCGATCTTCATGAAGTTTAAAGTGGTCAACAATAAATATGTCATTGCCCTTAACCATGCAGAGAATTCCTTCAAAAAATAACTTATATGCCCTTAGCCACAGAATTCCTTCAAAAAATACCATCAAAGTTATACCCTTCTATTGTATTTTAGCAAATTAAGACTGCGTTCTTTTTACTATTTTCAATTCATTTTGAATTTTTAATTTTTCAAAATACTGAAAGACATTTATTTTTCTATTTTTAAAAATAAAAAAAAATTATAAAGAAAACCCAAAATAACATTATTTTGAAATTTTTTAGCCAAAACACGCTAAAAACACCCAAAACGGGAAAAACACACAGTCCCGTCCCCCCAAATCTTGCACACCCCGCATCTCTCATCTCTCTGATCATCTCTTGTCTCATTTCTCCTCTCTTCTCTCCCTTTGGCCATCAACCGCTCCTCGTCATTATCTTGTTGGTTTTGTCTTCTCTCTCACCTCTTTCTTCTTTTACTGATTTTTGAGTATGTTGGTTGATGAGTTCTTGGGTATCGGGTGGTTGCCTCTTATCGCCAGAAACCACCAACCATGGTGGTCGATGGCGATTGGCAATGCATATAGGATGATGGGTTTGATCGAACGTTTAAGGTTAGATCTAAAGATATTTTGCCATTAGATTTTACTCATTTTTTGGTATGTTGGTCAATGAGTCTTTGGGTGTCAGATGGTTGCCTCTGATCACTAGAAACCACCAACCACAGTGGCCGGTGGTGACTGACAATGCGTTTTTCACTTATGGCCAAAAATTAAAAATTAGATCTACGCCAAAAATTAAAAATTAGATCTACGAAAATTCAACTGTTAAATCTAACTCATTTTTGTGTATATTAACTGCATTGGTTTAGAGTTTCTAATGGTAAGCTATGATTGTGTGAATCTCCGGCCAGCGGTGGTGATGCAGGAAGCCGGAGGAGAAGAAAAGAGAAAAAAATAAAAGAAGAGAAAAAAATAGAAAAAATTATTATTAAATTTCATAAATAAAATTATATATTTATTTAAAATTTAAAAAATGTAATATATATTATAATTAAAAATATAAAAT
Organism: Diospyros lotus; assembly: GCF_014633365.1. NCBI lineage: Eukaryota > Viridiplantae > Streptophyta > Magnoliopsida > Ericales > Ebenaceae > Diospyros > Diospyros lotus. Next base: position 18,060,847 of record NC_068339.1, on the reverse strand, counting down.
AATATATAGTATATTATTAAGTGTATAATTTAATATAAATTATTGTTAAGATGTATGTCAGTAATTTATTAATCAAATTTATTGTTTTATTTTAATAGTAGAATTTTATTAAAAAAATTAATTTTATTATTTAATAATTAAATTTATTAAATAAATATCATAAAATAAGTTTTTTAAGATTTCAAAATAAGTGTGTTTTTTAATTTTTTATTTTAAGAAATAATTTTTTAAAATGATTAAAATAATGTATTTTTAATTGGGTCAGGGTTGGAATTAATCATTGAATATGGATTGCAACTTGTTTTACCTTAAATTGAAAGATGGAATCTACATATATATATATATATATATATTATGTTATGGCAATCAGAATCAGTATTAATTGCAATTAAATAAACAAGTGAAGTAGAGTGAAGTGAAGTGGTCAACCCAACTAAAATAAAAAGATGGGTATTGAGTCATTGAAATGTGCACCCACCACCCAACTGCCTAGGGAAAGCAAGCAAAGTTATTGAATTACCATAGCCAGTAATTACCCTACTCTCGACCCATTTCTCAATGACTTGATCTCCCCCCGGCAATCCGCATTCTAATCATCCTTGTTTACACTCTCTTCTCTTAACGGATTATACAATTAGAGGATGGGCTGGCCTAGGCCCTAGGAGGTTATGCCTAGGCAATAAGCATGGATCATAACCTAGAAGCTTTGTGCCAACAACTTTAACCAAATTCTCTCTGCCTGTTTATGCCACTACTATTAATAAACTAAAAGGATCACCGACTTCTTTACAATCCATCGTCAACGCAAAAACTTCCAAAATCAAATATAAAACGAGATAAAATAAAAAAATTAAAAGAAAATTAAAATGAACACACTTGGAATACATACACAAAACACGACAATTTATGTGTTTGAATTCGTAAAATATCCCACTCATGACAAGAAGTGGATCCCCCTAGTTAGTCCACTAAATCGATTGAATCAAGGAATTTACACAATACACGCACAAGAACATTACATCATCACATGAATCGAACGAAAGAAACGAAGAATAGAATACAAGGCTCATCAAGAGAGCTTTCACAGCACTCAATTGATCTTTTCTGTCTCATACAAACCAGTCTGATTGGGCCCTTGCATTTCTACTTCCAATTGTGTTGGAAGTACATTGAGCAAAGACAAAGTTTACTCAAACTTAGCTACTAGTATTGGATTGGTTAACATATCGGCATGATTAATATCAGTTAGGATTTTCTCAACTTTCACTCAGTCTTTAGTTATAATATCCCTAACAAAGTATAACCGGACATCTATGTGCTTAGTTCTTTAATTAAATGCACTATTCTTAGATAAGTGAATTGCACTTTGAGAGTCACAAAACATTGTTGGGACATGATTAGCCATACCCAATTCATGAGTAATTCCTTGCAACCAAATAACTTCCTTAATTGCTTCAGTGAGAGCAATATACTACACTTTAGTTGTGGACAAAGCTACAATATGCTAGAGATTTGACTTCCAGCTTAGCCTGTTAATGATCTCCTTTTATTGAGATCTACTGCAAAATCTAAATCTTAGATACCTTTTATGCAACTTGAATCTATAGGATTTGAACTTTATACTTAAGCTTTGTTTACTAATCCTTGGAGATACTTTAGAATCCATTTGACAGCATTCCAATGCTTCGTAGACGACTTGTTGATGAACCTACTGACCAAACTCACACCATATGCAATGTCTAACCTGGTTCCTATCATGGCATACATAAGGCTACCTACAACAATTGAGTAAGGAACCTTCTTTGTGTATTTTTCTTCATCTTTAGGTAAATCTCTTTTAGCCACACTTAGCTTGAAATGATAGGGAATAGGTGTTGTAACAGGCTTACAATCTGATATGTCAAATAACCCTACAACCTTTCTAATATACCTAGATTAAGACAGGGTTAATGAGCCCATCTTTCTATTTCTATAGATATCAATTCCTAGAATTCTCTTGGTTGTACCCAGATGTTTCATTTCAAATTATGACTATAAAGCTCTAGTTAATTTATTAATTTGTTTTTTGTGCTTACATGCTATAAGCATGTTATCCACATAAATCAACAAATATATATACAAGTTTAATTGGAATTGTTTAAAGTACACACAATGGTCGAAGTTACATCTTTTGTAACTGTTCTTAAGCTTGAATTCATTAAATCTTTTGTACCATTGTCTAAGGGATTGTTTAAGGCCATATAATGACCTTTGCAACAAGCATACCTTATGTTCATATCCTTTTTTAACAAATTTCATGGGCTGCTCCATATAAATTCTTTCTTCAAAATTTCTATGGAGAAAGGTTGTTTTGACATCTAGTTGTTCTAACTCAAGATCATAGAAGGCTACCATGGCCAAAACTAGTCTTATTGACATGTGTTTAACAATCGAGGAAAAAACCTTATGGTTGTCTATGGCCTCTATTTGGGAATAGCCCTTAGCGACAACTCTTGCTTTGAATCTAGCAGGTTCTACACCTGGGATGCCTACTTTCCTTTTATAAATCCATCTATAGTCAATATGTAACACCCTACTTTCTCGGACGTGTTATAACTTAGGACAATTCTAGGATAATAAATTTTTTTCCTTTTAAACTAATCACATCATTCCTCGTATCTATCCCAAAGTTTTCATACATTTATCTCGAAAGAGAATCATCATAAACATTAAATGCGGAAGATATGATCGAACCTAACATGACATTGATCATAAATCAATTCTTACATCTTCATTAACCATAAATAAGGATATACATCATCATTTCTCAAAACGTTCAGATTTGAAAATAGCAGGACTTAAATACATGAGCTACATTGCATACATTTTATTCATAATTCAATTCATCTTACACTTTGCTAAGTGCTATTTCATGCCTCATTCATCCTCGTATTTGCTACAATCTTCATCTGGAACGTTTGAATATTCCAAAGGCAAAACACAAGTTAGATGATGAATTATCTAAGTAAGGGAACAATAAACATATTTCGTGCATAAATACAATATGCAAAATATCATTTTCATATCATTTCGGTTTGAGTCAACCACACCCAACTGTTGTTCCCCATTTTTATAGCCTTCTTACCAGGTCTAGATGTATGGGCGCACCATTGATAGAGCAACGGTGATAGTCCATAATCACAAACCCTTATGCGATGCATGATCAATAATATTATCGTGAACATATGCACCTTTCATCATCAATATATGTAAATGCAATCTATATGATATATTCATATCAATGCATGACAACATGATAAAATCATTTACTTAAAATCGGGTTTTGGGTTGAACCACTTACAAACCAAATATTTTCCATAAAACTAAATCCAATTGAGAAGTACCACTTACCTTCTCAAATTTATCGAGCTACCTCGATATTCGCGCCCTATCTTAAAATTTGTGCAGCGCCTCGATTTGCGTGTCAACCTCAAAATTTGCACAAGTCATTTCAACTTAAACCTCAAAGCATCATGATCACAATATTTATTTAAATAATAATTAAAACCTATTTTTCCATAATTTCTTGCATTTTCTTTATTTTTCTTTCCATTTCTTCCTATTTTTCCTCAATAAATCCAAACTAAAAATTTCTCAAATATTTTCTCAAATATTTCATCATGAAAATTCATAAAATAATATTCCTGAATTTTTAAAATTTTCTAAGAAATTTTACTTACCTAACTTAGCCTCCCAGGCTTCCTCAATATGCGTACCATATCCTCGAAATGCGTACCCGAATAATTTACTTAACTTGGCATGCTTCTCTAGCCCAAATAAATTCCTAGAATGATTCAGGATTTTTCTGGGAATTTTCCCCATTTTTTCTCCATTTTTCCTAATTTCTTTTTCTTTCTTTTCTTCTTTTTCTCTTTTCTTTTTCCTTCATTCTTGTTCTTCCTCCTTCTTCTTTCCTACACATGCTGCCTCCTGCGCGACCTGCCATTGCTGTCACCTCCAGCTGGGCCTCTGCCGGTCGCTTCGACGGCCTGCTCGATCGTCCCTAGTGTAACATCCCGTTCGAGTGATAGGAAGGATCGGAACAACTTATCTTGATAGGCCTACGCGAACTTCCTAAGGGGGTCACCCATCCCTGGATTACCCCATGTCAAGCACGCTTAACTTGGGAGTTCTTTGCCAACATTCAGCTCAAAAGGTATCCAACTGGTGTTATTTCCTTTCTTACACTATCCTCGATATATACTAATCTCTCTGGGCTCTCGGGGTATTACATTCTCCCCACCTTAAGCACATGACGTCTTCGTCATGCGACCTTACAACTGGTCCCAACTCTTCCCCGTCCAGTGTCCTTGGTCCAGTACCCCCAGCCTTGGGCTAGTACACGGTCCCCAGTCCAGTACCCTCAGTCTTTGGCTAGTACACGGTCCCAACACACGACCCGGGTCGGCTCTGATACCGCCTGTAACATCCCGTTCGAGCGATAGGAAAGACCGGAACAACTTATCCTAATGTGCCTACGCGAACTTCCCAAGGGGGTCACTCATCCCTGGATTACCCTAGGTCAAGCACGCTTAACTTGGGAGTTTTTTGCCAACATTCAGCCCAAAAAGTATCCAACTGGTGTTGTTTTCTTTCTTACACTATCCTCGATATATACTAATCTCTCTGGGCTCTCGGGGTATTACACTTAGCCTCCCGCAAACCACTACCATCACGGCCTATATTATCGCGGTTGCTGTCTGCGACCATGGCCACACCTAGCTGCTACAACAGCAGCTTCACGGTTGCCATGGCCGCTCCTCCAGCCTCTTCCAGCCTCATCCGCACCATCTCCTAACCTCTTGTTGCTGCTCCGCTCGCGCATTGCTGCCATTAACCAGCTGCTGCTTTGCTCTAGTTTGAGCTTGCGCGTCGGCTATGGCTGCTTGGAGCTCACTGCCATGGCCGAGTTTAGCCATCTCTCTCCCAAGCTCGGGCTCTGCTTTAACCACCAGCCATCGGTCTCGCTATCTCTTGAGCTCTCAACCAAGCTCCCATGAGCTATCTCTCTCTCTCTCTCTCGGTTGCGGTTTGTATTTCCATTTTTCTTGCTTCCATTTGCTCACAACCTTTCCCCTTTTATAGCCATCTCCAACCCTCTTGCCCATTCCTCTTAGCGTGCAAATCCTTCCAAAACTTGCAGGGTATGACTGATTGCAGAGGCATGGCCTCCCACGTGGTCACAGATCACGCCAATATATATATATCATATATTACATTAATATATATATAAATTACGCATTAAACCCCAATTTTCTCATAATATCACTTGGGCAATTCCCTAATAGCATCATTAAACACCAAATTAAGTTGCATTACAATACCAAAAACGCAAAATTAACAACTTGAAAGTTACTCGATAATGACGATTTTGCCCCAATATCCTCACCAAGCTCTTGTTTCATCTCGAGACCACTGAAGGGTTGCTTATTACGAAAAATCGGAGCCCTCTCAAGTTTCCGTTGACTTCCCAAAAATCCCTTATAATAATTCGGTTTTGCAGCCTAAATGGCAGTTGCATTTTAGCTATACCAAAAATTGTTTCTAATCCGATTTCTTTCGATACTATAAATCCTATCTCGAAATGCTCGTCAATACCATATTATTTTCCTTAGACATCTAAACTCCAAGACACTCCTTGCAGTCGATTCGGTAGTGATAACTGCTATCAAGCCAATTTTTCGATATTCTAAACTTGCTTAAATTACATGGCAATCTCACGAAAATATGGATTTTTTCACAATAAATTTTTGTTCAACAGGCCTTTTAACTAGGGTCCAAGTCCTATTTTTATGGAGTGAGTCCATCTTCTCCTCCATTTCCATAATCCATTGCACCTTATCTTTGCTGCTACAAGCTTCATCAAAGCTAGATGGCTCATCTAAATCAATGGAGTCTCCTATGTTTAGAGCATAAGAGATAGCATCAGCATAGGTATAATTATTTTCTCTCCTAACCCTATCTCTAGATAGAACATAATCTCTTAAATCCTGAGAGGCTGAGGTGGATGGTAAATTTAAATCATGAATATTAGCATAGGAATTAGGGTCGGTAGCCTCATTAGGCGTAGGTGGGGAACTACCAAATTCTAAACTATCACTTTTAGGATAATTTTGGCAGTTTGTATCTTCCTAGTGTCCACCTTGATAAAGATTAGGATTACCTATTTTCACCTCAAATTGAAAATTATCAGTTTGTTTAGGTTTATCTGATTCCATCAGATTAGGCACATTAAATTCTAGTTCATTGAAAGACACATCTCTACTGATGATTACCTTCTTTTCCTCGAGCAGCCAAAGTTTATATCCCTTAATGCCTTTTGGGTAACCCAAAAATACAGTCTTCTTGGCTCTTGGGTATAATTTTCCTTCCTTTTTGTGAACATACCCAATGTAGTCAAAGGGCTTTAGATGCTCGAACCTAGGTGGTTTTCCTATCCACAAGTTCTCAGGGATTTTGAATTTAATGGATATGGCAGGAGATTTGTTTTAAGGTAACAAACAATTGCCACTACTTCAACCCAAAATCTTTTGGGCAATTCTAATTCCTTTAACATACACCTTACTTTATCTAGGATAGTCTTATTCATCCTCTCAGCAACACCATTTTGTTGAGGGGTCTCACTACAGGTCCTATGCCTTGCTATGCTTATCTGATTGCAATAGCTTATAAATTCATTACTACAAAATTCTAGACCATTATCGGTTCTTAACACTTTAATCTTCTTTTTAGTTTGATATTCAACTAACGTTTTCCACTCCTTAAATTTTTCAAAAGCTTTACTTTTATGCCTAAGGAAGTATACCTAAACTTTTCTAGAATAATCGTCAACAAAGGAAAGAAAGTACCAAGCCCTAGACAGAGAGAAGGGTACTTGGGGAGAACCCTATAAATCAGAATGGATATATTCTAAGATGTCCTTGGATTTCTGGGTTAAGGTAGCAAACTGCAATCTATGAGATTTACCCATAACACAAGTTTCACAAAACTCTAGATTACTAATCCTTTTTGAATCCAAAATGCCTTGCTTTCTTAACTTCTAAAGCCCTTTTAAAGCTATGTGCCTTAATGCCAAATCTCAGTTTCATCATTCATTGAGGAAGATACAACTATTGTTAGTGTTGTGTGACCTAATGCTAGATTTGGATGACATTTAGAGGACTTGTTTGTAATGCATTAATTGTAATTTTGTATAAATTAATAAAAGATGAGCTTTTCTTCATTCATATTTTCTCCAATCAATTATATGAATAAGTCTCTAGATCTTCTATGTGAGAATCTTATTCTCGAGGTGTTGAGGCTGTGTGACAGGATTATCTAATAACATAATTTCTTAAACTATTCAAAATCCTTAGATTTTTTAGACGGAGACTTTGATTAATCGAATATGGACTAGTACAGGGGTTCTAGCGATTAGTATGGGGGTACTGATGAGATAATGTCATGTCATGTGCCATATCACATGAGATGTCGCTAGTAAACTTATGAGTGGTTGTTAGGGAACGATCATCCCAATATGACGCTAATGACTGACCGCATGGCTTGGTGAATGGTTGTGTCATCAACACGTTATCTCAACTTGTTGATCATTTGACTTGAATCGACACGGTTGTTTTGTGTATTAGTATACGAGATTTGCTAATAAGCTGAACCATTCAATTGAGAGGTAAAAACGTTCATCTATGTGATTTCATATTGCTGGTATATGGAGACAGGTGTTGGGAATTTGATTCGTCACCTTTGTCGGTATTTAATGGGGTGAATGTCCTATGTGATCTACTATTGATGTAACGGGACAGTCATTGGCCAGGGCAGATTAAAAGTCAGGAAAGGTATTTCCCGATGTGTTATTTAGTCACATTAATGAGGTCTAACACATAGTTATTGAGTTTGTGAGTTTGTCACTCCATGGCTCTCACTCAGTCGGGACGTTAGCTGATGGAAGGATTATAGCACACGATAATCGTCAACTGTAATAAGTTCACTTGAAGTAAGACTTTATTACCTTCTATACTATCTTGAACGGTTGCTATGCGCTATTTAGGAACTTCGGAATGTCGTCAAATTTGGAGAAGTTCTGGTGATAGGTCAAGGGGTTGACTGATACCAAAAAGGGTTTTGGTGTTATCTGATTACTAGCTAGTAGTGAACTAAAAAGTCACACACCATATAGTATTGTGTTTGATATCGACATCGTGTGCACAAAATGTCTTTGAAAATTGTTTGTTAAAAGTTGACCCTTGGCCTCTCTTGCCAATAGTGTATAGTGCATAATGCATAGTATATAGTGTGAAATCAATTATTCATTGCATAATAAGAGGTGGTGGATGGAAAATAGTGCACAATGTATAGTGAAATCAATTATTGATTGCATAGTGAAATCAATTATTGGTTGCACAGAACCAGAGGGTGTGGACGTGAGAAATAATGGAATTGGGAGAAGAAGAAAAAATGAGGGACGAAGAAAAAATAAATAAATAAAAGGGTAGGTCCTCTGTCCCTTTCTCTCTTCATTCTCTTTCCCTCACATGTTTCTGCTTTCTTTTCTTCTTTTTTCTTCCTCTAAAAATATTTTGCTGCCATAGAAGTATTATACATGTGAAGGTCACGCATAAAATTTTGAAACACGAGCATCAGTGATATGCAGATCCTTTGTGTCTAACACGAGAAGAGGTGATTGGAACGATATTCTACTACATACTAGGTATAGATAGACTAGGACCACCACATCGTGAGGAGGATATGAATTTTGTAAAAAAACTATTTCTATACCTCAACCTTACAACAGACAGCATGTATGTATTTATTTATGTATACAATTGTTAAATATGCATGTTTCTTAAATACCCAAGCTATGTATGTCGTGTATATTATATTCTTTTGCATATATCTGATACATGGTAAAAATTTTATTTCTATCTATATCGCCATACTAGTGATTCCCTCAACCGCATCACCTAATACAAACTTCTCTTTTCAGGATATAAAATCTTTACTTTAAGAGACCTATCATAACAACCATAGACCCCTTTGAGACCCTTAGTTTTTCATTTTTCAATTTATATGCACTCCTACTTAGGTCTAACATACATAGAGAAATCAAATTTCTTCTTAAGTCAGGCACTAATTAACCTTACATTCTCACATTCTCTAAGATTCTGTAGGTTTTATCCCACATCTTAAATCTAACAGACCCTATGCCAACTATATTACAAGATTGATCATTTCCCATTAAGACTTTACCCCCTTTTAAATTGTTTGAAGTTCATTAACAAGTATTTCCTATGGGTCATATGAAAATTGCAACCTGAATCTAGAATCCACTCATCTCTAGGATTATGTTTTGAGATAGTTAACCCTTCACCACTCTCATAGCCATTAGAAATAATAGCTATTTCTAAGTTATTTAAATGATTTTCACGGCTTCTTTTCTTGGAGAGACAGTTCTTTCTTACATGTCCCATTTTCTTGCAAAACCAACAGGTTAAAAGTCTTAGAAGATCCTCTACTTTTAGACTGAGATCTAGACATGCTTTTACCTCTAAATTTAGGAATACGGTCTATTTGGAATTATCGCCCTTGCGCGTTCTCCCTCCGCTTGTGCCTTCGATTTCAAAAAATGAGGTAAATCGCAGGTATATGGTCTATTTCCTATTTAATATGAAAACCTATACCTATGTTTATTTTCTCGCCTTTCTTGACTTCAAGGTCTCTAGATCTTAGGGCCACTAAGACATCATCTAGAGAAAGAGAACTCCTACCATATTTTATTGCAATCTTTATATCTTTATATGAGTCTGGAAGTGAATTTAACAATATAATTGCTTGATTTTAATTGGATATCTTTTCATCTATGTTGGGTAACCCTAAAGTGTTTATTTTAAAATCATCTAGGTTTCCTTCTAAGGTTTTTGAAGGGTTCATCTTGAAACCAAAATGTTGTTCCTTAAGATATATCTTATTTGACAGAGACTTAGTCATATATAAAGACTCTAATTTCTTCCATACCTTTGCAACGGTTTCTTTATCGTTTACCTATCGGAGGACGTTGTCGGAGAGGTTGAGAATCAAGAGGTTGAAGGCCAGTTTCTTCATATCCAACTTCTCTTGATCGGTCAAGGTCACAAGTATGTCATTTTCTTCTCCCATAGCCTTCACACATCAATGTTGAACAAAAATGACCTTTATTTTCTTCTGCCACATGTTGAAATCCCTTCTACCATTGAATTTCTCCAACTTGACCTTCCTTGAACCCATTGTCTTCTTGTTCTTCGATCTAGGGTTAGGACTTCTCGAGTATGTCGCAATTCTTGAAATCGATGACAACATGTGCTATGATACCAGATGTTAATAAACTAAAATGATCATCGACTTCATTACTACTAATCACCTATAGAAAAACTTCCAAGAACAAGTATGAAACGATATAAAACATAATGAAGAGAAATCGAAGGAAAATCAGAATAAACACACCTGGAATGCATACACAGAACACGACAATTTACATGTTCGGATTCGTAAAAAATCCTACTCATGGTATGAGGTGGATCCTTCTAGTTAGTCCATTAAATCGATTGAATCCAGGGGTTTACACAGTACACGCACAAAAACATTACAGCATCGCACGAATTAAATGAAAGAAACAAAAAATAGAGTATAAGGCTCATCAACAGAGCTTTCACAATACTCAATCGATCTTTCCCTTCTCATACAAACTGGTGATTTACACAAGTTAGAGAGAAAATTGGATGCAATCGCTCAAGGGTTTTTGTTCGTACTTTTGTTCGTCAAAATACTCTAATTGCAATATATATATAGAGAAAGAGAGAGAGAGAGAGAGAGAGAGAGAGCAGCATGCAAAAGATATTAAACATGCGGGAGTTAAGCATATATACATGAATATATAAGGGTCGAACTGCAATTAAAAAGAACTTGCTATTTATAGACTTTAAAATATTTTGAAACACATTTACAAATATTTTTGAGGCACAAAATAACAAATACAATATATGACAAAACGCTTTTTAATCTGGATCTTCTATTTAATGTACTCGTTCATTGCATCACAGTACATGTTTTATAAACTTTTGGATGATGCGCGAACTTAGTTTTTGTATTTTTCCTTTAAAGTTAAATTGACACTCCTATTTTTAAAAGAATTCAATAAATATTTATATTTCGACATTCGATGTTATTAACATCCGCTTATAATGGTCGCTAACTTACATGTCATCCTTCCAACATGTGTGTATTTTGTTCATAGATGTGTGTATCTACCCAAAACAAATCCTAACCCCCAAAATCATAAAATGACTCAATTTGAGTGAGGTAGGATTTTTTTATTATTATTATAAATGACTCTATAAAAGAAGCGTAAGGTGTGATTATGTTTGAAGATTTGATTTAGGTTGTTAGGGTCATTATTTTTATACTTATATCTACCTCTAATCCAAAATCCGAAAGCATGAGAGTTTATTTAATTTTTTTCTTAAAATAAGAGAGTCAAATTGATATCAAAATTGAAAATACGATGACTTATCAACTTTTTTAAAAAATAAAGAACTAATTTTTGTCTTGCATGCCAAAATACAAGGTTAATAGCACTTTATCTTAATTTTTTTTCTATATTTTTGTGTCTAATCCTAAAACATAATTTAGTAAGGAGTTTATTAACTATTTTAAAGGATAAAAAGTTGTTGGGCCATTTTTGGTTTTGGGCTTTGAGTTGGGCCAGTAATGAAACTGAATTGGGCCAGTAATGATAGGAAAGGCAGATCCGCAGATCCTTTGTTGGGCTTATTTGTATTTCGCAAGCGTGGCTATAGAAGAATTTTCTCGACGCGATGATAAGGTTTAAGCAAAAGCAAAACCAAAAGTAAGGGACTTTCTATTTTTTTATAAAATATATAATAATTTTAATTATTAATAGTTTATTTATTTATATTATCATTCTCTTTTTCATAATTATGTTATTTTTTAAATAATTATTTAATATTTTAGTGTCTTTTATAGTCATTTTACAAATTTATAACACAATAATAAAATGCTAACTGCACTATTATTAATTATTTTTTACATTCATAAACACAAGACGTCACTCAATTACCAAATATTATTCTATTAATGTTACTTTCAACGTAACATAGCATAACATAATTATAGCCACAATACAACACAATAAATTAAACCAAACCCTAAGCACGTGAAATTAAATGTTAAATTTCAAAATTATAAAAGTTTATTTTGACTAATTACTTTCAACACTAATTGATAAAGGGTAACGTTAGGCAAGGGTTAAGGTACAATATATTTATTGAATATTATTTTTAGTATTCAAACACCTTATTTTTAGTCAAATTATATCTATTGTATTTTATTTTTAATAATCAAACAAATTTACTGGTTAATTAAAAACGAAACACACATTTTTTTTTTTAACGCACCATCATAAGCGTTCCCATTGTTCGGCCCCACAATAGTAGTAGGAGATGTAAATCAGAGAATTCAGCGGCCTGTTTAATCCCTAATTCCATTACAAACGTGAGGGTCACAAACGATTTTTAATTTTTAGAATCGTTCTGACTGCTAAACTTTTTTCTCTGACGAGGATTTGAATATAGAATTGAGGGCCCAAAAAATATCACCCTAGAAGATTCTTCATTTGCCAGCGAAATTAATTATTGCGGCATCTAATTAAATCAATAAACATAGCTTTAAAAAGAAAACACGCTTGTACCCTTTAAAGACTGGAATTAATATTAGTCGCTGATTAATTAATTAATTAATGCAACATCGATCTTCCACGGTTAGGCGCAATCTTTGGAAAAATTGGAGAAGGCCGCGGGTCCTGATCACGTGCTTTCACTAATCTGTTCGTTTGAAATTAAGCATCTTAGAAAAGCAAGTCTCCCCCTTAAATCATCTTATCTCGGACGTGCGGTTTAGGTTTTACGTTTTTTTCTCCCCGTCACCTCCATACGGTATACAATGTAACTCCTGAAAGTGATTATAAAACAACAATAATAATAATAATGATAATTATTATGTCTTAATTTTATTACAATTTAATTTTATATGATCATATGTTATGTGTTCAACAACATATCTTTATTTATAACTATAGGATTAAGTAATTATTTCACTAGTGCATATATTAATCTTATTTTTAAGTATCTAAAAAATCTCTATCATAGTGTTTTTCACTTTGCAAGTGTGAAATTGCACTTTTTAGCTTTGTAAAGAATACATTTTGTGATTTAAAAATAATAATAATAATTAGGGATAGATTTGATTGAATTGGGCTTCGATTTATGCTAACCACTTCAGACATCATTATATATATATATATATGCATCACAATTGTCCATTCCATTTAACTCTCTGCACACCTCGCGTAGTTTATTGTCCACCTACTCTCTAAATTCGTCCCTTAATAATGATCCCAACTAATTATTTAAATAACTTTTTTTCTCATAACGTTCCATAGTGTCAAGTAGTTGGCAATTGACAATGGGTTTCAATGGGCAAAGAAGGCTTCTTCTTCTCAAACTATATCATGCAATCTAAATGAGCTACCTAGCAAGAGCCAGAGGAGGACTAGGGACAAAAAGACAAGGATCGATATTTTAATTTTTAAAAAGTTTTTTCGTCCTTAACGAGATAAGTGTAAGAGATCTAATGTAAAAAGGCTTGTAAAACCAAGAAAGGTCAATGATATAATATTAGAACTTCATAGGAGGACTATTAATTTGTAGTTGGTTCAAATCTCAAGGGTATTAAGTATAATTTTCTCTTATTTTTAACATTTCATGTTATACGATTTTTCACCCATAAACAACCCTTTTTTTGTTATGTCAAGAGCCAAAATTAACGATTATTTTTTAAGTGTAATTTGAACTAGGAAAATAAAAGTAACTGATGAAGACTATAAAATATCAAAAATAAAATTATAAAAACCCCACCCACCCAACAAGGGTACTTGATTTAATAGAAGACCTCACCCTACCACCAGAAATATATAGTTGTTTAAAAGAAAGCAAAGGACTCATCAAAACACCAAAAAGCAATTAAATATAATTCACGCGGATGAGTAATTGTGAAAATGGTTCACATCACGACAAATTGAATCATACTTTCTCATTAAAAAAATTCCACCAAACCTTAGTACTATATTGCAATAATAATGATGAGAAAATAACTTTTAAAAATTCGCCATTTTCTCATGATTGATTAGGCATCACGAACCTATATATATAGTCATGCACCCGTAACGTCAACGTGTTATTTTAGCATATATATATAGAAAGAGGTAACATTCATGTTAATGTGAATGAAATTATTAAAGATAGGCCTTTAGAAAAGAAAAGAAAAGAAAAGGAAAGAAAAGAAAGAAATGAAAGATAAGCGTACAATTACAAGGAACATGCATGCGTGTTGTGCGTGGATGGATGCATAGTTGCATTAATTCCTTCCATGCGCGAGTTTAAAAGTTATTGTCAGATTGGACATAGGCACGGGCAGCGCAGCAGCTAATGCTGACAATATTTGAGTGTTTTCACCCAAAACAATAATTTGTGGGTTTGTGATGATATGTCTCCTATTCAAGGCGGCTGTTTACTGTTTAGGGATTGTGAGTTTACTGTTTAGGGATCGTAATAATATTTGAGTACTGATTTCACACGCGATAAAAAGAGTTACGGATTGAACATGGAATTAACGAAACGGAAGAGAACGAGGAAACTTAATTACGGGGCCAGAATTTAGACGGTTTATTTATTTGTGGAAAATGTTTTTTATTTTTAATTTTATCTTTATTTTTATATTTATATTTAATAAAAAATAAAAAATATGTTCATTTATATCAAATATGAAACTAAGGTGCGTTTGATTGTAATGGTAGAATTTGAGTGGAAAGAAAATAAATTTTAAAAATTTAAATTATTTAAAATTAAATTTCAAGCAAAATATCAACTGAAGCTATTTAATTGGCTTTATTGAATTTCAAGAAATTATCTAAAAATAAATCAAATATATTATATAAAATATTTAAAAAATCAAATATATATATATATACATACAACTTGAGAATGCCATGGTTGCTGCTACCCCCCCCCATTACCGCCTTCAATGGCCGTCGCTGCCGCTATCGGCGCTCTTGCTCGCTCAGTTCCTCTCTCTCGCTTAGTTCGTCGTTGCTATTGCCATCGCCGCCATCATTGCATATCGCTACTGAGCTTCCCTTGTCGCCATCGTCGTTGTCCCCTCAGCCGCTGCCTCTCACTCGCTCTTTCATTCAATCGCATTCTCTGTCACTCGCCCTCTCGTTCGCCCACTTTTCTTCTCCTCTGCCTTTGCCAGATCGCTCCATCTCCCATTGGCTTGAAAAATCTATTCCAGCCCCTCCCATGGGAAAATGAATTTCAATAAAAATGAAAAACGAGGGTCACGTGAGCCAAAGTGAGAAAATAATTTTCATAAAAAAATTGGTTAATCAAACACTATAAAAGTTATAATTTCAGTAGAAATTGGTCACTTTTTATGAAAAAAAGTGTGTAATCAAACACACAATAATTTTAGACTTTAGAAAAGAGGACTGACATTCGAGAAAGATGAGAGATTGAGGCTCCACAGGGATCTATAAAAAGAGAAAAGATGGATAACTCATGAAGAATATGCGAGAAGAGGAGAGATGGACAATTCATGAAGAATCTATAAAAAGAGAAAATGTTGATAATTGTGAAAGTTTTGCGAGAAGAGCAGAGTTGGATGATTCATAATTCTTCAAAATAGGGGCTAAAGATGAAGAAGAGAGGTTGATGAATGATACATGACATGTAAAGTTCGAAGCAAACATTCTTTCATATAAAATTGTGTTTTTTTATAAATAAATAAAAATTGCAATTAAAATTTACGGATGAAATCGTGGAAGTTTAGCAGGAACAAATTTGCAAAATCTAAGATTGTTTTTTGTTTTTTAATTAAAAAAATCTTTTAAACACAATTTTTAATTTTCTATTCTCATCGTGAGCATTTAGGGACTACTTTCTTGTAAAAAATTATCCAACCAAGCTTAAGAAAACTAGCGCTTCGAAGGGCGACAAGCCCGGAAGGAGGACAGCGGCAAATAATTAGAACCTAACAAAACCAAAAGAGTTAAATAGAGACCAAAAATTAATGTATGTCTTTAAATGTTTTATTTTATATATCTTTAAATAATTTAATATGTATTTTTAATAAAAGTAATTATCAACAATTAGCAAATAATGATTGGTTGACATAAAAATATAATTATAATAATACAACTAAACCTAATTAATGGGCCAAACAAAAACAGGCGCAAACAAAAGACACCTAACATGGAGCCTGAGCCTCCACCTAAAACAATAAAAAGAAAGGATGCCTCTTGCGGCTATCAACCATCGATGTCCAAAAAGGCCATCCACCACCTGCCTGCCATCTCGAGCTACAAGCCTACAACCCCACCCCACCCCACCCACCAGCAATGCTTCCTTCAACCAAAATCAATCAATCATCTCCAAACACGGATCCCATTTTCATCGTTGCTGCCTAGCCGCCGCCTCCATCATCTTCTGAAGTTGTTCATCTTTGCCATCACCGATCCTTTCCAACACTGCTCCCACTGCTTTATAGCCAAAAGAAATGTCCCATTCTGTCGGGATCGATGAGATACAAAAACCAACGGCAACCAGAAGGATCAAAGGGAGAGTAGATCAGACCCAAAAAAGGAAACTGTCGTCCGCGCCTTTCTCGAATCGCATGGACTCACCATGTCTGAGGGGATGTTTGGCATCCAGCGAAAGAGAGGATCGACGGTCGGACGATGACGCCGGCGATAAATCGATCAAAACGTTGGCAAGAACAAGGACCAAAAAGAAACATAAGGCAGCTTGCAGGCCCCAGGAGAGGAGAGAAGCTCTTTAGAGTGACGCCTGGAATCAACAGAAGTTTCTTGTTAATTATTTGTTGTTGCTGTTATATTATTATTTTTTTATTTTTGTTAGTTATTGCCAATTATTATAGTTTAAGCTGCTCAAATTGTTAAATTATGATTTGAATCATTTCAAGCACATTTATAATTTATCTATGATTTAAAAAATAAACAAACCTTAATTCAAAATATACTTTTTAAATCATCCAAATAAGTGATTGCGCACCTAAAGCACTGTTCTTTTCTGGCTTATATATATAATATTATTTTTAAAAAATATTATTAAAATATAATTAGTTCAAACATATTTACTAAAATGGTAGTGGGCTATCACACAAGCATGCTACGGGACATAGGATGCTATGTGGCAAGAACAAAAACACTATTCCTAAGAAATGCTCTTCCTTGGAGGATATCTATAAGCAGACAGAAACACCATAGAAAAACAAATATTAAACATTCATCAAATATAAGAAACCTTTAATTGATAAATGAAACAAACTAACAAAATACGAAACTTAAAAAATTTCCTTCAATTGGAAAACAAGCATTTACCAAAAAACATAACACAAACCTGTAATGTAAAACCCCAAAAAATAAAGAAATAGAAGGCATCATTTTAATTTATATATACTCCAAAGGATAATATTTATGGAAGATTTGAAAAGGAAAACGTAACTATAAACCCAACTCGATTAGTCTATGTTATTTTTGTCTTGTGTGGTCAACTGGGTCTTGGTATATCAATCTCGATACTGCCCAGGTGTGATGCATGAGTCTGATGGTGCTGGATAGATGAATCTCTGATGGCGACCCTCTAATATTGTGCATGGGTGGCGAAGACATGTGACGTGTCCATTCATCTATCGTCTACTGATGATCCTCTTCATCCATTCAATCACCATCGATATTGACATAGGCACCATCACCATGGGAGATAAGGGACTTTTGAGTGTGGTGTGGCTAGTGTCAATGGGGTGGTTGGACATTAACCCACATCCATCTCAAAAGCTGTCATAGAAAAGTGCCAAAACCCAACATAGCCTACCGCGTTCCTCACGTGTTGGGTCATCCAATGCGTCTAAGACATCCAAGGGGACAAGGCGTTGTTCATAGGCACGCATAATATCATCTTCTAAAAAATATATAACAAAGCAAATAAACGTCTTAGGGAGCTATAAAGAATGCAAATAGAGGAAAAACCATTAAGTGAAATTGCATATGTACCAAGACAATGGGAGACAGTAATTGCCACGTGATATGCCTATACCGTGACATATATGGCTGAAGGTGTGTGTTGAGAAATTTATGTTTTGATTCATGGAGAAAATAGTTTTAAAAAATATATTTTTAATAAACTTAGTTTATAGATGATTTTTAAAATATTTTTATTATGATTTTCAAAATATTGTATATACATTTCTTGTATTGAAAAACCTCATACTCATATATTTATGTATGTCTTTTAAATAAGCTAAATATTAGTTTTGGTTGATAAAAGAGTATGATGAAGCTTATGAATATATTTTTATTTAAATTAGATAACTTCAGGCTCATACATTCTTATATTATTCAAAATAGCAAAATCCAGTTTTGCAATGATCGAGCTTAATGTTAAATGTTTGAGAAAATATTTTGAAAATCCGACTAAGTATAAAAGCCCTTTTGTTAAATTAAGTACATGTATTTTTGAAGTTTTTGAAGAGAAAGTGTTTAAACATTCTTTTAAATCTTCTTCATTTGCCTTCAATCAAAAAATAGCTCCGTCAATCAAACATTGCTCAGCATATTATTCAATTGAATCATATATCTCAAAAACTTACTTGAGTATGTGTCATATAAAATCCTACTTCTTAAAGCTACAATCGAGTATGGTATCTTTATAATCAAGTATCTTTATAGAAAATAAAATCTGAGCATATTTTTAAGTCAAGTATTACTCTATGTAATTTTCAAATTAGTTGATTATGTATTTTAGCAAAATCTTATTTCAATCGACTATTAAGAATTTCTACTCAAGTAAATTTTTCAAGCTCTTTGTATTTCAAAAATCAATCAAGTAAGCACTATTTTCAATCGAGTATCTTTCTTTTATCAAAAGTTCAAGTATCTCCTTAGTCGAGTATATCTTTCTCTCAATTGACCAATGTATTCTTCTTAATTGATTATATATATGAGTTAATCGAGTAAAAGAATGAAATGAGGCTAAGTCTCTGTGCTTATTTTAATTGAGTATTAGCTATTTGAACTCGAGTATATCCTTGTGTTAGTCAGGTAAGCTTAGCTCAATAGTTGAGTGCTTATTGCATAGCCTCTGCATTCTCTGAGTCAATCGAGTAATGAATTTGTCATACTCGAGTAAGACTTTTGCAAGGCTTCCATATAATCGATTATAGGACTTATCCAAGCCAGTGTGAGTTTCATTAGTCGAGCTAGTCTAGGACTTGGTCAAGTAACTGGCATCTTATGTCAAATTTTATAATTATTACTCAGAATGCAAAAAATGACCAATTTTGACCGTTAGAGTTTTATTTGTCTTTTTCAATGCGTCTAATTGTGTTCTCTTATAAAAGAATGTTAGAAAATACTTATGCAAGAGTGCTTAATGCTTATTTATATAAATTGCATATGATTCTAATGAATTTGACCGTTAATGGTCAAATCATAAAAGCTGTGAGTATGTGCTGTTAGGTTTATGACTCAAAATTGAGTTTATTATAGGTCAGTTTTGGCCGTTGGAGATTGCAACTCCAACGGCTAATTCCTAACTATTTTTCCTATCCTATTTTACTTTATAACCTTGAAACTATCGAAGGCTCTATAAATAGAATTAGAGTGTGCAAGGATGAAAAAGAAGAAGTTACTGTGATTTCTTACTCTCTAAAGATGTGTATCGTTGGGTTTTGAGAGAAGACTGAGAGAATTAAGAGTACTGGGTATGCTAAGGAAATTGAGCTTGTATTTCTGTTAATTTTTGGAGTGCTTCTTGAAAGATTTTCTCTGTAATCTTTGTGATTTATTATTTAGTGGATTGATTAGGGGAAAACTCCTACCATGAGTAGGATTCTTTTCGAGATTTGAACACGTAAACATCTGTGTTCATTCCTGTGTGTGTGTGTTGTTGTATTCCTCTTATTGTTTTGTATTTTTCTTCTCTTATTTATGTTCAATAGGTTATGTTCTTTAAACCTACCGGTCAACATAATTATATAAGCAAGTCGACAGATAATAAATAACTGGTATTAGAGCCTTCAAGAAACCAATATTGAGAGGCGCTTCCACAACAATTCAAGAAAAACCAAAGTACAAAAAAGAGATGGGATCAACAAGAATGGAGATAGAGAAATTTGATGGCCATACTCGTCTAACAGAGATGCGAGAAAGCCCTGAATGAAAATGAACTGCCCGTGACCATGACTCCTTAAGAAAGACAAGACACACTCGAGGTAGCTTATTGCTTATTGATCCTAAATTTGGCTGATAATATTCTTCGCCAAATTGATGAGGAGGACACTGTTGCTAAGGTATGGCTCAAACTTGAATCTCTATACATGAAAAAAACACTATTAAATAAAATCATTTTGAAAGAACAGTTATTTGCTTTCAAAATGGATCCCTTGAAATCTTTAGAAGAAAACCTAGATAACTTTAAAGTAATTACAATAGGTCTAGCTAATATAGATGAGAAGATATTTGATGAAAATTAGACAATCCTTCCCTTATACTCTGCCAGAATCTTATAAAGATTTAAAAACAACCATAAAGTAGTATGGCAGAGAATATCTTTCCTTAGAAGATGTTTTAGTGGCCTTAAGATCTAGAGATCTTGAGGTAAAGAAAGACAAGAAAATAAATTCTATAGAGGGTTTACATGTTAAAGGGAAGCCTGATAGGAAACCTCAATTTAGAGGTAGAAGTACTTCAAGATCTCAATCTAGAAGTAGGGGAAATTCAAAAACATTGACATGTTGGTTATGTAAGAAAGAAGGTCACCTAAGAAGGGATCGTCCCTCAAGAAAGAAAGGTTATGAGAACTTAATGGATAAGTTAGATGTTGCAAACCTTTTTGATGGTTATGAAAGTGGAAAAGGGCTGACCATCTCAAAACATAGTTTCAAAAATGAGCGGATAATGGATTTTGGTTGCACTTTTCATATGACACCTAGGAAAGATTAGTTGTTAAATTTTAAACAATTAGAGGGAGGTAAAGTCCTAATGGGAAATGACCAATCTTGCATTATAACTAGTATAGGATCAGTTAGGTTTAAAAGGTGGCATGGTATTTACAGAATACTAGAAAATGTTAGACTTGTACCTGAGTTAAGAAGAAACCTAATCTTCTTAGGAATGCTAGACTTAAATAAATGGAGGGTCTTATAAATTTGAAAATGGAATTTTAAAAGTAATGAAAGGATCTATGGTGGTCCTAAAGGGACTCCTAAAGTAAGGACTTTACATCCTGCAAGGGGAAGCCATTTCAAGAGATGCAATAGTTTCATCATCTATTGATGATTAAATTGAAATATGGCATAGGAGACTAGGTCATATAGGAAAAAAAGGCCTCCAAAAACTTTGTAAACATGGAATTTTGGATCCTAAAAGGGTTGGAAACCTAGATTTTTGTGAGACTTGTGTAAAATCACATAGGTTGCATTTTACTTGCTTAGCCCATAAGACCAAGGACATTTTAGAGTATGTTCACTCTAATTTATGGGGTTCTCCTCAGGTGCCTTTTTCCCTCTCTAATGCCTAATATTTTATTTCCTTTGTGGATGATTTCTTTATAAAGGTCTAGGTTTATTTTCTTAAACATAAAAGTGAAGCTTTTGAAAGATTTAAAGAATGGAAGACCTTAGTAGAATATCAAACAGGGAAGAAAATTAAATATTGAAGAGTTGATAATGGTCTAGAGTTCTGTAGTAATGAGTTTACAAACTTTTGCAAACAAATTGGGATTGCAAGGCATAGAACATGTACTGAGACCCCTCAACAAAATGGAAATGCTGAAAGAATGAATAGAACTATTTTAGGCAAAGTCAGATGTGTAACACCCCACTTTCTTGGGCGTGTTATAACTTAGAACAATTATGAGATAATAAATTTTTTTTTAAAAACTATTGCTAAACCATATCATTTCTCATATCCATTCCAAAATTTTCATACATCTATCTCGTAAAAGAATTATTATAAATATCAAATGCAGAAGTTAGAATCGAACCTAACATCTTAACATTAATCATAAATCAATTCTTATATCCTCATTATCCATAATTAAGGTTATACATCATCATTTCTCAAAACGTTTAGAATTCAAAGTAGCATAACTTAAATACATGGGCTATATAACATATATTCAACTCATCATACAACTCATCATGTACTTTGCTAAGTGCCATTTCATGTCTCATTCATCCTCGTTTCTGCTACAATTTCCATCTGGAACGTTTGAATATTCTAGGGGTAAAGCCCAAGTTAGATGATGAATTATCTAAGTAAGGGAACAAAATATTTAATGCTCATGTATATATGCAATGCACATAACATTGTAACTCTTTGTTTGGGTCGACCGCATCTTAAGATTACTTGTCATTTTTTACAATCTCCCTGTTAGACCGAGGTGCATGGGTGCACCCTTGGCAAAGCAACGACGCTAGTACCTAATCCCAAACCCATGTAACGTATGATCATGAATCTCATCATGCTCATATGCATATTTCATCATCAATACATGTAAATGCAATCTACATGACATACTCACATCAAGGCATGTCAACATGACAAAATTATTTATATAAAATCGGATTTTGAGTCGAACCACTTATAAATCAAGCATTTTCATAAAACTAAATCCAGTTGGGAAGTATTACTTACCTTGCAAAAAAATAATTTTGCTCATACCGTAATTTTGCCACAAAATTCGCATCGGATTTCCAATTGTACTCAATTATGAAACTTGACGTACCCTAGGCATCATAATTACTTAAGAAAATCAGATTTCTAATTTTCCTAATTTCTCCCATTTCCTTCTATTATTTCTTCCAGATTATGAAATAAATACTTTCTTATAAAATTTTCTCAATTTCTCTTCACAATAATTCCTAAAACAATATTCCTAAGCCTAAAAACTTTTCTCATAATTTTTACAATCTATGTTCTATTTATTTCTCATTTCTCTTTGATTTTCAAGCATCTATTGCCTCAAAAATACATAATAAATACCAATCATGCATTTCTGTTCCAATTTCATAATCAAAAATTCTAAAATATCATTCTTATATTTCTAGAATTTTTGAAATTTTTTTTGAAGATAACTCACCTTCTCGCGGAGTGATTCGGTATTCTTCTATACTGTGACGAAGTCTCGATTTGCGTATCCAATGCCTTTTACCACAAATTTTCACATGAAGTACTAAATCTAGCTTATAGGATTTTTTCTATGAATTTTTGATATTTTTCTCTATATTTTTTTTCCTATTTTCTTTCTTTCTTTTTTTCAAATCTCTCTTTTACTCTCAAATCTTTTTTTCTTACAACCTTTCTCTTTCTAATTTAAATCCTCCAACCTTTCAAGTTTTCTCTATTTATAGAAGGTTGAATTAAGCTTAGCATAATTGTAGTGACCCACTATCTTTAATTATTTTATCACTTTTCTTAATTATTTTCTACTAAATCTCACCTATAATCTTTAATTATTTGTTCACACTCTACTTTGTCTCCCACATTTCTCAATTATTTCACCCACTATCTTTAATTATTTTATCACCTTAATTATTTTTCACTAAATATTCTTTTGAACAAATTATTCTTTCATTTAGTTCATTAATTTTAAGCCCACTTTCTTATCCTACTAACTCTAAGCCCATTTACTTAGCCTTTTCTTTTTTTCAACTTAACTCATTAGTTCTAAGCCCATTTACTTAGCCTTTCCTTTTTCAACTTAGCCCATTAACTCTAATGCCATTAGTTTTCTTAATTATAATATCTAATGGATGTCAAAAATATTTTAAACACAAAAAAATTAATTGTTATTATTCTCAGAATACTAAGATATTACAAGATGCATGTTGAATGAATCTGGTTTGTCTAAAAGATTTTGGGCTGAGGATGTAGCAACAACATGTTATCTCATAAATAGATCCCTTTATTCTTCTATTCAGTTTAAAACTCCAGAAAACTTATGGATCGATAAACCACCTAAGTTAGATCACCTAAGGCCTTTTGGGTGTATAGAATATATTTATAAGAAACAAGGGAAACTAGACCCCAGAGCTAAGAATGTTATATTTTTAGGATACCCTAAGAGAGTTAAAGGCTACAAACTTTGGTTAATTGAGGATAAGAAGGTTGTCATTATTAGAGATGTGGTGTTTAATGAGAATGAATATTTTAATTCAAATCTATTAGAAACAGATAAGAACACATAAATTGATAATTTTCAATTTGAGGTGGAAATAAATAAGACTAATTGCCCTTAAGATGGAAATTTAAGGAGTTCAAACTACCAAAATTATCAGATTAATGGTGGTCTCAAACCTACTTGTTGACACACATTTTTGTAACACCTCGCATCGAGTGATAGGAAGGTCTAGGAACACTTACCCTGATGGGCCTACGCGAACTTCCTAGGGGGGTCACCCATCCTTGGGCTTCCCCAGGTCAAGCACGCTTAACTTGGGAGTTCTTTGTCTACATTCAGTCCAAAAGGTATCCAGCTAGTATTGTTTCATTTCTTACTTATTCTTGATATATACTACATTTTTCGGGGCTCTTGAAGTATTACACACATCGTGTCATCATCATGGGGCCCACAGTTGTGGGTCAGCTCTTATCTCTCGCCCTTTAACGGTCAGGAGCCCCACCGCACTTATGAGCCCCTCAATGGTACAGATGTGGTAGGGCTCTATCGGCCCCTCCCTTATCAGGGGTTGTAGGGACCATTATGGGGAATTCTCATAGACAACGCCAAATGTTGACACACATTTTAATAATACCCCGCATTGAGCGATAGGAAGGTCTGGGATAACTTAACTTGATGGGGCTACACGAACTTCCCAGGGGGGGTCACCCAACCTTGGGCTTTCCCAGGTCAAGCACGCTTAACTTGGGAGTTATTTGCCTACATTCAGCTTTAAAGGTATCTACTTAGTGTTGTTTCTTTCCTTACTTATTCTCAATATATACTATCATTTTTTGGGCTCTTGGGGTATTACACACATCGTGTCATGATCATGGGGCCCATAGTTACGGGTCAGCTCTTAGCTCTCGCCCTTCAACGGTCGGGAGCCCTACCACACTTATGAGCCCTTTAGTGGTTGCTAATATGGGATGAACCCGGTGCATCCACACCATCCCCCCCAGGTGTATTAGTGCTGGTATGATCGCACCTAAGCATGCTTAACTTCGGAGTTCTGATGGGATCCAGTACATGCTGTGGATGCACCGGGTTCGTCCCACATCGGTTGCCCAGAGAGCAACCACTAAAGGGCTCATAAGTGCAGTGGGGCTCCTGGCCGTTGAAGGGCGAGAGCTAAAGAGTTAACCCGCAACTGTGGGTTCCATGATGATGACACGATGTGTGTAATACCCCAAGAGCCCAGAGAAGGGTAGTATATATCGAGAATAAGTAAGGAAGGAAACAACACCAGCTAGATACCTTTTGGGTTGAATGTAGGCAAGGAACTTCCAAGTTAAGTGTGCTTGACTTGGGGTAGCCCAAGGATGGGTGACCCCCCTGGGAAGTTCGCGTAGGTCTATCAGGGTAAGTTGTCCCAGACCTTCCTATTACTCAATGCGGGGTGTTACAAAAATATGTGTCAACATTTGACGCTGTTTGTGGGAATTCTCCTTAATGGTCCCTACAACCCCTGATAAGGGAGAGGTCAATAGAGCCCCACCACACCTGCCGGGAGGGGGATGGTGTGGATGCATCGGGTTCGTCCCACATCGGTTGCCCAGAGAGCAATCATTGAGGGGCTCAAGTGCGGTAGGGCTCCTGGTTGTTGAAAGGTGAGAGCTAAAGAGTTGACTCGCAACTGTGGGCCCCATGATGATGACACGATGTGTGTAATACCCCAAGAGCCCAGAGAAGGTTAGTATATATCGAGAATAAGTAAAGAAGAAAACAACACCAGCTGGATACCTTTTGGGCTGAATGTAGGCAAGGAACTCCCAAGTTAAGCGTGCTTGACTTGGTGTAGCCCAAGGATGGATGACCCCCCTGGGAAGTTCGCATAAGTCCATCAGGGTAAGTTGTCCCAGACATTCCTATCGCTCGATGCGGGGTATTACAAAAATGTGTGTCAACACTACTAGAATCTCAATTGAGAATACTGAAAATTATGATGACCCCTCTATTTCAGTTGAAAGTTCTAATAATCTCCCTAATATTAAAATGTCTATAGAAGACCGGGATCTGAGGAATCAGGTGCTATCTAGGAATAAGGTTAGGAGAGAAATAAGACCCCCAATAAAGTATGCTCATGCTGATATTATAGCCTATGCCTTAAACATTGGAGATTCAATTGAATTGAATGAGCCTATTAATTATAATGATGCATATAAAAGCAAGGATAAGGCTCATTAGTTTAAGGCAATGCAAGAAGAGATAGATTCTCTTAATAAGAGTAAGACTTGGACTTTAGTTAAAATACCCATTGATCACAAGGTAATAGGCTGCAAATGGATTTTCAAGAGAAAACCAAGTATACCAGGGGTAGAACTAGTAAGGTTCAAAGCAAGGGTAGTAGCCAAAGGTTACCCCCAAACTGAGGGAATTGATTACCATGAGGTTTTCTCCCTTGTGGTAAAGCATACCTTAATTAGGTTAGTCTTGGTCATGGTAGCTCTTTAAGATTTAGAGCTAGAATAGTTAGATGTCAAAACTACATTCCTTCATGAAAACCTAGATGAGAGAATCTATATGAAGTAACCTATAGGCTTTATGGAAAAGGGGAAAAACAAATGGTTTGCTTGCTACAAAGGTTATTATATGGCCTTAAGCAATCCCTAAGGCAATGGTATAAAAGATTTGATGAATTCATGCCTAAGAAAAGTTACAAAAGATGTAATTTTGATCATTGTGTCTATTTCAAATAGTTAAAGGGAAACCAATATATATATCTCCTAATCTATATAGTGTTATAATTGTATAGCAATGACACCACAACCCAAGAGGGGAGTGAATTGGGTTATTTTAAAAATTGATTGAACTTGAAGAACTCTTTGCTTAAAAATGAGTTTTTAAAACCTATGCTTGAAAGCCATTTGGGAAATAGTCAGCACAATAAATGAATCTAAGAAACATAACAGAGGGACACAAGTGATTTATAGTAGTTTGGATTAAACCAAGCCTAATCCACTTTATTAGATCCTTAGTAAGGATTTTCAAGCAATTCACTAAAAACCTCTTATCATACTGGATAAGCCCTCTAGCATAAACTGTTAGGAATTACAAGCCTCCTACTATGATAAGTAAGTCCTCTAGCAACAAGTTAGAAAATACAACCTGCAACAAGCTAGGAAATACAACCTCTTGCTTAGACAAGCAAGCTCTCTAGTAACAAGCTAGGTAATATGACTTCCTACAATAAATGTAGGCCCTCTAGTAGCAAGCTAGGCAATGCAAGGCTTGAAAATAAATTTTACAAAGAAGATGTAAAGCCTTGGAGAGAAAAATGAATAGAATAATGAAACGCAAAATGAATAAGCACTTGGGAGCTTGTAATATGATCACTTGTTTTTTTTTTAATCAACCATCTTCCCTCTATTTATAGTGCTTGATGAGCATCTTCAAAAATATAGTGCTTGGTGGTAGGCGAAGTGTCTTAAGTAAGTTGTCAAACTAACTATTGGAAGCATCTAATGAAGAAATGATCGACATATTTAAGGAATCGGTCGACAAGTTAGATCAAATTTGAAAATAGGTAGACATTTTATGAAGAATGGTTGACATTTGCTTATGTAAGCATTCTGTCGGTCAACAAATTACATAAATCGATCAACAAAAACAAGGTAAATGCAAACTATCAATAACATGCCTTTTATCGGTCGATAGTCATAAGGAAAATGGTCGACAATCAAAACCATAAAATCCATAACAATTGATAGTTTACAGAAGTCTGTCGATAGTTTGGTCCAAAATGCCAAAACGGTTGACATGTTCCTTAAATTGATCGATAGCTAGTCTTTCGCCTTTGAAATTTTTTTGATCCATTTGATCAACGGTTCAAAACTAATTTTTAAAAATTATTTAGGAGATTCTTTTAAATTATAATACATATTTTTACAAATCTCCAATTAATATATATATATATATTTATAGAAAATCATAGTTCATTTGATTTGATTCTAATTCAACAACGTATTTGAAATTGATTTTTGTTGAAAAATATAAACTTGATTTAGGGTATAAAATCATTTGGTTTTCATCATCAAAACCAACATAAGAGTAAAATATCATTCTCCTCCTTTTTTATGATGACAAAAGCCATTTCTATTTCAAAATCAAATGGAATATATATCTCCCCCTTTTTGTCATAAGTAAAAAAATTTATGTTTTGGAAATACTTTACAAAAAGAATATGGACTCCCCCTTAACACAAGCTCCATTGTAATGCAAGATGACTAAGGAGATCGACTTTAAACATAATATTCCCCTTTATTAATGATGACAAAACCTATTTCTATTTCAAAATCAACTGTAATATATATCTCCCCCTTTTTGTCATAAATAAAAAAATGTGTGTTTTGGAAATACTTTACAAAAATAATATGGACTCCCCCTTAATACAAGCTCCATTGTAAAGTAAGATGACTAAGGAGATCAACTTTAAACGTAATATTCTATTTTATGCCTGACCCAAGAGTTGTGGTTGCTAGGTATGTTATCTTCTTGGAAGAAAAGTTCATCCAGGAAGGTGGCATGGGAAAGAAAATAGATCTAATGGAAGAGGTGTCTCTGTCCCCCAAATACTTGATCAAATTATTGAGCAAGGCGAATCAAGTCAAGAAGATCATCCACAACTTCCCCGTAGGTTTGGTAGAATGCCTCATCATCCGAATCGATGGTATGGTTTATCAGTAGAGGAAATACATGAATTATTTTTGTATTGGGACAGTGACAAGTTGGTTGACCCTACCACCTATGAGGAGGCAATATCTGATATCAATGCCTCGAAGTGGCAGATAGGTATGAAATCTGAGATGGCGTCTATGTACTCCAACCAGGTATGGCTCTTGGTAGATTCACCTGAAGGAATTGTTTATGTTAGGTGTAAATGGATCTTCAAGAGAAAGATTGGTTCAGATGAATAAGTTTTGACCTACAAAGCTTAGTTAAGGCAAAAAGCTATCGTTAGCATCAAGGAATTGACTATGATAAGACTTTCTCACCTGTCACGATGCTAAATTTTATCAGGATGATGTTAGCTATCGCTGTAATATCCTGTATTTCATAGTGTTAAGTGAGTTCAAGGATCTAAAAATCAGTTTGAGAATTTAGTTAATTAATGACCGAATTAATGGAAGGGAGTACCTCGAAACGTAAATGTCTAAAGAAAAGGGTATGACATTAACGAACGTCTCGAGACAAGATTTATGATACTAAAAGGAATCAAATCAGAGACAATTTTCGGTACAGTTAAGGTGTAGTCTAGAAAATTAAATGATTGTAAGGACCTTCAAAAAGTTAACAGAACCCTAAGAGGGCTCCAATTTTACTTAAAGATCGATCCTGAGGTGATTTTAAGATGAAGCAAAGGTCCTGTGAGGACACTGAGGCAAAAATGTACTTATTGAGTAAACCTTGAGTTATTAAATTTGAATTTTAAGTATCTCGATGAGAATTAATTAAATGTTTGTGGGTGTAATTGCAATTAGATAAAATACCTAAGCGAGATGATGAAGAAATTTTGGAATTAAATAATTTTTTAGGATATTATATCACATAATATATTATATATTTATAATATACTATATAGATATACGCGTGATAGCCAAGGTAGTGAAGCATATATTATATGTATATATGTATGCGTCGTGCCCAAGATGAAAGCAGCTATAAATAGGGTAGCAATTGGAAGGAGAAATGAAAGAAGATGGAAGGAGAGAGCAAGTGGTAGCAATGGCCACAAGCAGCGACAACATGATGGGTGACAATGGTAGCAACGACCGACAAAGGTAAAGTTGGTAGCAGCGGTGGCCAATAGTGCAGTCGTAATGAGCAGCGGTGGCGCAAGAGGTGGCCGGTGGCGGCAGTGCATTCTAGCTGTTCGCATGAAGTGCTAGGAAGCGGCAGTGGGCGGAGGCGCGATGGCGCACAAACGACCGGTGTTGGGTTGGGTGAGCGCGGCCAAACCCTTAGTGGCATAGGAAATAAGCGGAGACTGGCACACGTGGGAGGTGGCCGGCGGCTAGTGTGGCAGTGCAGGGAAGAAGGAGAAGGAAGAAGAAGAAGGGAGGAAAAAAAAGAAAAGAAAAATGGGGAAAGCTTTTGAAAAATTCCAAAAAATTCAGAGAATTAATTTAAGGCTAGAAGAGCATGCCTGAAGCCAGGAAATTATCTAGGGTTTCGAGGTTAGGGCATGCATATGGAGGAAGCCTGAGAGGCCGAGTCAAGGGTACGTTGAGGTTTTGAATTGAGTATATTAAAAGCTTGGTACGAGAATCAAGATATTTTGAGATACGTTCGAGGTAAGTGGTTCGACCCAAAACTTGATTTTATGTAAATGATTTTATCATTTCGTCATGCCTTGTCATGCTATGCATTATGTAGATTGCATATACATGTTATGTTGATGAGAAATGCATATATTCATCGGTGAAGATATTTGTCATGCATTGTATGTTTATTTGGTGACATGAGAAATTGACAGTCTAGCATGGATGTTATATTACATCCCAGCCTTGAAAGAGAGGTTGCCTGAAAAGGAAGGTGGTAAAATGATGGTTAGAATGTTATTTCATCATGGATGTTGTTGAATGTCCTAGCCTCAGAAGGGACGTTGGAAAATTGTGATAGCAAAGGGATTCCCCATGGTTACTAAAGGAAGGTGAAGAGATGATGTTACTATTGCATTTTGAATTCATGCTAAAATCATGTTTATTATGAATCCCTTACTTAGATGATTCAACATCTAACTTGGGTTATGCCCCTGGAACATTCAAACGTTCCAATTGGGGCTTACAACAAAGGGAAGGAAGTGGTTGAGATGTAACGACACGAGATGTTATGTCTGATGGGTTTGGCAAGTTATCCCTGTATTTTGCTTCTTCATGGAGATTCGGTTATATTTTAGTCATGTTGAGAAACTTATGCTCTGTTGGTAAACAGTCTTGTAAAATAAAAGAATGTTATGTATTATGAATTATGTTTGAGAAACAATCATATAATATTGTTATGGTCCAATGTTGTTTTGAGGTTCAATTCTTAGCTTCCGCATTTGATGTTATAATGGTTCTCATTCGAGACAGATGAATGGAAATTTTGGGATGTATATGAGAAATGATATGATTTAGCATTTGTTTTGAAAAGAAAAAAATTATTATCCCAAAATTGTCCTAAGTTATAACATGCTTGGAAAAGTAGGGTGTCACAATCGCTGCTTACTATGGCTATGAGATTTGATAGATGAATGTCAAGAAGACTTTTTTGAATGGTTTTCTTAAAGAAGAGATCTACATGGAATAGCCGAGTGGATTTAAGTTTGTCGATCCTCGTTAGGTGTGTTTGTTGAAAAGATCTATATATGGTCTGAAGCAAGCTTCGAAGAGTTAGAACATCTGTTTTGATCACGAGGTCAAAGGGTTTGGTTTCTTGAGAAATCCAGATGAACCATGTGTATATAAGAAGGCTAGTGGGAGCAATATTGTGTTCCTAATCTTGTATGTAGATGATATTTTAATTATGGGTAATAGTATGGACATGATGATTTCTACAGAAGGCTGATTATCTAAAGTATTCTTCGTGAAGAATTTGGGAGATGCCACTTATATTTTGGGGATTAGACTTTATAGAGATAGAATCAGGAAATTGATAGGTCTCTCCCGGAGCTTGTACATAGAGAAGATGCTAAAGAGGTTTAGCATGTTGAATTCCAAAAGGAGGCAATTACTTGTCTGGGTTGGAGTTCATCTCTCTAAGAAGATGTCCCCTAATACTCCTAAATAGAGGGATCGTATGAGTAAGATACCTTATGCTTCGGTGGTTGGGAGCCTTATGTATGTGATGATATGTACAATGCCAGATAATGCATACATTGTGAGTGTTGTAAGCCAATATCAGTCTGATCCCGGTGAGAGTCATTGGATTGCAGTGAAGTATATTCTGAAGTACTTGCAAAGGACTAAAGATTGCTACTAATTTATGGATGAGGTGATTTCCATGTGGATGGATTCACTGATTTAGATTTTCAATCGGATGTTGATGATCACAAATCAACATTTGGTTTTGTATATCTCTCGAATGGTAGTGCTATGAGCTGATAATCACAGCGAATTCAACCATTGAAGTCGAGTATGTTGTGGCATGTGATGCTGCTAAGGAAGCTGTTTGGATGCGAAAGTTTTTTTTGGAGGTTGACATGGTTTTGACCATTTTGTCACCAGTACCTTTGTATTGTGACAACAATGGAGCTATTACTCAAGTGAAGGAACACATATCTTATTAGAAATCCAAACACATTGACCGTCGGTTTCATTTGATTCGAGAGATTATAGCACGTGAAGACGTGCAGCTATAAAGAATAGATTCAACGAATAATATAGCTGACCTACTCATCAAGGCTATGACTCAGTCACAGCTGGATTGACATCTTGATAAGATAGGTGTCCAATTCTTGCCAATGGTGTAGCTTTAGATGTACATGTGATGTAAATTAGTATTAGTGCAAGTAGGAGATTGTTAGTGTTATATGCCCTGATGCTAGATTTGGATGACATCTAGCTAGCTTTTTTTAATGCATTAATTGTGTTTTTATATAAATCTATAAAAGACAAGGTTTTCTTCATTCATATTTTCTCCAATCAATTATATGAATGAGTCCTTATATCTTTTGTGTGATAATTTTATCTCAAGGTGTTGAGACTGTGTGACAAGATTCTATAGTAATAAAATATCTTAAACTATTTTTAGTCTTTAGATTCTTTGGATGGGGACTCCGATTAAACGAGTATGGACTAGCACAGGGGTTACCACCTCGTTTGGTATGGGGATACCGATGGGAGGATGGTGTGTCACGCGTCATATGGCATGAGATTTCACTAGTAAACCTGTGGGTGGTTGTTGGGGAACGATCAGCCGAATGTGATGCCAATGACTGACCACATGGCATGGTGGATAATGGTCATGTCATTAGGTTGTGATGGTGTGTTGATCCTTAGACTTAAACTGGCATGGTTGTTTTGTGTATTGGTGAGCGGGATTTGCTTATGAGCCGAACCATCCAATTGGGAGGTGGAAACATTCATCTATGTGGTTCCATATTACTAGTATATAGAGACAGGTGTTGGGAATAGGATATGTCGCCCTCGTCGGTATTTGACAGGGTGAACGTCCTATGTGATCTATTATTGATGAGACAAGACAGTCCCTAGCTAGGGAAGATTGAAAGTCAGGAAAAGTGTTTCCTGAGGTGTTATCTAGTCACATTAATGAGGTTTGACACATAGTTACTGAGTTTGTCACTGTATGACTCTAGCTCAGTCAGGATGTTAGGTGATGCTAGAATTATAATACATAATAATCATCAAATGTAATAGGTTCACTTGAAATAAGACTTCACTGCCACCTATATTGTCCTGAATCGCTGTTAGGCGTTATTCAGGAACTCTCAGAACATCGTTGGGATTTAGAGAAGTTTTGGTGATGGATCAAAGGGTTAATCGATACCGAAAAGGGTTTCAATGTTATCTGATTGCTATAGGGTAGTGAACCTAGAAAGTCACACATCGTGTCTCTTAAATGTCTTTAGAATTGATTAGTCAAACTTTGACCATTGGCCCTCTACCAATAGTGTATAGTACATAGTGTGAAATCAATTATTGATTGCACAGTAAGTGGTAGTGACCAAAATTGCACAGTGCATAGTGCATTGTGTGAAATCAATTATTGATTACATAGTAAGAGGCAACAATTGAAATTGCACAATGCATAGTGCATAGTAACTTTTAAATTATTGAGAGAATAATTTGGGGGGGGGGGGGGGGGCTGCACGGATTTAAAATGGAATGCAATTAGGGGAAGAAAAGGGGGAAAATATGAGGGGTTTATAAAATGGTAGAGGCCTTGCCTCTACCCTCTCTAATTTTCTCACCTAGTTCTTCTTTTTTTCTTCTTCTTTCTGCTTCCCTTGAATAATCATAGAAATTATATGTATAATTGTTATGAGTATAATTTTGAGACACAAGCACCATTGATACGTAAATCCTCTGTGTCTAACACGGGGGAAAAGGTGACTGGAACGATACCCTACTGCATACTAAGTGTGGACTGACTAGGACTTGTCACAACATGAGGTGGATTTTGTCTCAATACAAAAATCCATTTTGTATTTTATCCCTTCATCGGGCAGTAGGTATGTATTTATTTATGCATTAAATTATTGAATATGAGTGTTGCTTAAATACCCAAGCTATGTATAGCGTATATATTATATTTCGCTACGTGTATCTGATACACGATAAAAATTTTATTTTTTCCTATACTATCGTACTAGTGATTCCCTTTAACAACCCATATAGATTTAAGAAAATTTGGGTTCCTAAAAAAGAGCTCTATGCTAACATGAACGGACCCAAAGAGGCTTGGGTACCAAAGGGAGCAACTTGATTGTTTTTATGGCAGGTTGCTCTTATCGCCAATATTGTGAGGAGCAAGTGGTTCCTAGATAGTGAATGCTCCAAACACATGATCGGAGATAAGCGTCTCTTCAACAACATCACCTACAAGCAAAGAGGTAATGTTGTTTATGGTGACAACTCAAAAGGAAAAATTCTTGGCATTGGCTCAATTTGTTTTCTAAATTTTATGCTAGATGATGTTGTCTTAGTAGAAGATCTTAAATATAATTTGATTAGCATAAGTCAATTATGTGACAAAGGACATAAAGTAAGCTTTAATGCTAAATCATGTGAAGTATTCTGTCTCAAAATAAATAAATAAAAATAATAGGAAATATGATAAAAAAAAATGTGTATATCATCTATTTAGACTTACCCTTATCTAGTATAGAAAAATATCTAGTATGAACTGTATCTCAAAATACTTGGCTATAGCACAATAGATTAGGTCATGCGAGTATGAATGTTGTAAATAAACTATCCAAACATGATCTTGTAAAAGAATTGGCTAAGCTAAAGTATGAAAAAGATCCAATTTGTGAGGTATGTATCAAAGGCAAAATTTAGAAAATAATTTAATAATTAAAAAATTAAATAAATTAACATTTGTGGTGATTAGGAACCACCAAAAAATTTATTAATTTAATTGTTAGAAAATTAAATTTTGCATTGATTTTTAAAAATTGCCACAAAATTTAGAAAATAATTTAGTAATTAAAAAATAAAATAAAATTAACATTTGCGACAGTTTTGAAGAACTACTGCAAGAAAATATCTAATATTTATATTAAAAATATATAAAATTTTGATAATTTATAAAAAGATATTTTAAAAAATATGCTAACTCTTCTTTTTATTTTTTAATCAATTAATTTATTT
Source organism: Diospyros lotus (assembly GCF_014633365.1). Taxonomy (NCBI): domain Eukaryota; kingdom Viridiplantae; phylum Streptophyta; class Magnoliopsida; order Ericales; family Ebenaceae; genus Diospyros; species Diospyros lotus. Next base: position 18,025,146 of record NC_068339.1, on the reverse strand, counting down.
TTAATTTATTCCAATATTCTTTTTTATTTTATTTACTTTGGGGTCCAAGTGTAATCATGAAAACTTAAGGGGCCTAAGTGTAATTATGAAAACTTGAGTTTGGGGTCCAAGTGTAATTTCCTAAACTTTGGGGGTCAAAATGTAATTCTGGAAACTTAAGTTTAAGGGTCCAAGTATAATTTCTAAAACTTGGGGGTCGAAATGTAATTTTGGAAACTTGACTTTATGGGTCTAAATGTAATTTTAGAAAATAATGGTTGGATTACTATATAATTAATATACGTGGGTATATAATGAGCAAGCTTTCTAGATCAGCTGACTTTGCATGCGCATGTGCGTACGTGGGTTGTATATGGTTAATGGAGAAAGAAAAAAAAAATTGAATTATTGTGTTTTGTCGTTCCCAAGTAAGAATTTTATTTTTGTAGTATGTTAATAGTTGTCTTACCAAAGTTGCTTCAATATCATTACTATCGATGACCCTCTCATGAATCCTCTATGCTAGCGGGGGCTTCAGGAGTTCGAGTCGTTACACTATAGCCCTTAAATCAGAATTTGAAATGAAAAACCTAGGTGTAGCTAAGAGAATACTTGGGATTGATATCATTAGGGATAGAAAGAAATGTACTTTAACCTTGTCTCAATTCGGTTACCTTAAAAAGGTTGTAGAACTCTTTGAAATGACTAATTGTAAACCTATTTCCACTCCTATTCCTCTTCATTTTAAGCTATGTGTTGTTAAGGAGATTTACCCAAGGATGAGGAAGGATACATGAAAAAAGTTCCCTACTTAAATGATGTAGAAAGTCTCATGTATGCAATGATAGGGACAAGGCCATATATTGCATATGGAGTTAGTTTGGTCAGTAGGTTTATGAGTAAGCCTTCCAATGATCATTGGAATGTTGTTAAATGGCTGCTTAGGTATTTGAAAATTTTTGTGAACAAAGGATTGGCATATAGTTCAAACATCAAAGTAACTGCGCAGAGGGTTTTTGTGACTCTGATTATGCAATCGATCTTGATAAATGCAGATTCTTAATCGGTTATGCCTTTACAGTAGGTGGAAATCTAGTAAGTTGGAAATCTAATCTCTAGCATATTGTAGCTCTTTCCACAACCGAGACAAAATATGTGGCTCTTATTGAAGCCATTAAAGAAGCCATTTGGCTGCAGAGGATTACTTAAGAACTTGGAATGGAAAAACAGGTTCTTAAGGTATATTATGACTCATAAAGTGCAATTCACCTCTCTAAAAATAGTGCATTTCATGAGAAGACTAAACATATAGATGTTAGGCTTTATTTTGTGAGAGACATAATAGCTCAAGAGTAGGTTAGAGTTGAGAAGATTTTAACAAATATTAACCCTGCTAATATGCTCACAAAGCCCATTCCTCTAGTAGCTAAGTTTGAGCAGGCATTGACCTTGCTCAATGTCTTTCCTACATAGTTGGTGAGTAATGTAGGACTTTTAGTCATATCCAAGATTAATTTAAAGTCAAGGTGGAATTTTGTTAGGTTTATGACTCAAAATTGAGTCTGTTATAGCCGTTGGAGACTGCAGCTCCACAGACTAATTCCTAACTATTTTTCCTATCCTATTCTACTTTCTAACCTTATAACTATCGAAGTCTCTATAAATATAAGCAGAGTGCGCAAGGATGAAAAAGAAGAAGCTACTGTGATTTCTTACTCTCCAAAGGTGTGTATCGTTGGGTTTTGAGAAAAGATCGAGAAAATTAAGAGTGCTAGGTATGCTCGAGAAATTGAGCTTGTATTTCTGTTAATTCTTGGAGTGCTTCTTAAGAGATTTTCTCTGTAATCTTTGTGATTCATTGTCTAGTGGATTGACTAAGGGAAATCCCATACTTTGAGTAGGATTCTTTTTAGGAACCGAACATGTAAACATCTGTGTTCATTCGTGTGTGTGTGTGTGTGTGTGTGTTGTATTCCTCTTCTTGTTCTGTATTTTTCTTCTCTTCTTTGTGTTCAATTAGTTCTATTCTTTAAGCCTATCGATCCACGGAATTCTATAAGCAAGTCGACAAATAATCAACATGTGCAGATTTCCTTGCCTTTCTTCTTAAGTCTTAAGCTTTTATAAAAGGCTAAGAGCAGCAAGAGATGAAGCTATCGTTCAAAGATTAATGAAAGCTACTGGTGTTGTTCCAAACCCAGCAAGCTATTTTTTTAGCCAACGCTTGAAGTGAGTATTCTTCATTCTTAATCTTTTTCACTTCCAAGCTATTATCTGGTGAGATTAATTATATATCTTTCTAAAAGAGATTTGAGTGTTTTATTCATTCATTCTTCGAACTCTCTTTTCTCTAAGAGAAAAGTGATTTATATATCTTATATTTTTCTCTTGAGATATCCTTGCACACGTTTTGTGTAAACTTGTAAAAGGTTATGGTTGCGCCTTTGAAAAGCAATGTATTGGTTGTGGCTGAACCTCTTATGAAAAAGCCTCATGTAAAGGTTTCTACTTAACTCGTGAAAAGTTGAGGTTACTACTTAACTTGTGACAAGCAAATGTTACCGCTTAGCCCGTGAAAAGCGAAGGTTCCTACTTAGCGTGTAAAAGTGGAGGTTACTGTTTAGCCTGTAAAAGAATGAGTTCCTACTTAGCTCGTTAAAAGTGAAAGTTATAGTTGAACATGTAAAAACTACTATTCTTAGTGGATGTTTTCAAAATCCTTAGTGAAGAGCTAAGGTAATAGACTAAGCCAGTTGGCTAAACTACTCAAAAATTATTGTGTCAGTGGTGATTTTTTTCTATATTCTTTCTAGCAGCATGTTTCTTTATATGTTATGTATATATCTTTCATACATAAATTCAACATATCACATTGTTTTTAAAATTGTCATTAAAACGTTTTTATGGTCAAAATTATCTTAAATATCATACTCTTTTACATTTTCAATATTATTTCATAATCTTCTCATTTTAAATATACTTCTTCATCTTAACATAAAAAATTATATGTATAAAATCTATTTCACAAACAGTTTTCATAAAACATCTATTTCAATCTCTTCTATGCTCTTTCATGAAAGTTCCATCAGCATTCTCTTTTGATCTAGTTTTCATTAGTTACATAAAAAGATTTTCAAACATTTGTTTTGCTACATACAAATATGCTTCCTAAACATCTTTCTAATATACATACATTCTCATATCAATATCTTCATATACAAATCAAATGTCAAAAATGTTTTCTTAATTTATCTTTTATGAGAAATCATGTGTGTTGTTTAAGAATTCTTATTTAGTTTATTCATCGCTACACATGTTTATAGTTTACTATATCATAATCTTCCAAATATTTTCATTATTTATAAAAATATCCAAAACATCCAATTCACCCCTTCTTGGGTAATCTTTCAGGGTGGTATGTGGAATAGGCTTGGGAGATCATGAACTATAGATGCACGACAATCATGCCACAAGTCTATAAATCAATAATGGTGGTTACTTTCAATTGCAGTGGTGCTTGTCTTATCTATCTTGTCATGCAATGCTACCTCTATATGGTAGGAGAGATTTCTTACACCATATCAAACTACAACAAGCATCAGGATGGAAGGTGCCACTCGACAATGATGAAACAAATGAGTTACATGTAACGACCCATTAGTGAGCCTAGACGTTATGGCTATTTTATTTTCAAGCATTGGAAATTTTTCCCTATTAGAATAAATGTGAAAGATATTTTTATGTGACAAATTTATGTAAGTAAATTTTGTGGATAAATTATAAGTGTTATTATTATATGTGGGAAGCTAAAATAAGCCCATCTCTAATGAATTGGGGCTTTGAAATTGGGTTAGACCCAAGTATGAAATTGTGCATACCTAATTAAGTGAAGTTGTAAAGCCCATTGGGGCTTATGATGGAAATGGGCCATTATATTTAATTGGGTAAATTATTTGGGCTTGGGCCCATGTATTTATGTAACGGCTTGCCTCTCGAAGCCCCCGCTAGCATAGAGGATCCGTGAGAGGGTCACTAATAGAATGATATTAAAGCAATTCAAACCAAAACCCTCATTAATATACACATATCTCTCATATGAAAACATCACGACATAACAATTAAGCATATACATCCCATCAGAATAAAAGATACTTCCTTTGAATATTATACATCAAGTTATAGCCACAAAACATATACGTCCCTTCATGGAACAAGATCCAACTACCTCTAGCATTTCATCACAAAAGTCCTCAAGACATTCTCTTTAGGTGAGCTCTGTACACATCTACTAACAAAAGATCAACCCCTACTAGACTCGCCCTTAGCCTTATCTTGGTCTTTACTTGGAATGATGGAAAGCAAGAGTGAGTCACAAGACTCAGCAAGTATATAGAAATAACAGGAAATGGTTACGGCTGGACTTCTCCAGAACATCATGCAGTATATTGAAACACACGCCAACCTCGTATACATAAACGACACACAATCCATGCCATGTGATTACATATCACGATACCCAGCCATAACATAAATGCACAGATGCACACATAAGGTCATTAGGCCCCACATAATATGCATACACTAGCACCCAAGACTCTATATACAAACCTGCTAGTAGCCAAGGATAGGCTACCAAATCAATATCACGAGCCCATGGCTCCCATACCACATCCACAAATAGCATATCAATCACCGTCGTCATCACGTGCCAAAGCACTCACAATCACATCACATCACGTCGAGCCCCCGGTGCATATATCAAGATCTCATATCACATAATAATGGAAGTCGTGCTTCCTTTCCATCATTTTCCACAACCTCTCCATGCAATGTTACACATAAGAAATGCAATGGCTCTTGCAGTATTAACGTGATGGCAAGGCCCCCATAAGCCGAGCATCAAGCCATGCTACACCCATGTAAAAATTCACACATAAAAGAATGCTCTAAATGCATATGCTCGCCTATCATACATAAGTCAGCACTCAACAGGCCAACTATGTCATGCCAATACTCATACCCCCAACACATACAAAGCATGACCCCCAATGAATGCACCCCATGGCCCAACATCATCCTGCGAAAGAATATAGTAACATAACGCAATGAAATAAAACAATAAGCATAATTACACAACCAACCATCTGGAACCTATCCCCTTAGGGTACAACATCATTCAACAAAGAAATGTAGGGAGGACAAGCCCTACTTGGCCAGTGAATACAAAATGCATCAACAATGCTCAAGAAAACCCTTCTAACCTCTCAAGGAACTATATCTAGAAGTATCATCATTTATTCTATAAATTTATCTCATCATACTCCAATTATACACCAAAGTAAGTTATTTATCTCCCAAAAAATCAGATCAAGGCAGATCACTCAAAATGGAAGAACTCCATATTCTAGGCCAAGATTGGTAGGGTTGCCATGACTTCAAAACATAATCAAATTATCCAATATATATACAAAAAAAAAAAAAAAAACTTAAGGAGTCTAGTTTACGGGATAAAAAATAGATTTGAATTTGGATAATACCACATGAAGTTATGCCCCAAAAATCGGAGCGCTATCGGATTGAAACAGAAATCCCAGATTTCAAGGTGGTAATTCACAGGGAATCTACAGGAAAAATACTTCTCCAAATAACCCAAATCACATATTAAAAAAAATCCTATTGAGTCTATTTTACAACGCTTTAAACGGTTTTCAAATTCGATATTTCTACAAAAAGTTATGCTTGAAATAGCAGAGCATGCGCAAGTTGTAAACTCGAAAAACAGTCGATCGATGGAAAGGAAACTGTCGACCGACAGTGGCTTTGACACCCAAATTGTCGACTGATTAAGGCAACGATCAACCGACAGAACCCTTTACACCTAACTATCAACCGATTATGGAAAAATAGTCGATTGGCAGCAAGGAGAATCCCCCGAAACTCATCCCAAACTTTCACACCAACCCCAAACACTTGCACAAACTCCACCATAATAAGAAAACACCACTTTCTTTCAGTTTATGAGGTAGAACAAGCCCAAACACTTGCACAAACTCCACCATAACAAGAAAACACCACTTTCTTTCAGTTTATGAGGTAGAACGAGCTCTATTTTGAGACTCAAAGGAAACTAACAAGATTAAACCAAGGAAGGGAAATATTTACAATCATCTCTACATAGGACCCTCAAACACCAAATCCTTGCAAAACATGGATATTTTTGGCTCTATTCTTCACAACAACAAGAACCAAGAATGTAGAAGCATAGGAGAAGAGTAGAACTTGCCTTTAAAAGCTTTTCCTTTTAAGGTCTTACTTGAAGGAGACCACCACAAAAGTATTACTTCACTCCACACCTCCAAAATAGGGAAACCAAACAAGAGAAGAGAAGAAACTACCTCCACCTTGCACAATCTCTCTTGGAACACCAAAATGAAGAGAAAAAGAAGAAGAGGAAATTGAGAACCAAGCCCTAGCCCTCCGTTGCTCTCACTCTCGATCACCTTCTCTTCTTTTCTTCTCTTTTTCCTTTCTTTCCCACTTATATGCATGACCCAACTCACGCGCGCGCACACACACATATATATATAATACATTCCTAATTACCAATATGCCTTTAATACATAATAACTTAAATGGAAAATGCTTATATGCAAATAATAGCTTGGCTTGAATTAAATACCACAAACTCTCCAAATAATAGCCACACTCATACCTTGCATATAATTGTGGGTCCCACTTTCACTTAAGTCAAACCTTTGACTTTTCCCACATTTCCATTCCCTTTGCCACATCGCCCAAGACATCACATATAGCTCCTCCAAATTATTACTCCAATCAAAGAAATATTTTATCTCCATGATAATATCATCCGAGCAACTTAAACCCAAATTCGGGTTGTTACAATTTATATGAGTGGAATGAAATAAATGGAAAAGAAAGAAAAATGGAAAAAGTAAAAAATGGGCATGCTTTATGATTAAAGGTAAGGGCAAAAATGGAGATTGGCATAATTGGTTTGATAAAGAAATTGAGAAAAGAAATAAGAAAAAATGCAAAATGACCATAAGGGGCATGAGATATTTGTGTGTGTGTGTGTGTGTTTTATGTGGAGGGTAATATGGTAATTACCTAAGGGGAGAGTGGTTGGCAGACCACTCCCTCCCCCTCACCTCTCCATGCCTTGTCTAATTCTCCCTTCCTCATTCCCAATCTCTCCATCTCTTGTGACTTTCTTCTTCTTCTTCTTCCATTATGCTTGAATGAATTAAAGCTTCAAAGGTGAAGGGATTTGCAACTTCGAGGAGGAGGCTTCTTCGTCTCTTCGGTTTAAGCTTCAAAAGGCAAGTTCTCCTCACACTTTTATTTATATATATATATATATATATATTGTGCAAGTTTCATTTTTCCCTTGTTCTCTTCTAAAGAACCCATTTCGGTTGCAAAGTGATGCATATATTCATAGTTAGTATTTTCTTGTGGTGGTGAGAACCATCTTTTCCAATGGTTGCTAAGTCTTTCATATTTTTCTCAAGTTATGGGTCTCTTCTTGAGTCATTGTGGTGTCCCGTTGATGGTTTTGTTGGGGCTTATTTACCCCATATTTTATTCATGGAATGACATTTGTGGGTTAGGAAGTTAGAATGAGAGTTTTTGGGTGTTTTGTGTTCATTTCGTGCATTTCGGGTTGCGTTGAGTCGACTTGTTTGTGGGTTAAGTCGATTCAGCCAAAGTTGGTTTCTTTTGGTCGTTTTTCCCCATTTTTGGCCAAGTCGACTCGGCCGCGATTTGACTACACTGCGCATGTTTTGCTATTTTGTCCATAACTTTTGATATAGAAGTCGAAATTGAGATCCGTTTGAAGCATCATAATCTAGACTTCAAGGAATTCAATTTGATATACAATATCATATATTTTTGTTATGATTTGAGTTGGTTAATAATTTTCTTAATCCAAATTAAGTAAGATTGTTAAAGTAAATTGTTTTTAAATGCTTCCTTTGATATCCCTCAATCCTATAAAATGATAGGATGTGGTTGAAGACACCTATACATATATACATGGGATTCATGTGATAATAGCGTAAATGAGTTGCATGAGGAAGCATGATAATCATTTGGGAAGTTAATAAGAAATGTTCCTTGTTGGCATGTCCATTGTAGCTCATGTGTGATGCATGACTATCACTATATGAATAATTGCCCTTAAAAAATGGAGTTTCCATGAATGGATGTGAATGAAGTCATATACATGATCATGATATGATGTGGCCTAGAATCCTAGTAGGTGATTTTAGGTATGTTGTTGTGAAATTGTGAAGATGCTAGAATGTGTATGCATAACATATGTATGTATGTATATATATTGCCTTTGCACACCTATTATTTTGCGAGGAAGAAAGTAGGTGGATAGTCCCAAGGCATGCCATGTTAAGAAAGGCGGTTCGTCTACAAATAAATAAATGTGAAAAAAGGCGGCTTGTCCACAAGGAAGAAACAAAAGGGCATCTCCTACCAAGGTGGCTCACCCGCATTTGTTTTTGGTATGTGCATCATGTACTTTCTTATGCTATGGATTATGTTTATTAAGTGCGTTGCACTATGATGTCAAGTGTGTGAATGTTACTTGTTGTAATTGTGCTTGCGGTTGTGTTGCATTGCATTGCGTAATCAAATTGCAAAAGGCGGTGTATCCGTAAAAGAGAGGTGTGTTCGCAAAATGGTGATGTGTCCGCATTATTTTTGTGCTATAAGCTATGTTGATAAAATGGCTTTGTGCTATGGTCTAAGTGGGTGAATGTTATCTCCCATGGTAAAGTGTGTGAATTTTTGGTAAGAAAAGAAAGCACGACATATATAAATTGAATCATGGTTAATGAAGAAGGCATGGATTGGTGTGTCATTTATGCTCAATGCTTGGGGTAAGTCTAGTCATATCCAGTTTTCATTATTTTTATACACTTGTCGAGCCTTATGGCTTACTTTGAAAGATGTGTTTTGATGAAATGTAATGAATGATAATTTATTGGGAGATGATGTTGTCAAGTGTGGAAGGCATGAACTCAATTGAGGTTTAGTGGTCAGGTAGTGAGTTCCTTTGGCTCTTTATTATTCATGCCTTCGTATATTGATCTTGTCATAATTTCCTTTTGCTATATACTTGCTGAGTCTTGTCAAGTGTGGAAGGCATGAACTCAATTGAGGTTTAGTGGCCAGGTAGTGAGTTCCTTTGGCTCTTTATTATTCATGCCTTCGTATATTGATCTTGTCATAATTTCCTTTTGCTATATACTTGCTGAGTCTTGTGGCTCACCCTTGCTTCTTTTGTCATTCCAAGGAAAAAGGAAAATAATTATTTGGGGCGAATTCTGGATAGATGTGTACAGAGATGTCCCGGCCTCAAAGATCCATGGGTGTAGTTTTGAGGGTATGAGTAAAGGGCTTCATGATGTATTTAAAGTTAGTGCCCTTGTATATTTTAAAATGTATGGATTGTAAACCTGAGCTTATAATGTAAAGAATGATGTATAATATCTATTTTGACCGGCTCCTATTGATAGTGAGCAAATACAAGAATGAGAAGAATTTTTGGCAAATTTTGAGTGATATTTGTATCTGTATCCATTTTGAATGGATCTTCTCTCGAACTTCTTATGCTAACGGGTATAATCTAGAAGCAAGCTTGACATTACACCTTTTGAACTCCAAATGTCCCATCCCTCAAGGTAGACAAAAGGTAGGTATGTCTATATTATACGACTCTCATATAAGCTATTGTATGTAATATAGACAAACGAATTACAAATTGCTCCATATGAACATATGTATATATATGATAGCATAGATATATATATTTATATATGTGGTCATGTGTATATATATAATTTATATATATGAAAGGAATATACATATGATATATATATACATATGAACATATATATCTTTAAGACAATATGCATATATACATTAACATACATATATATATATATATATACATATACACATGACATATATGCATTCCTTTCATATACATGTATATAAATTAACTTACATATACATGTACACATATCCCATATGTACATTCCTTTTATATATATAGATTAACATATGTATATAATACATGTATACATATAATTATAACATATGTACCATCCAAATGTGTATAAATTACCATATATATACATATAAATTAATATATAAACATATATATACCCATATACATATAAAGGTGTACATATGTATATATACAAAGATATATTGTATATGCATATATATGTATCTATATGTACAAAACAATATAAAATATACTTGTAAAGCAGCTACTGCTTGTCATTCGCCATTTGTTGTCACCTTTGAGTACTTGGTTGTCGTCGCTAAAGCTCTCTGATCGGAAAGTATTGTTTGCAAAGTGAGGAAAAAGAGAGGCTTGCGTGCTTTTATTGGTCAGTCAAATTAAAATGAAGTTGTTTAGGAAAAAATACTTATATGTTGGGCATTTTTAGTGTAAAGTATATACGCTTTTGTTGAGAACGTTTCTTAAGATCGTAATCGAACTAATTCAAGCCGAGTTTTGCTGAGGTTAGGCTTGGCTCGGCGAGCTTGAGCTCTACTCTATCCTTAAAGCTCAGGTTGAGCTCGATCTTTACACGAGTTCGAGTTTGGGCTCGCCAAGTTAGCTCAAGCTTGAGTTTTGGCTCGACAAGCTTTTGGTGAGCTCGAGCTTGGGCTTGAACTCGAATTTGTCAGAATTATGTTTAAACAAACTTGATAATCTTATATGCAACTAATCAACAGATATAAATTTAAATCGAACTTAATAATCAACAAATCCCAAAAGTAAACTAGGTATTAATTGATTAATCTTCAAGTTACAACATATCTTATTATCAATACATTTTAATGGAGAAAGTGCATTAAAATTTTGCATTAATTTCTTATCGTCAAAACATTCTCAAAATCAAACTTAACAAAATTTAATGATATTATTATAATAATTTAACGTTTGATAAATTTATGTTAAATAATATTTTTATAAAATTATGAATAAATTTATTAATATACTTATAAATGAGTCTATTCACGAACTTCTAATCGAGCTTACTAGCCAGCTTCTAATTGAGCCAACTCGCAAGCTAACGAACTGATATTTATTGAACTCAAACTCGATTCGTTTACAAATTAAGATTTAAAATTAGGTTTAAATTCAACTCATTTAATTTAACGAACAAACTCGAACAATTTTTTATCGAACCAAACACCAAACCGTTCGGGTTGATTTGCAAGCCTAGTGTTTCTATTTCTGCCACACACCTTAAAGCATCTCTAACGGGGAATGGCATCTGGGGTGCTATTTCCATAACTGCCGAAATGGCACCCCAGATTAAAAATCAACCACTCCAATGGGGGTGGCATATGGGGTTGCAAAATAGCAACAACCCTCTTGAGGTGCCATTTTTACAACCATTAGACAGAGAAAAAGGAAGAGATACAAACTCCAACTGCCATTTCCAAAGACAGAGGGTCCGAGGGGTTTTCAGGCGAGGCGTGAGACGGAGCAAGAGAAAGCCAGATAAGCAGCGAGCAACTGAGGGTCCAAGGGGCGAGGGCCAAGGTGAGGTGGCTACTCCAACGAGTGATGGAGCGAGAAGAATCAAGAGAGGCAACAAGCGAGAGCAATGCGAGCAACCAAGGGGAGAGTTGGCGAGGGTGAGGCGGCGATCGACAAGGGCAAAACCAGTAAGGAGCGACTGAGCGAGGGCGAGCCGCAAAGACGAGGGGGATGAGCTGCCGAGGGGAAGAAGGCGCAGAAGGGGGAAAGAAGCTTCTAGAGAAGCAGAAGGTTATATATAATTAATTATATATATAATTATTTTTATTTTAGTTAATTAATTATCAATTATATATAAAAATAAATGTTTTTATTTTAGTTAATTGTTAGAATTTAAATTGATTATTTTATGTTAGAATTATATATTTTGATTTTAATTTAAAATAAGTATTTTAGTTAATTGTTAGAGTTTAAATTAATTAATTATTTGAATTTAAAATTTGAAAAAAATATTAAAATATTAAATGACATCTTTATTTGGTACCTACCATTGAAACAGATTTATCTTTTAGAAGTATAACACTATTTAAAGTTGTAAATAAGTAATTTAACACTCCAAAATAGCACTCCCTCTTGGAGATGCTCTCGTGCCCTTGTGGCATACTCAAGTGACAATTCACTAAATTTTTAATAAATATATTTGGATCACTATTATTTGAACAACATTTTAAAAAATAATATTATTTAAATAAAAAAAACCCCTAAAAGACTATTCAATTTTTATTCCATCATATGGCACGTACGGTAATTACCACGCCAGCTAGTTATTAGGAAGATTTTTTGAAGGGTGGTATTAATTGGGAGAATCAAGGTGGTGTGGGGCATGAGGATAGAACCCTGCATTAAGCAACAACACACTGTCCCACAACCCACGTGCAGGGACTGGTTCCACCGTAGCTTTAAGGACACTGTCCGTCCCCACCTCAAGATCTCTCAATATATATTTGTACCGTCGAGAAAGTTCGTTCTATGTGTACGCACTACACACCCTAAATCAGCGCGTGAATTTCCCGTCATATATCCCCCAAAACCCTTTTATTTGGCTTGACCAAATAACCTGTTCTTCGGGGTCCTGTATATTGTTTTATAATTTGGTTTTTGATTATCCCCATTTATATTATGATACATCCACAAAAAAATTTCATAGATGTTGTAAATCTTTTCTTGTTTAATCCTTAATCAAAAGCTCCGCTTATTAATTTATAAAAACCCAACAGGAAGACCGGTTCTGTGTTTCAAGTGTAACATATCATTTTTACACAAATAAAAGGTTGTTTGAAGAAGAAAATTACTTTTTACAGGAAATGGCTTTGGGTATGGAGGGTTGATGGAGATGGCGATTAAGTTCCATGCATCAATCTTCAGGGCATTTGGTAATCTTCCTGTATATATATATATATATATATGCAAATTAAGCAAGCTTCAGTTCAGTTGTTTGGAAGGAGGAATGTACTGGCCAGTACCAGTGTGGAAGGTGTCTATAGTAAATGAAATATAAATGATCATCCATGAATCTACCACCACAACTGATGAAAAGAAAAAATATGGATCCCCTTAAGATATGATTTGACATGAAATATATTTATTACCTCTTGTTTGGTCGTTGGGAAAGTTTTCTTTCTAGTCCCACAACTTTTCTGCGATAGCAACAAGAAGCACATATAAAGAATTTGAATGAGGAAGAGAGAAAGCAACAGAAGAAGCGATTTTACATAACCTAGAAAAGGGAAAATGGCTAGTCCGACAGGGAGGACCTTGATCTTCAATTTCATTTGTTCGTGGTGGCCTTGCTTTGGAATAACTGTAAATGTTGGCCCTCCATCTAGTACTGTTGAGGATTCCCATTCCTCCTCAGCATGGATTCCAGTTTCCGGGAAAACTTACTTTAATTTCTCAAACACTTGCAATGATATGTATCGCTCTATTGACAAATTATGAGCCTTATTAACTGCATATATAATTCTCTAATCATTTTGTAATGCATCACATTAGTTCACCCTTTTCGTTTTCTTCTCTTCCTTTTGGTGCCTCTTCACAGCTGTTGCACACTGCAAGCTGGCCTTTTGTTTTTATTTGCTTATTTATTAGGCTTCTTGCATAGTCCAATCAGGGAAGATACAAGGGACCTGTGACTCTCTTTTGCTGGCTCCAGTTTATGAAAAGAAAATTGATACTTTTACATAATTATATTTTTGTACACGTCACTAGAATGATTTGTTAGTGATAATTATATGAAGCCCTTTAACAGATTTTCATTTTTAAAAGTATGATAATTAATTAATATTTTATATGTACGAATATATGTCTTAATTTACAGTGCCACTGATCTATACTATATGAAGGTTTTGCATGTATTACTTGAATTTAAGGATTCTGAAGGTATGTTTAATTAACACTTTTTAAGCGAATTTATGTGACGTTAATAAGTGTTTTTCTTCTCTTTTTTTTCCTAAAACATATATAAGATATTACAATTAATTAAAATGATATAACTGGCCAAAGGTTGGAAAGTCTCCTATCATGAGCCATAGGTTCTCTGTCAACAAACCATAGGGTTGAATGTGGCCGCACAACCCATTTTTCATTGGTCATCGTTTGTCGGTAATCCTCCTTTCTTCTTCCCTCCGTAGGGTCCTTTATGATATAGGGTCCTTCTCAAAACTCTGTCGATTTCATTATTTTTTCCCTAGTCTGCTCACTCTACCCCCTAATATTGCCTATCACCCATTCATTGCCTCCCATTTCTTAGACAATCTAATTAGTTGGCCTTGGTTTCACTTCTTTTCATTTGCTTCACACCTTTTCTGCCACTTTTATTGGCTTGTTTTGCTTTTTTTCCCTTTACTTGGCACATGATTTGTTCGTGCATTATTGTCTCTACCATTTGGCGCCTCTACTATTCTTCCCGGTACCTCCCCTCTTTGCCACCTTCATATTGTGTTGCTTCTTTGTTCTTTGCCCACATTCTAATCGTCACCATGGGTAACCTCTAGCTAATTAAGCCCCTAATTGAGCCTACGTGTTGTGGTCAAGTCTCCATCGTCCAAGCCTTTCTGGTCTAAGTCCTTGATCTTGAATACTTATGTTGAATGTGTAATCGGAAATTTCTAATTTTCTACATTTCATAGACATTAAACATAAACAAGATCATGAAATTTGTATAGTTTCATACTAATTAAATTGTATACTATGAAAATAAACTTGTACCCTAATTAACCGATGATGAGGACATCATAGTTTTCTTCGTTAGAGAGTAAAAAGAGTCCAGTTTGATATCCCTCTCCAAGCCTTAATTGACAACAACAATAATGATGGTTGTTCATTTGATGGCTTGATATCACTATATATAGGAAGAGAGAGGACCGTAACCGCCCTTATGTAGTAGTTGGGTAGTTTCTCCCATTGAAATAACCACCTCTCACTACCCCATTATCCCACTAATCAGGTCACTTAATTGGAAATAAATCTTACATCCCCCCATTTATCTCAATTATTATATATAATGATAATAGTTGATAACATCATAACATAACAAATTGTTCAGTGTGAGTTATGGCGATTATGCACTATTTAAGGTCGTGTACTCCTTTCCATATACCACAACACCTACAACTTATCACAAATCCATAATGGTTCACAATAGTGTTTGTAAAGATTTTTCATTTTTACTTGAAAACAATAATGTGTACACAAATATAAGAAACGGGAAAAACATAATATATGTCAAAAACACATAATTGAGGTCAAGGTGTCATCGCAACATTAATCATCATTACAACCAAGTCCTATTCTGTATACATGTTCCTTAAATAACTTAGGTTGTAAATATTTCGTTAAAGGATATGTTATCATGAGATTCGTCCTTATGTGATCAATTAACATTATATGTTTCTGAACTTCCTCCTTAAAGACATAATATTTTAATTCCATGTGTTTGACACCTCTTGAGTATTTGTCATTTTTGGAGAAGAAAATTGTTGTAGAACTACTATAATAAATTTTCAGCAGCTTGCTTACAGTGTCAATAACCCCAAACCCTAAAATAAAGTTCCATAACCATAGTGCATGGATTGTGGCTTCAAAAAATGCCACAAACTCTGCCTATATGGTTAATGCAGCAATGACAAATTGTTTTACACTCTTCCAAGATATTGCTCATTCTGCTAATAGAAGTAGATATCTAAATGTGGACTTTCTATTATAAAGGCATTTAGCAAAATTTGAATTCAAGTATCCAACTACTTCTAAAATCTTGGATCTTCTATACATGAGCATATAATTCTTTGTTCCTTATAGATACCTCAACACTTTCTTTGCAACTTTTCAATGATCCAAGCCTGAATTACTTTGATAATTGCCTAGCATGCTAACTGCAAAACTTATGTCTGGCCTAGTGCAGGTCTACACATACATAAAACTATCAACAACTGAAACACATGGAATTGCTTCCATATGATTTCGTTCCACACCATTCTTTGGACATTGCATAAGGATGAATTTGTCTCCTTTTCATACTTGAGCAATTCTAGCTACACACTTATACATGTTAAATCTCTCTAGAATTTTTTCAATATAAGCTTTTTGAGACAATCCTAACATTCCTTGTGATTTGTCCTAGAATATTTCAATTCCTATCACATGAGATGCCTCTCCCATATCTTTCATTTCGAAATTCTTTGAGAGAAAATCTTTAGTCTCATATAATATGCCCAAATCATTAGCAGCAAGCAAGATATCATCAACATATAGAACTAAAAAAATAAATTTGCTTCCACTAACCTTTTGGTATATACATCGATCGACGATATTTTTCTTAAATCCAAAAGACATTATGCTATCATTAAACTTGATGTACCATTGTTGAGAAGCTTGTTTAAGTACTCCATATATTGATTTCTTAAGTTTACACACCATATGACTTTTGTTTTTTATGAAAAAAACCCTCAAGTTGATCCATATAAACTTCCTCCTCCAAATCCCATTAAGAAAAGTTATTTTTACATCCATTTAATGTAATTTCAAATCATACTAAGCCACCAATGCCATAATTATCCTCCGTGAATCTTTCTTTGAGACAGGCGAAAATCTCTCTTTATTATAATCAATGCCATATTTTTTAGTATAACTCTTGGCAACCAATTTAGTTTTATATTGTTCGATGTGGTCATTTTAGTAGCATTTGGTCTTAAAAACCCATTAATTTACCCTAATTCTTTTACAATCTTAGCAACTCAACGAGATCCAAACATCATTCTATTCCATGGATTTTAACTCATTTTTAATAGCATCAATCCACTTATCAGATTGTTCACTTCCTATGGCTTGTGAAGACGAAATTGGATTTTTGTTGATTCCAAATCAAAATCTGACTCTTGCAACTAAACCACATAATCATCCAAATTGGCGGATCTCATTATTCTTTAAGATCTCCTCAATGTCATTTCTTGAGGTTGATCTTCATTAGCCATTTGTGAGCTAGTACCTTCAGGTAGTGATTCTTCAATCACTTGTTATTCAATACTGTTTGGAAGATCTTTAATACTGGGAACAACATTTGGTATAAAAGTGGAAAAAGAAGCAGGTATGGGTAAAGGGACATCTACCCTAATTGCCTTTATTACCTCATCATGATGTTTCTTTATTTCCATATTTTGGCATTCATCACTCCCACTAACTTCACCATTCTCTAAGAATCTTGCGTTACTAGTTTTCACAATTTTCAAACTATGGTTTGGATAGTCAAATATGTACCCTTAGACTTCTCTAGGTAACCAATAAAGTAATCACTTGTCGTTCGAGATTCTAGTTTCCTTTCATGTGAATTATATTTTCTCGCTTCCACTAGACAACTCCAAACATGTAGGTGCCTTAAGATAGGTTTTCTCCCTGTCCACAATTCAAAATGGGTTTTTTGAACTATCTTACTAGGAACCCTATTTAATAAATATGTTATAGTTTTGAGTGCATACATATACAAAAATTTGTCTAACAAAGAATTACTCATCATGCTCCAAACTATATCCATTTATGTTAGATTACACCTCTCTACTAGCATAGTATATTGTGCACATATGCCTTGACTTTCGAGGAGTTTACCAAATGGACTTGGACACTAACCTAACTTAGAATACTTTCCATAATATTCACTAATTCTATCAGATCTAAAAACTTTTTATCTTTCTCAACCTCCATTATGTAAGCTTCAAGAGCATGTACTAATTGAGATTTTTCATGAAGTAAATAGACATAACCATAATGTGATAAGTCATCTATAAAGATAATAAAATATTTCTCTACATTATGAGTTCAAGTGTCAAATGGTCGTTCACAAATATACATTATGAGTTAGAGTGTGTATAAATTCAAGAAGCTGGGTACTTTTTGTGGCTTGTTTCTTACTGTGTCTACTTTGCTTACCTTTAATTTAATGCAATCCACACACATTCCTAGATTAGTAAAGTCCAAGTTAGACAAAATTTCATTATTTACTAATCTCATTATCCTTTCTTTGGATACATGTAGGGTTGGTAATGGTTCAGTTTGGTTTCAGTTTTTGCCAAAACCATAACCAAACCAAACTTAAATTACTAAAACCATAACCAAACCATTACCCATTTGGTTTTAAAAATTTAAAACCATAACCAAACCATTCGGTTTCGGTTCGGTTTCGATTTAACCATGGTTTTTTTAGTTTAATCCATATCAACAAACAAAGACAAATAGCATTCATAAATTTTTTTGATAATTTCACAACAAACAAAGATAAATTCTAATAAAGTTACCTTATTCTTGCATAAAGTTACAAAACTTATTGGATATAAAATCACATTTCTAAACCTACAATTGTTAAGATCAATAAATTAATATGTGCAATTTTGTAATTTAAGCTAAAAAAAATTAGTTACGAAAGTTAATACCTTCATCAACAACATTAATATATTTTTCGTAAATTGATGCATATCCATCTGAAATGAATGAGCCAACTCCATCTAACAAAATTATAAATATAAAAAATAAATTAATATGAAGAGAGATGAGGCAGAGAGTAAGAGGCAGCGAGGGTGAGAGAGATCGAGGGCGAGCGAGAGCAAGAGGGGCCGAGCCCTAGCGAGAGCAAGAGAGATCTAGCGAGGGCAAGTGAGAGCGAGAGAGATGCAGAGAGCGAGGGCGATTGGCGAGCTCGCGCGGAGGAGCAAGAGAAATAAGGCAGAAAAGGTTAGAGAGATTGAGGGCAAGCGAGAGCAGGGGCCGAGCCCTAGCAAGAGCAAGAGAGATCCAGCGAGGGCGAGCGAGAGCAAGAGACATGCAGAGAGCAAGGGCGAGGGTAGGTGAACGAGCGAGAGGCAGCGAGGGTGAGAGAGAGTGAGAGTGAGGTTGAGAGAGGAAGGAGAAGAGAAGAGGAGAAGGGTTTGCAAGCAAGGCAATTGGGCTGGGATGGGCTAACCACAGGTGGGCGGGGTTGTATATAATATATATTATATATACGTATTATACATATTATATTATATATAATATATTATATATATATATTCGGTTCGATTCGGTTACCCACCATTCGGTTCGGTTTCGATTCGAGTTTTGGTTTGGTTTTAGTGAAAACCATAACCAAACCATACCCATTGAAACAATGTTCGGTTTTTCTCCGAACCAAACCATTATCCAGTTAAACGGTTTTTAACCGCATTGACCGGTTCGATTCCCCACGGTTTCGGTTGCAATTGCCATCCCTAGATACATGATCCAAATGCTTATGCCACAAATAAGCAAAATTTTCATTCAATATGCTATGCTTAATTCCAATATTATGATGCACAGTATGTAGGGAATTAGAAAAAACATTATCAAGTTTTGATCAATTTATATAAACCATCGGTAAGAACACCAAAACCAACAACCCTAGCATTCTTAAATAAATTGTAACTCCCAAATCCAACCTTTACATAAAAATCAGAAACAACCAAATTTGAAACAAAAATAAGGTTTCTAGAAATCGAAGGTACATAAAGAGTCTCTAATAGGTCTAAGTGATAATTAGTATCCAAGACCAACCTGTAAGTCTCTATACCTTCAATTAGAGCCTTCATATGATTTCTCATGAATAGAAAATCTTCAGTTGGATTTATGATTCGGATCGTAATGAATCCATGCCTCATATTAGACATGCATCATAGCACCAGAATCTAACCACCAGGTATTATGAAGAACTTTACTTAAATTTGATTTGAAACATACAAAGTTATTTAAAGTAACCATGCCCTACATTTCAGGCAGTCTTTCTGAAAGTGTCCAAATTTTCTACAGAAATGACATCTATTCCTTTTGAGTTCCTTCCTTTCAGCTTGAGAAGTTTTTTTTTGTTCTATAAATAGCCTGAGAAGTATTAGAAGGCCTTTTTTTCTTTTCTTAAACTAGTGATCTTTCCCTTTTATTCCTTTCCCATCCTTGTGTCTAATGAGATTAATGAAGTGACTTTCATGATTCTTAAACCTTCTCTCCTCCTAAACAAGCATTTTGGCCAATTCATTCATATTCCACTTATCCTTAATAGTGTTATAATTAATCTAAAATGACTCATATTTAGCAAATAGTGAGTTCAAGATGAACTGCACTAGAAAAAATCCTTCAGAGTTAATTCCAAGGACTTCAGCCTTACTGCAATATTAGTCATCTCTATAATGTGCTCTTGCATAGTTTACGACTCATTGAACTTCATGGTCGTGAGCTCTGCCATCAAGTACCAGCCAATAACTTGTTTGCAAAACGAAAATGTTCTTTCACAAACTTTATGTATTCTTTTGTGCTTTTTATTTGTAAAATGGTTGACTTAATGTTGCTGGCAATAATCATCTTGAAAAACATCAGGCACAATCTGTTACTCAATTCCCATGCTTCATAAAAGTAAACAAAAGAACAAAGAAACAAACCCCCTTGTGTCCAGTTTGTTTTGAGGGGCTTTCGGCCTTAAAATTAAATCGAAGTGGGGATCAGGGAAGTGTGTTTGTCAATGGCCTATTAATTTTCACATGCACTCTTCATATGTGAACATTAATTATTCCCAATGTTTTCTCCGCAAAATTGCCGTTACGACTCATGATTGAGGATCCATCAAAGTGTGAAGAATACTTTTATGGTTCATAATCAATACGTAGGCGCAGCATATGTAAAGTAAAAGAATATTTTCCCTTCCATTATGTTGCAATATATACTTGGTGCGTGTACTTGGGAATGAAGCTAAGCCAGAGGCAGAGAAGAAAGGCAGGCAATTGGTAAACCCAAAGCGCTTGCCCAAATTGAAAGCCTCCAATTCACAATAAACAGACATCATAATGACACATCAGAGACAAAAACTGTTGGTTGGACCCAATCTCTCAAAGTACTCGTCTGGCAATTCTGAATCATCAATGGCTCCCAAATATATTTGAATAATATCCTACTTTTCTTCCTTGATTTAAATTTTCTTCTCAGTCTCCACTGTTTTCAAACTTTTGATTATAGATCTAGCTGCTTGCACGGCAACGGGGATATCATCTTTCTTATGATCATCTGACGCTGGAAATTATTATTATTATTTTGCTTCAATAGCTGTGCAAATCATTTGAAAAAAGTAAGCACTTATCCCAAGCTGGACGCCAATTCGGTTTTAGTAATACTTTTAACATTGTTTTAGTGGTTTCTATTCTTATCATTAGTTGATAATAAATTTTGTTCTAAGTTTTACTTAAAGAATTTCAAATTTTGAAAAGTGCATACTAGTTTCACCCTCTCTAATCACGCATGCGTAACAATCAGTATGGTAATTTAAGTGGGCATTAGAACTAAATTAGTTTCGCACTTAGCAGTCTAATTGGTTATCCCCCATAAATTTACATATATAAAGTTTTAAAGGTGAACGAGTTATTAATAGTCTCAATAAAATCTAATATAAAATATAACAATGACACCAAAATATAGATAAAGAAGTTTACCTTTAAATGATATAAGAAGTTTATTATTTGATCTTTTTATAGACAAGTGCCAATTAGAATCCACGTGCGTAACATCTTTTTACTAAAAAACAAAAAATCACATATATGCAGCCAAATAATATACTAAAATTTCATATAAAAAACCATCTTCAATCAAGGCCACAAGAAGCACATATATTATATAAAATGAGAGGGGTGTAGCAATTAGCATATATATATATATATATATATATACACACTTGATCGAGAAGGAAATCAATCATGGTTGGGGCCCTCCATATCACTGTAAATTAATGCAAGAAATTGCAGGTATAGCTGATCTCCTGCTTCTCAATGACAGTACCCAGTCGGTCAAAGTCCTTTTTCAATTTCCATTAATGAGACAACAGTCATACAAGTGCCTCCATATAAATGTGTATCTACGGTTGCAAATTGTCATGGCATGCATGCATGATCATGCATGAATGGCTCTGCATTGCATGTATTCAAGAACCCTAATTTCCCAGAGCTCAGATCCTCCCAGACATGATTCGAGGGCAGCTTTGATATTCCCCACCTCTGGTACCCATTTTCAGCCAGTGTTATGAAAAGTCAGTAAGACAAGGACATGAGCCACTGAGACAATGTGCAGTAGCACAAGGGTATCATTCTATATTGCTAAAATGCTAATTCATTCTTTGTTTTGTGTGTGTGTGCGTGTGTGTGTAGAGAGAGAGAGAGAGAGAGAGAGATTTTCTTAGTGCTCATGATGACTGTAACAATTTTCTCACCCGAAGCTTTCCAGGTTAAAACAAGTTCTAGAATCGAATCTGATTCGATGGCTTTCATCTGGGCCAATGTTAAGTCTTGTTTAAATGTTAAGAAAGATGTGAACTTCAATCCGCAGCCCATGTTTTCCATAATCACAAGATACAATCTCTTCTTCTAACTCTCTGACTCTTTGCACCAACTGATCCCCTTGTCACGGGGTTCATAGAATATTTGGTGTGTGATGCAACTGAAAAAGATATATTGTAAAACTTATTAAATAAAAAAAAACAAATATGAATTCTAGTGATATAAATGTACGTACTAGTCATGGGCGTTTCCAATAATTTATCTATATAGATTATAATTAAGGGTATGTGGTTATTGGTTAGTGCCATTAATTATCTAATTGAGAAAGAACCTAAAATTGAGAGAGAGAGAGAGAGAGAGAGAGAGAGAGGAGGAGGAGGAGGAGGAGGAGGAAAAGGAGAACAAAAGCACTTGAATTGGGCCCATGCCATGTCTCCTCAATAGGCTCAAGATGTGATCTTCATCTTTCTCCACTGCACTGCCATTTCCTTCCATCTACTTCCCCTTTTCTTCCCAGTCATTATTGCTAAAAATACACCAGCTAGAGAATTCCGTCCCCAACAATACATCATGTCAACCGAAGAAGGATCTTCTCGACCCGCCGGTGCCGCGGATCACCACCAGCATCCGGCGCCTCTTAGCCGATACGAGTCGCAGAAGCGCCGGGACTGGAACACTTTCGGGCAGTACTTGAAGAACCAGAGACCGCCGGTTTCTCTCTCCCAGTTCAACTGCAACCACGTCCTCGAGTTTCTTCGGTATCTAGATCAATTTGGCAAGACAAAGGTTCACTTACATGGCTGCGTCTTCTTCGGGCAACCCGACCCGCCTGCCCCCTGCACTTGCCCTCTCCGGCAAGCTTGGGGAAGCCTCGACGCACTGATTGGACGGCTCAGAGCCGCCTACGAGGAGCACGGCGGAGCACCGGAGACGAACCCTTTCGGCAATGGAACTATTCGCGTATATTTGCGCGAAGTCAAGGAGTGTCAAGCCAAGGCAAGAGGAATTCCATACAAGAAGAAAAAGAGAAAGAAGAATCAGATCAAGGCCAGCCATGAACTGCTGAAGGCGCCCAAACAGCCTACTTAAAAGTCGACTTTGGCTTCACTGCAGAAAAAATGGTAACTCTGATCGATAAATACCACAGTTGCATGATCGTTTCTATAAATTCAGCTTCGTATATAGTAATTTATCGGGGAAAAGATAAGTAATTAACATTCGGGTTAAACAGAAAGGTGATTAATATCTTTCATAAGTGAAGCCCTAAAGGAAGAATGAACCCAATAAGATGATTTGCAGAATGCCTTCTTAGATTATGAACACGATCCAACGAAACCCTTGTCTTCTTTAAACATATTTCACCCTTATAAGCAATATAGAGCCTATGATTTAGGTGGGACGTCAATGCTCTCTCTTCCTCGCTCTTTCTCTCTCAAATCATTCAAAGCACTGTTTATTTGGTTTCCCAATTTATTAATTCTATCTTTGACATGTTTGCTTTTCACTTGTTTTTTTTTTTGGCTCTTTCGGGATTCTGCACGATTTTGTGCCCCCCATGGATGACCATGTGATATGCCATAGTTTGCATGTGGTTTACATAAAAACTTGGCTGGAAGTTTTGATATTGTGGTTAACTTATCTAAATTCTTGCAATTGTAGAACACAGTTGCTCTCTTATATATACATATATGTGTGTGTGCGTGTGTGTATATATATGCTCTTGAACAAATAATTGTGTTTCGGTATGTCTGAAACTGTGGGTGCTGCTAACCCAGAATCCAATGCTTGATTAACTTACCTGGACATGGATGAATCTCCCCTTGATTTGTATTCAAAAATGAAAGATTCAATAGATTCGAGTTAGAACCATGAAATTATACGCTGGGCTTCATGTAGAAATAGAATTCAACACGAGATTTTTTTATTTTTAGGTTCTATACATGATTTTGAATGAAGAATAATAGAGTAGGACGGGGTTCAATACTGAATAACTCAATCATACATATGCTCAAGTTGGGCAGAAACTGAAGAAAAATTCCGAAATGAGTGAAAATCTAATTATTTGCTGCAAAAATGAAGGGGAAAAAAATTATAATTGAACAGCGGAAAAGTATTTTATACTGCTAAATAGTCCAGAATTGACGAAACCAAGAGTTGAATTTCACATACATAAACAGTTATAAGACTGATTTTTTGCGGTGATTTTTTGTGTATGGGTTGTGATTTTCCACATTTAATTTCTATTACCCTACAGAATTTGTTGTAATTCCCAGCTAGTCGTTGAATCTTGTTCTTCCCAAATTTACCTTGCATGCATACTGCATAAAGGGGCATGTATTAGCGTAGAGATTTCAGTACCAAAATGAATGGGGTCGGGGTACTGCTTTATCTTAAATTAAATCACTATTTATTGAAATTACAAGCCTTTTGGCCACCAAAACATTATAAAATTATGTTCCATTGGTGCATTATTTCACAATGTCCATCACTGTCTCGTGTATCAAACCCCTTAGTCCTATGTTATTTGATATAAATATATGAATATATCTCATTCGTTTCTTCAAACTTTTGAGATCTATGCTTCTTGAAGGATATAGTATAATTAAGACGATGTAAGCCAACCCCTTTTTTGGTAGAGATGTAAGCTAATTTTACTAGGACAAGAACACTTTTTTTTTCTTGATAACGCATACATTAATAAAAACCCACAAGAGTCAACTATGCTAAGAGACTCGAGCTAGGAACCCAAAGAAAAAGCCTCCAAGAAACAAATACCTAACAACTAAATCTACTTACAACTTTCATCTGAATGAATTTGTAGGTTTTTTTTTCTTCTACTAGTTTTGAAATTAAAGCCAATAGGCAACCTGAACAACTCGGGTTGCACTTGAGCCGAGCCAAGCTTCGCTGAGCTCAAGCTTGGCTCAATGAGTAAGTGTATGGGCTCAAGCTCAATTCGAGTCTTAAAACCCAACTCGAGCTTGGCTCATCAAGAAGCTCAATAAGGGCTCAGAGAATGGTTGCAAAGTTGCAGGTGTCATTTAGGTCAAAAAAGGCAAATCGATTGGAGAAGGTGAATGGGTCACACAACCGTCAAGCGGTCACCTTTACCGAAAGAAGGTGGACAGTCGTGGTTGACACTGTAACACTTCGCTCCAACCAAACTGGCATTAATCCGGGATTTTGAGAATATTTTGAATTTTCACATACACTCACATAAATTAATCCCCAACAATCTCATTTTACCTTCTCAAGAATATCAAACATAATAATTAATAAGGTAAGACAGGTAACATCATCATAAATGCGAAAGCAAAATCGAAACCTCAAATGATACATAACCGAATTCACTTTATTCATAACGTAAGAAACCGTACCAGTGTTTGACAACCTATCTTCAAAACAAAATACATAGAGTCTGATCATCTCTCAGATGTAACAATAGAAAACCTCAAACATAACCAAAGATATGTTAAAGATCACCTATGTAACCAACAGCTACATCTCGACAATCCATTTTCTCTTAGCGCTGCTGCTTTCACTTGGATTGTTTGAATATTTCAAGGACAAAGTCCAAATTGGATGTTAAATCATCTAAATGAGAGTTCAAAAATATTTTCATGAATATATACAAGACCATGAAACAAACCGACATATCCCGATATGTCTCAGCCCAAGAGAATCTCACACAGCGTTTAACCCATACCACAGGAAAAGAACAATCTCCCTGAAAGCAACACAACCACATTGAAGTGTAATACAGTCCTAACTTAAGAGGGTAACGTCAACGCCTCTTCCTAACATAACAGAAAACCATCATTACCACTTCTAACACGGAAAGATCAACGTCAACACAAGAACTCAGAGAATCACCCCACTATCATGTTAGAGATTACGTTTCCACTCAAAAGTATTCCGGATCAAGTCAACACAAACCCTGGCCACAAGAAGATCAACATTATCTCTAGGAATCCACGTCACCCTCGAAAACAATGTTATCGCTCAAAGGTACCTGGTGTGATGTCCACTCTCAACCCCGCCACTTAAGCTAACCCAAGGTGGTGTCCACTCTCAGCCCCGCCACTTGAGGCATCCAAGGTGGTGTCCACTTTCAACCCTTGCCACAAGTAGGCATTTTTCCTTGGCACACATCCCTAGTGCTATCACTCAAGTGTCACAACACAAGTTGACATCTCACACTTCTTATGGACAAACAGATATCTTAGTGTAACTTTCCTAGTAAACCTATCCGGCACAAAATCCTAGGCAGTCATCTCGACAAGCACAACGACACGGGATACCCCTATACGTTATTCTAACAAACACCCTTGGGAATTACGACTACACTATCAAAGCAACATCCCACATGGACAACACATAAACATGACAATACCACATACCATGATTCAATATATCATATAAAACAACATTTCAATGTACATAATTTATCGCACAAAATTCAATGCACGTGTATAAAATATTTTGGGACAAACCTCCTACATGAAAACGACCATCCATAGGTTAAATCATTCACATGCAACAAAACCATTTGCATGAAATCATATAAAGTCTAGGGTCAAAACACCTGCATTAAACCAAGTTTTAGAATAGAACCACTCACCTCGAAAGTATCTCAGAACACCTCGATTTTTGTGCCCAATCTCGATTCACATGCTAGGCCTCAAATAATCGTATTATTATTCAACCTTGAATCTCAACGATCCCTAGACATCATATCTATTCAAAAGAATAAATATCTATTTTTTTCAATTTCTCCATAATTTTCACTTATTTTATTCCTATTTTCCCTTGATAATTCCAAAATAAATAGCTCCTAAAACAATTTCTCAAATTTTCCAACACGATAAATTATAAAATAATTTCTCAAAAATAATTAAAAAAATTCAAAAAATACCTATGGTTCACGCGCCCTCACGCGTCTGGCGTGTGTATTACTCGTAATAACCAACACGTGTTCTACAAGCGCCGATTGTCTTCTCTGGCTCCGGCCATCGGCGATTGATCCGATGCCTGATCTGATCCCACCCCCTTGAAGTACTCTTCAAGACGATCTTAGGGGTACCCTCTTTAGCCTGAAAACACCACTAAAAGCACTCCAAATGACCGGTTACAGGTCCAGCTCTGACAAAATTTGTGATTTTTCGGTCACCTCTCAAAACCCCTTTAAACCAACACCAAAACGCTTCAAACTCTCCAGAAATGATCCTTGCCACCTCAAGAATGAAAGCTCTCTATCCAATCCCTCTAAAACACTCCAAAACACAAGAAATTTGAGTATCAAATCCTTAAAACCCACTGCCCCTATTTATAGCAAAAATCGGCCATTTTTCGACCAATCAAAGGCTAAGACTTGGCCTCCAAGCTTCCTAGGTTACGATGAACCTCCCCCAAGCATGACCTCAGTCGTCCCATCGCCGGAATCCCTGATTTTCAATGGTGGCAGTGCGACGGCGAATTTGCAATGTTCACACTACAACTTTGCTTAAATTGTACTTTTGCCCTTTTGAATTTTTTTTTTTTTTTGCATTTCGACCCTTATTTCAAGTTCTCAAGGTTTGATATTTTACCTCATGAACTCCCAAGTTCCATGCTTCTCAATTGGCCCAATAAATTTGAAAAAATCTCATTTTCAACCCTTTTTCAACTAAAATTAAAAATTTCACTTAGGCCCAAAAATCATACTTAGGCCCATTTTCCAAAAGTTTCCATACGAAACCGTTTCAAGGTTGTTCTACTTACAAACTTAAAGTCTCCTCATGGTTCTGTTGACTCTCTAAAAGTCTTTTACAACCATTCAGTTTTTCAGCCTAAATCACAATTATACCGAAACTATTTCTGATATGATTTCTTTTGATACCATATATCACAGCTTGAAATGCTCGTCAATCCCATATCTTTTTCCTTAGATATTTACACTTTAAGGCATTCCCTATAGTCAATTCGGTCACTTATAACTATGAGAAATTACACTATAGTCCTAATTTTCTGAAGATTTCACTTACGCCTTAATGGAAATTACACTTAAGTCCTAATCTTCTGAAGATTTCACTTATGCCTTGATGGAAATTACACTTAAGTCCTCAAGAAATTCTCGAGTGTTATAGACACGAAGTCGCACACTATTGTAGGACAAATGATGGATAGTTGATCACAACCATGACTTAGATCTAACTCTCATCGTCCCTTTCCAGTGCATCAAAAGGAAAAGAAAGGGAGAAGTCACCAGTGAGGAACAGAACAGGCAAAGGCAGTGACGACTACTACTTGGAAAAGAGAAGAAAAGGAATAGGCAACACTGGGGTGAATGGCGAGAGGTAGAAAAGAGATGAAGGAATAGGGGAATAATGTAGTGTGTAGTAAGGTTTCTTGGGGGTCTCCCCCAAGCCCCAAGTTAATAATTTATTTATGGAATAATGTCAATTAATAGCGGCAACTAGCAATTCACTCTCTCTTCATTTCTCCATTCTTAATAATTTTGTAAACAAGTTATTATTATGTTAAGTAATATATTTATAAAATATATCTCTAAAATATTATCTGACTATAAAATAATATATTTATAAAATTATGAATAAATTTATTAATGTATTTATAAACGAGTTTGTTCACGAACTAATCGCGAACTTCTAATCAAATCTACTCGTAAGTCTCTAATCAAACCAACTCGCAAGCTAATGAGTCGAGTTTTACTAAATTCAAGCTTGACTCATTTACAAATCGAGTTTTAAAATTAGGCTACCTTAATGAGCGAGCTCGAACAAGCTTTTATAGAGTCGAACACTGAGCCGCTCACGAAAGTAGGCTCATTTGCGACCCTATGAACAACCAAAAGCCAATGACACGACATAAAAAGACCAAGAGATCAAGCCACAATCAAAGCAAGAAAAGACAACATTTAAGGTAAGAGAACAATAAAAGGGCCAGGCCTTCCAATAAAGTTCTGGGAGAGTATTCAACAACATTTAAGGACAATATTCAAGGAAATCATGCCATGGATAGAAAGGCTACTTAAATATAGCTTAATTAAGAATCTCAATGCAAAGCATGGAAATGACCTCGAATGATCATAGCCTAGTGAAGGGCAAGAATGATCAAAGAGGCCACATAATATATATCCCTAACAACCAAATGGCTATGAGACAAAGAGATTTGCTTGACAACAATACATAACAAAATAGGCCAAACCACATAAATATATCCCCTAAAACACAACAAACCCTACTACAAAGAAATAGAGATTTATTGTTGTCCATGGAAGCTTAACAAAAGGAAGAGCACAAGCCTAACTCCATCTGCATTGACAAACCAATCCAAGGAATGAATTTGAAGATAGCTCTTTATCGTCCTCCGACATTTATGGCAACAAAGAGGGCCCAAACCCTTATAGGCTTTGTCTAGGGTTCCATGGCCTCAACATCATTAGCAGCTCTATTTAGATGATCAATAACAAGGGTCTTTTAGAGACCATTGCAAATAACCAAACTTTGGGTGAGTAGAGTAGAGGAACTACAAACATAGGAAGTGTTGTAGAGGGGAAACATGGGAGGCGCTTTGTCTAATTTACATGAGGTGAGGACTAGAGGTAAAAATATAGGAGGGTTTTGAGTTTTGTGGTTAGGTTTTGGTCATCGGGGATGGGTGTGTCAAAAGGAGAGTTCAATTATAGGATAAAAGATTGAAGGGGGAGAGATTGAGTGCAAGAACAACAATGCCAATAGATTGGGTGTGTTCGACATTGAATGGATTTCTAGTCACTATATGATATTCTTGTTGGATATATAACCTGTTATTCAATGCCAAAAAAACAGAACATACAATTAAAAAAGAGTTATAAAAATATTGGATTTAACAACAATTTGAATCTTTTTTTTAGTTGATTTGTTAATAGGTATTATTTAAATTGAATTAATAGGAGAAAATTCAAATGTTTTGGCTAGGTGCTCCCTCTCTAATAATTGTATGCAAGTTATTAATGTGAAAAACAACTACAGTTTTTTATTTAAATAGAAAACTAAATCCTAGATGAAAGAAGAGACCTAATCATAAAGTTTCTTTAATAGACCCTTCCAAAAAGTTGTCCAATAACATACAAACTCTCTGGACCTTTTCATATTATATATAAATAAATGTTAAGGTGGACATAAGCCTAGAAACTTGATTCGACCATTTTAGTGGCCTTTACCACTCTTATTAATTTATTATTTTTTTCCCAACCCAAGATTCTCATCAGTGGTTGCCCATTTGCATAAAAATACAAAAAAAAAAAAATCTAATTAACAATATCATCTTGATTTTTTTATCATCCAATGTCACGTCAAGCCTTGCCACACCAAAAAGTTCTAAATAGTAGTCATTTGCCAGAGCAAAATTACTCTTCTTATCAATCATAGACACCTCATACTTCAACAATCTCATCGATTCAAAACCTTGCTCCACCAAAAGGTTCTATATAGTACTCTGCCACACAATAAAATTACTCTTTGCATCAAACACAGACTTCTCATACTTTAACAATCGCATAATCAAAATACCCATTTTCTACTCTATTGGGATATAAAAATGAAACAAATTTGTGAGTTATTTCACATGCTCAGTGAGTTTATCTAGTACATCAATAACAAAAAAAATAAAAAAGAAAAAAGAAAATGAGATGGATTATTCTCATCGACAACATAATAAAAGAAAAAGGGGGAAAGACTTAAGTTCCACATTAAATTAATTAAAGGAAGTAGGTATCTACTTAGAAAAGAAGACAAATCTATTCTTATAAGTCTTTTTTCAACATCCTAACTCAAAATGAAAATACTAATATCCTACAAACAAGAAAAAAAGAAAGGAAAGAAAGAACATACTATTTTCATAATTCTTTCTTCACAAAAAATAATGCCACAAAAATGATGTTGCCGTAGGACTTTTCTACTTACAAGCTACTTTGGTAAGTATTTTTCTTCTCATCAACAGCAAAAAATGCTAAATTATATTATTTTATATTAACATTTTGTATATAATTTCTATTATATATATATATATCATAACTTAATTTCAAAATTATGAATTTTTGCACATTATGTGTACAAGTTAATAGTTGCTCCCCTGGTATCTCCACTTCAACCCTAGGGTTTTTGATTTACCTTTGATCTTCTCTGAAGATTCAATCACTTCCTCACCTTAGATTTCTCATCGTAATTTCCCTATCCCGATCTCCATCTGTATCTCTTTTCCTAATCATTGATTTTTTTCCCCTAACCATTAATATTCAATTTTTCCTTTCTATGCCCACATCTTGTAATACTCCCGCACAAACACCTCTCCACCTTATTCCTTTAGCTGCAGCCACAACAACTTGTCTTCTCCCTCTAGCATATTATGCTTACTTAACACAATGATTGCTCTTGTTAGGGGCATCTACCTACAGGTCTCTCATTAGTTTTGTCTCTGGTTGAAAGCTTCACCGCTAGCTTCGATCACTATAACATTCCCTTTATTTGATGGTCCCTCATCATTGGCCTTGTTTTGGCAACCCTACGCACTTTCTTTAGCCACCACATCTCAAGAGAGCTTTTGAGAGCGTAATGGGCATTTTGTTGATGTCTCACCATGGGATCCCAAAGCCTCTCATCTTCAAATTTGTGATAGACTGTGGAATGCATCTCTATATTTTTGGCTTGCTGCTTTGACAATATGTGCTCTAATTTGGGTATGGTTGTGCAATTTCTTTTGTTTTGTTTCTATCCAGACTTGTTTCAATTTGTTTTATTTCATGCAGCTTCGGCCCTTCCTCTCTATTTTTTTTTTTTTTTTTTAATAAAGTGTCTTCTTTGTTGTGAATTTGTTTCATTAGGCTAATAGTTTGGGTTTGTGCTCTTTGAAGTGTTGACCTAAGCTTATCTCAATGCATTTCTAATTAGGGGTGTGGCCTTGTGCCTTTAGTTATTTGTTCTCTTAATTTTATTTTAGTGAAAAGAAACAAAATAATCTCTTATAAAGGACACTATTACCTAGTAAAACAGAAAAAAAATGAATTTTTCTTAAATCAAGCACCAAAGTTTACAAGATACTGCGTTGAAGGTTACATCTTTTCCAGTAATTTATCCTTTGTACATATGTAATATATGCATTCTTGAAGTTCATTCGATACAACTTTTAATATTCTATTTTTTTTTTTTTATTTTGCATTCAATTAACAAATACAAACATCTTTTTTTTTTTTTTTTTTTATGGGCATTAAGGTCAAAACCAACAAATGATGGGAAACAACAACAAACCAAGCTAGGTAATTAGCAAATGAGGGGAATGATGCACCAAAAAATCAAGGAACAACAACATAAAGACTAGAGACAACAATTATTTATGCAAACCTTAATTTAGGGGATTAAAGATTCTCAAGGTAACAAAACCATTGTATGGATGGGAGGCTAATTGCATTAGCTTTTGCCTCATTGATGGGTGGGGACATGTCCCTAATGAGTCGCCGTCTGCACGTAGGTCATTTGCAAGCTAGCCAAAGCCAAAATCCTAGTAGGATTGCCACCATGAAATACAAACAAAATAAAAGATAGCCAACCTCCAAAGTAAATAAAACAAACAAACCAAGCTAAAAATCAGCAGGATACAAAGCATGGCTAGAAGAAGGTAAAAACCAAATACCAAATACCAAATGTCGCAAGCCTAGCACCTATTTACAACAACAAGCTTCTTCATTGTTGTCTTGAATCTCCAGATCCTATGGTCCAATTGCTTCAATGAGGTTCTCTTTGTTCATTAAAGGCAACAGAGACTTGAGGGTTCCATTGTTGAAGAACATTGGGGGTCAACTTATCTTGAGAGTTTTAATAGTAACGCCCTCGTTGAGAGTCCAAGTAGAGATACCATTAATTGATGATGAAGGAGTGGGAAAGAGGGAAATATATGTCTACCTACTATCAAAAACAAGGGTGAGTGCCTGATAATAGATTTTAGAGATCAACATGCCAAGATCCAAGGGCATAAATCAAACTGATAGGGAGATGATTAAATATTGGGACGAGTATTGAGGGGTTTGTCTTAGGGGAATGCTTTTGAAACTACTATATAGAAAGTTAGATAATGGGCAAGATTTAGGGATGAGTCATAAAGGGGTTAGGGCCTGGATTGAATCGATGAATATAGATTATCTTTTGGGTGATGGAGCATGATATTGGGTTGTTGGTAATGAAACCTGAGGGATATGGTTATATTGGTGAAAGAGGTTTGAACATTTGATAGTTGCGCATGGATTTTGGCTGTTGGCCAGAAGATAAAGGGGGCTTGAGTGTGTGAGGTGTTTGGTTTGCATGAATTGATTCGGTGGTGGTAATGGAAGTTGTGCATGGATTTTGGTGAGGGGGGCTTGAAAATTTGATATATAGTTGTGCATGGATTTTGGTTGTCGGCGAAGAAGATATATAGAGCGGGTTCGAGTGTGTGATGTGTTTGGTTTGATTCGGTGTTGGTAATGGAAGTTGAAGTGTGGCTAATGATTAGGTTAATGATCCATCAACGTTCAGTGATGGTGCACAACTTGCCACCGATAATGGGGTGGAGTGCATGAAGCAACCAACGTCCTACGCTTAGAGAAAAAGGGTATAATGTTATCTTCAATTTTAGTTAAAAGACGAAATGTTTTTGGGTTATTTGTATGTTAACAAATAAAAATGTAAAAAATATTATTTGATAACTTTTCACATTTTTAGTTTTTCTTTTATTTTTTAATTTTCTTCTCTTCACTTTTGTCCGTTCCATTTTGAGTAGAGTTGCTCAACTCATAGATTTGTTTTGGGACTTGGGAGATGTCAAACCTAAAGAAAAAATAAATAAAAAGAGTAGGAGATATGAGAAGAGTTTGGTGGAGATGGTTGGCTGGCTAGTGATGGCTAGTGAAAAGCTAGGTCAGAAAAAAACGGAAACGGAAAAAAAATATGATACAAAATAGAAATAGAGAAATAATATTTTTTTTAAAAAAAAAATAGAAAACGAAAACACAGGTGAAATGTGTAAATAAAAAAATATAGAGATTTTTTTGTTAATATAATATTTAATAAAAAATAACTATTCAATCAAAAATCAATATAAATTCTATATTACATTCAAATAAATATAAACATAAGTTTTATCATCCATGAATCATAACTTACTAATTAAAAACAAACAATAATTTTTAAAAAAGAAAATAATCAAACATAATATAAATAATAAATTTAAAATTTTACTTACTTTTAAAAACAAACATAAATTTAAAAATTTTGAGTTAAAGATTTAATTTTTTTCTATTTCTAATATCCTCATGGACGGAAATGCATTTTCATATTGAAAACGTGTTTATGATATTTTTTTAATATTATAAAATGGTACCAAAATATTTTTGAAATTGTAAAAATAGTTTAAAAATATTTTTTAACTTTTTTATAGAGTTTCGAAAATGAAAAAAGGTAAAAGAGATAACTAGTCATTAGAAGAGAAATGAAGAGCTAGTGATAGTCAATCCAAGATTGTTAAAATCGTAAAATCGTAAGAGGGTCTTTGACATGTAAAATTGTAAAATCGAGTGCAATTTAATTTTAAAATCATAAGGGTTTTCGATGCAAAAAATCGTAAAATCGTACCCATAAAATTGAGAGTTTAACAACCATAAGTCAATCATTAGATATATGGGGAAATGAAATGGATGAAAAAGAAAATTAAATGAAATTTTTATTTAATTTTAATTTTTTATTAAATGAAAATTTCTAAATAAATAAAAACTATTTTTCTAATTTTTTAACTTTGTACTATGAATTAAAAAATCTTATAAAGATATTTTTAAAATTTTAAAAATAAATACTCTTTGTTTTAAAACATAAAATATTTTATTTTTCTTATTAAAATTAAAATAGAAATGTTACTAAATAATACAAATAAAATTCATAAAAATATTAATTTTTAATAAAAATAAATTATAAAATAATATTCAACTGATAAAAATTTTACCATTATATGTTGATAAATTATATACAATTATTTAAAAAAATATTAATGCAATATTATGTTTAAATTTAGGTTTAATTTATAAAAAATGTTAAATATATTTGTTATATATATGTTAAATATATATATTATATAGAGAAGGGCAGGGCGACGGAGCCAACGGCCACGAGTGGTGGCTGCAATGCAGGCGACGATGACAGCAATGAGGTAGCTGATAGTAGTTAAGGAGGCGGCGACGATAAAGAAAGAGATGGAGGCGATAGCAATAGCAATGGGACTGGAGGTGGTAGTCGAGATGGGACTGATGACTACAGGAAATTTAAGATGAAAACGAAAAAAATTTCATCTCAAATTTTTAATGAAAATCAAAATATGTCTCAAAATTTGTTTCAAATCTGTTATTTTCTTGTAGTGGAGGTGTCAAGCCAACGACGAGCAGGAGATGGAGGAACAACTGTGAAGGTAATAATGTTTAAGGGCAAAGAAGGAAATATCATAGTTTTAGAAGGGTAAAATAGTAAATTGTTTTGTCAACGCAATAAGTTACCAAATAGCTTATTTGGAAAAGCTAGGGGTATAGCTTTTCCAAAACATGGGTAAAACAGTTTATAAGTTCAGCAGCATTTAAACTCTTTAATTTTTAACAAACGCATAACAAAATATCTCATTTAGTGAGACTAATCGCGTGTCCGATTGGAAATGTATAAGCTTGAGACTGAATTCGATTTATTCAAAGGCTGAATCAGGGGAATGTCGATCTCCTCCAGAATTAGCTAGGCGGACAAAGTTCGGACACCTGAGTTATAAAAAAAAGAAAAAGAAATTGAGAACAAAAGGTGGTCAAAGATGGAAAACCAAACTGCGTGGTCGCCTGAAAATATTATTACAGAATGCTATATATATAGTTGGCTTAATTAGTTCCCTAATTCGAGCTCGAAGATCTCCAATGCCTTCTATGCAGGAACATGCATGTTGAAATTAACCACAGAGCATATCTTAATTATTCCACATCCCTCAACCTTGCTGGTTTGCTGAATATATGGGACATTTAAGGGATAGAAGAAGAGCATTTTTATATTTCCTATACGTGTGTGCGCGTTGAACCATGCACATGCAGTACATACGTGCAGTATTCTTCATCTACGTTTGCTTTGGGTTCACCTTCGTGTTTTTCTCTAGTATCGTATATTGTTAGTTTTGCACTTCTGCCTACGTTATGTTTCATAAAATTAGGATCTGCTCACATATTTAAACCCTTTAATTTATTGTGACCATGATTATTATCTTTACAGGTGATGAGTCGGTCTGGAGCTTAATTTGTATTTGGTTGATTAATTAGTCTTTGGTACTGATGCTTAATTAAACTTCGCATTGTTGTACTTGTTGCCCTTAAATTACATAATTACATATGTAATTTTCTCTGGTTAACTAATTGCCATGATAATTTGTTCTCGGAACATGTAAATAATTGACTCTTATTGCATGCTTATCTTCATTATTGCAGAAGGATGAAATCAATTGGATGACGAGGGGTGCTGGCCAAGGACACAAATCTAGAGATGCATTCTGCTCCAAAATATTTGGTTTTCTTCTTATATATGTATACATACATAATTATAGCTATATATATAGAGAGAGAGAGAGAGCCCTAGTTTATGGTAGCTAGATAGCGCTGGACACCTTGAATATTTATGTGGCATTTCATAAATCTTATTAAATAGTGTATCATTTACTTTTGATCCAGAAAACTGGAACAGTCACTATCATGTCTAGATTATCTGATGCTTGTCTTAGTGCACACTCTAGATTATTAGTTCATGATCTCTTCACATGCATGTAAATCATGGTAAGCTGTTGCCATGTATATATATGCACTTCAATATATTGTCACTTGCAGAATGTGGCCGGAATTACCTCCTATTTGGAGAAAATCAAAATGAATATACATACACATATATATATATGTTGTGTCGGGATTAATGTTAGAATTAAACTTGAATTCAAGAATAAGGGCTTTCCTTTGTCTTCCTTTATTTTGGGAAAAAATTAAAGGGCTGGTCTTTATCTTTTGTTAAACAAGAGGTTTGATTAAGATTTTCAATTCCCTTTCAGTTACCATTTCAAATTTTTCACTGGAATGAGATATTTTGGTACATATATATAATATTGATTATTAACTGATATTTAATATATAATATTGATATATTAACTATTAAGTATTATAATTATATATATATACATATAGATAATATTTGATTTTGCCCCAGCCCTGAATATGAAACCTCTTTTTCAATCTGAACTAGAAGTTTCAATCTTAGTGATTAGTCTTATGCGATTCTCAACCCTTCTCACCATTACGCTTGAAATCTCCAAGATCGTCAAGAACTTTGCCAGTATGAATTATAATGAATTTTGTTTCAATTTTGACAGGAAATTAACCAAGATGTTCTGGCCATTTCAGCCAAAACGAAATGAGACTGAACCCTTATAGCAACAAAAAGATTAAGTGATGAAGCACAAACACGAACTTTAAGAAATTAATCACTTTCAATTAATGAGTGAGACAAGTTCATGTTGATAAGTTGAGGAACATCTATTGTCTACCTATGAAAAGGATGAAGAATTGACTCGAACAATTTTGAGATATGAGCTTTTTAACTTGAAAAAAGCTAAAAATCTCTCGGAGTATTTTGAATAATTGTAGATTAGAAGGTAATTGATAGTTCAAGATAACATACCATCTGATTATGATTGAGCCCTTTGCACCTAATTAATTAAGGAGCCAATTCTAGCGGGTTGCTAATGTTGTCAAATTTTATGGTATGTTAGGTTTAATTTCACTGAAAATTCTTACTATGTAAGGAGATTTCTTCATTCTCAATGAGTGTGTGAGGCTGATGAAACTCAATACTGACCATCTCTCTAGGAATAATACTTATCCTCGCAGGAATTAATCAAGATGGGAGCTTAACGAGAGATTAAGCAACCTCTAGTTAGGTACGTAAAAGATTAAAATGATTAAATATAAAATTTCTTAATTTTTCAGTAAATAATAATATTGTTCTTGAAGAGCGAGACATGACGCGTTGGTATTTCTTTTCTTATCTATATATATCTATGTCTTTTAAATATTTATTTGACTTTTTAAACCTCACTCTTACTTTAATTATGGAAGTCCCAACTAGGCAAGTGTCTCTTATTCATGTGTTTGTGTTAATACTAATTGTAGCCACACTCTCCCGAAGCACCCCGAGAATTACTATTCGTCCATAAGCTCGAGAATTATTTTTATATGTAATTTCTCTCCTAGCTACTACGTACCTAAGGTAATTTAACCCACTCAAGTCATGTTCTAAATGCATCAAGATTAACTTGATTAAGTTCACAATTTATTTGTAACCTCTAATGGGTGAAAGCTAGAGTCTTTAATTTCACAATTTGATGAAGGGTGATTAAAAATTGTTTAAAAATCTTAACCTCGCTTTGATTTAATTCTCCATTCTCATTAGACAAATTTATATCTATTGAATGTGTATATGTACCACCACAGTCCGGAACCCATACTTGATCGTATTTTAATAAATAGACCGATCAAAGCTTATTGAAAAATTATTAAATTTATACTAAACAAAATTTTAGATCCATTTGACAGTCATTTCTCTTATCAAATAAATACTTGAGTGATGGCGCATGATGGAAGGTATTTCGCATCCTGCCCGTCGATCGGAAAGGAAAAACCCCATATCTTGCACGTAAATGGGATGATTGTTTTACTTTATTATTTTATTGGCTTAATTAATAAATATGGGATCCTTGAATTGTTAACAAATGTAACATTTAGTATTTCAACAAAAAATTTTCTATACTTCATATTTCAACCATTTATTTTTATTCCTTTTAGTCCTTTGGTTAATTGAGATTTGACGAATAAATTAACAGTAACATGTAAAACGAAATCTTTATTACTCGTCAAATTAATTTTTTAGATTATATATATGTTTAAGAGATCTCTAGACTATTAAAAAAATATGACATTTAACTCCTGAACTAAAATTTTACCATATTCCCTCATTCAACGATTTGTTTTCATTCTCGAGAAAAAAAGTTACGAAATGTATAGAGATTGAACAGGGTGTCAAACCATTTCATTCATAAGCATGGCATAATCCAAAGATATAATTCAACCAATGTAGATTTTAACATCCAAAATAAGAATCTCAAACAAAATGACCCAACAAGTATGGGTATTAATATCCAAAAAAGCATACCATACAAACAAAAAAGCTCAAGCAATGAAGTGATCTAAATTTATAAATGAGTACATATTCATATAACAGAACTCATGAGTAATTACGAAACCCATTTTTGTCTAAAAAACTCCAGATTGTCAAGTCCCTCCATTTCCGGCACCATTTTGCTTGTCTTGAAGCCTCTGTTTAACCTCTTTTCTTCTCTAAATGGAATTGTGATAATATAAAATGAGTTAGTATGTATTACATATGACTAATACAAATACTTTACGAAATAAATAGTGACTACCTGGAGTTGATGAGAAGTTTATGCTTGAGTGTCCTCTCCATCGTAGTAATGGTTGAGATCCAGAGGCACTTTGAGATTGAGATGATCCAACAACACAATTGTTAAGTGGTGTACATGGTGAACTAGCAACTGCTAGTCAACTATTTCTTTCCTTAAATGGTGTTTTATCTCTGAGAAATCTTCTTGTATGTTGTCCAAACTTAAATACATCATAAAATACACAACTTAAAATTTCATTTTAACAAACAAAACGAAAATACAATTCGAAACAATAATTGATGAATTTTTTAACTTACATCCATACCATTGCACCAATTTTAGAAATAAAACAACCATACCCAAGTTGTGGATTTACATTCTGAGTTCTTGGAGTTTCTCCCCACTTCACTTAGCAACTCATGATTTACCCCTTGCTCGGCTCGAGATCTCTTAATTTGTACTTCCCTTTGACCTACCAAGCCTTGGGCAATTATGCAACATTATACAATAACCAAAAAAAGATTATCATCCAATTCAATATATTTTTTAGAATTGTAAATATATAAGTAATGCTACCCGAGATGTGCTAGTAGGTTTTCTTGGGCATTTATATGCATTATGACTCTTTGTTTTACATAAGTTGCAAGTCATGATTCTCCCTTTCCTTGATATTTTTCCAAACTTCTTGTCTCTTCTTCTCCTCTTCTCCGGCTTTCCTAGTATCCTTTTGACTTTTGAAAGCTTTATTGGTCCTTTCCCAAACTCTTACTATAACTTTTTCCCTCTCACTGGATATAAACTATGACTACAAGACTCCAAATAAGTGGGCTTTTTATAGTAGTGAGATACATACTGCTTAGGCTACTAGTCAAAGGAAAAAATTGCACAAACTGCATGTGCACATGGGATTCCAGTTCAATCCCACTCTCTACAAATGCACATCATTGGCTTCATATCTACTATATGAGTGTCATCTTTGTAGTATAGATTTGTAATCTTATACCCAAACTCTCCATTTCAATCCATCACCCAATTACATGAGTTCTCTGTGCTCTTATCTAATTTCTTCATGACAGTTGGAGATATGTCGCAAATCCAGGCTGTAGCAAACTACTTTTTTGCTGATATCTTTTTCATCACCATTACCCTAATTTCCTCAAGAATTAAAATTATGGACTTGTGCCTAGAATCTAAAATCCACCCATTGAATTCTTCAGTCATAATATTGTCCACCACGTCGCACTTTATATCAGTTCTAAAAAAACCCCTACACCACTTCTTAACAGGGCATTGTAACACATCATCAACAATGGTCTTATCTAACTTGTTAACCTTTTCCTTCAAATCCTCCTTAAATGGGCCCTTACACACTCCCAAAATGTCATCTTTCTTTTATCACTCTTTCATTTCTTTGCAAAGGCATGGTATATATGCCTTGCACATTCTCTGTGTTCTGCTATAGGCGGACCCTTTGCAATTGCATGCTTAAGTCCTTAAAACAAAAATATTTTCTCATTAATGTTTAGATCACTAACAAGTTTAAAATGTCAGAATTAAAAAATGTTTAGAAGTCATACCTTTTGCATGTCACACTATAGCAATATCTTCCCATCTCCAAGTTGAAGATCATGTTGAAGCAATCTCACAATCCATGTCCAAAAGCATACTTGTCTCATTAGGATCACTACTGCCCATGCAATGGGAAACATTTGATTAATCCCTTCTCTACTTACAGCAACCAATAAAATCCCTTTGCAGACACCGTTCAAGAAGCAACCATCCACACCCAATATTTTTCTAGAGCCACCTAACCACCCTTTTTTCAAAGCTTGCATCAAAATAGACATAAAACTGATCAAAGTAATTCTTATGTTCCTTGTTTTCAAAATTGGATTTA
The DNA here is from genome assembly GCF_014633365.1 of Diospyros lotus. Lineage (NCBI taxonomy): Eukaryota > Viridiplantae > Streptophyta > Magnoliopsida > Ericales > Ebenaceae > Diospyros > Diospyros lotus. Next base: position 17,983,343 of record NC_068339.1, on the reverse strand, counting down.
AGTATACAAATGGTCCCAACATTACTCTTTTTAATCTCCTCCACATAATCCCATAACGTTGCATACTCCTCAACATAGTGACCCATAATGTCCTTAGTCCCTTTATTTCTTGCATTCCTGCACACACTAATGTTGACCTCAAACTTAAACTCACACAAAGCCTTTCGTGTCCTAAGTTTGATCCCAAGCTCTATAATTATCCTATGTCTAAAATACTTTACAACAAAGTTTGTTCATACCAACTTATTCTTGTTAACCCCCTCTTGAACAATTATGGTCTGGGTAGTAAGTCTTAGCAGCACAAGATTTAGAATTATTTTTGTTGGTTTTTTGTTTCCCAATGAGGTCTAAGGCTATGGCGAAGATTCGAGTTTATCTTCATAGACTTCGGCCCGAGATTGAAGTATAGTCCAAAAATACCACTCATTGGTAGCCCATTAGAAGTCGGGCCATAAACTCCTTTATTAATTAAACATTTGGAGGATAAATGGGCTGAGCCCATTTGCTCAAGGCTTAAGGAAGCCTAAGCCCAAGCCCACTTACCTGTTTGCCTTGCCCTAGAGACATCATATATAAGGGCCTTGTTGTTGTCTGTTGCCCTCTATTGGCAGCCGATTCTCTCTCATTTGCTCTCCCGATAACTTCATTTTAATGGTCGATCTTCGTGAGTCCTTCTTGCCTTTCTCGGCCAAATCCTCATTTCCATGGCGGTGGTCTTCCTTTCCTTGTGACCCTCTTTGGTTGATTGATCGGTTATCTCTATTTATAGATCCCGACCGTTCCTTCTAAGGTAAGCGCTTGACGACTGATCTTGATTTCCATCTTCTTTGTGAGTGGTACTCTCTATTCCTTGGTAGATGTTCTAGTGAGTTACTTTTTGGGTGGTTTTCTTGGTGAGGGTTGTCTATCGACGAGAAGGCTTGAGCATTTAAGGGTTTTGGTCCTTGGGATTTTGGGGCTTCTCTGTGGTTTGGTGACCTTATTCATTTTGGCATTGCCTGAGTGATAAGATCTAGACAAACTCAGATCTTAGCCTTGAATCGCCTAACAGGAAGTTATATTTTTTATGCTCTTTTTGTGTTCTTGTTTTTCCAATACTTTAGTTTTGATTATTGACTGTACTAACCCTCTATTTTGGTAAGTGTTCTTCTGCAACAATTTTTAATAAATGCAAGGATTACAAAAGGACAACCCATAACACATGTAAACCTAACTCTTTCAACATTATTTTTAACAAGCTTCAACTTCCTACCCTTCACAACCCTATACTTAATCATAGTATCTTTAAACTGAACAACATTAGCAAAGGTCATACCAACAGCAAATTCAAGAATATGAGATTGATGTTCAAACCTTAATCTTAAGCTAGGATTGACCACAAAATCTTTTTCTTTAGAATTTGGATGATCTTTAGAATTTGAATGATCATCATTGTCTTTAAAGCTACCAGGCTCATCACTTATTATGTAGCATGATTAGTTGTAGTCACTATTAAAGTCAAATTCTATTGGAGCTTCTACTGCTATTGGATCTATTGGGACTAGATCTGTTGAAACTTCAAGATCTATTGGGAATAGATTTGTAGGGACTATATTTGTTGGATCTGCGTCACCCTATATTCCCTTGTTGTATTCCCTGGACTAGATTTGTTTATTTTCTTCTGAGTTTGTTGAATTTACTGCATTACTGTAAAGTTTTGTTAGCTTAAGAAAGGTGAATTAAGCTTTTTCACCCTTTAAAAAATAAGTGACTTAAAGCAATAAGTAAAAAGTAAATGAAACAATGCAGCATACAAGATGTATAATGGTTTGGCTATGCCTACTCCACTACCTAAGCTCCTTACCAAGGATTTTGTCCAACCAAACTTACTTGTGTAGCTTTTAAAAAAGGCTCAGCTACAAACCTTTTTAAACAATGGCTTTTTCAAATAGGATTAGCCACAACCAATACCTTTTATAGGATCAAGTTTAACCTTTACAAGATCACAATAAAAATAAAAATAAAGTGTACAAGAGAAGGTATAAGGTGGTACTGAAACTACAAACACTTCTCTTGCTTTTTACAAAGAGATAAAAGAATTGGAAGATGTAAGATTGATCTCTCTTTTTCTTTTGGATGTAAATAGTAGATCACTTGTTAAAGGCTTTTTAAACACTCGGGATTTCAGAGATCTAGCATTCTTTTTGTTCTTCAGGCTTCAACTACTTTATATAGTGTTCTGCTCTTTAATGCTTCTGTTGAGCTATCCATCAAAGTGAGATAAATGTTCTTTTGTATCTTAATTGCCACTTTTTATCTTTATAACATCTCAAAATTTAGTTAGAAATATCAAAATCTATGTACAACTTGTCTGAGAAGCATTAAATATTTTGAAAATTAAAGATTGATCACATTTAATGCTCTGTAATAACTATATTTTTCTAATTCTGATAGATGTTACTCGAGTACAAAGTTGTGTTTAATCAACTAAGTTTGATTTTTACTCGAGTATATGTGTTTTGTAGTCGACTATTATTATGGCTTACTCAAGTACAAACTATCTTTTACTGGATTAAATTTTTGACACAAAAAAATTCAATACATACTTGATTAGAAAGCTATATTTACTCGAGTATACTAACATCTTTACTCGATTAACAATTTTAGTACTCGATTAAATTAATGGTCCAGAGACTTGACATATTTCTGATATATATTTACTCAATTAAAGAGAATATTTACTCGAATACTCATGATTCATTACTCAATTAATAATTCAATTACTCAATTACAAAGATAATCCAGATACTACAAAAAATCAGAGTTTTAGCGACGAAAAATTTCGTTGCTAAAACATTAAAATCCGTCGCTAAATTTTAGTGACGGAATATAGCAACGGGCCTATTTTGTGACGGATTCAAAGACGAGATTGGGGCCTGTCGCTGATCAGCGACGAGACCCAATCCTGTCGCTGATTAGCAACAGGCAGCAATCCCACTGCTTGTCAGCGACGGGCCCTACTCCCATCGCGGATCAACGACGGGCCCCTGTCCCGTTGCTGACTATTTATTTTTTAAAATAAAAAAAACTAAAATTATTAAAATTTAAACGTAAATTAAAATTATTCTGATCAGCGACGGGCCCGTCACTGACCAATTATTTTTTAAAATAAAAAAAATTAAGTTATTAAAATTTAAAATTTAAACGTAAATTAAAATTATTAATAATTTATATAAATAAAAATTTTTAAAACTTTAAAAAAAATTAATTATTTTCTATAATAATTTTAATAGAGAAAATAAAAATAAAATTTTTAACGTAAATTAAAATTAAAATTTTAAAAATTTACAATAAATAAAAATATATTTATAAAAAATTCATATTTAATTATTATTCAAATTTTTTTATCTTTTATATTTATTTAAAATAAAATTTATATATAAATGAAATTAATGATAATTATCAATTTATTTTAATTAATTATTATAAATTAAAAATATATTATTATTAAAAAAATCAAAATTCATATTAAGTCAAACTAAATTCATATCAAAATTCATAACAAAACTGAATTTGTAAGTCAAATTGATTCATTCATAAATATTCAGTTACAATCATCATCATTTTGTTCCTCATCATCAAAAAATTGATTACTCAGTCCTAGTTGAATTGACGGTCCTGGTTGCTAAAAAGACAGGCCAGGTTATTGTAATGTCATCATTTGTCTATTCATCTACTCTTGTCATCCCATCATTTGTTGCTGCCACTAACGCAGCTGCACATTTTCATTTCTCACCTCTATCACCTCCACATTCATTCGAGACTCGGTGGATTACAGCTGATTTTTCACCTCGACGACCTTGGTTTGAGCAGAATGTAACTCCTCGTTTAGCTGAGTGACCCTCAATCTCATTTGTTCTAATTTTGTCGACAAACCATATGAACCATTGGAACTGCTATTAAATCCAACCGGGAATGACTGCCTATTTTGAGAGCCGAGACCGTAGACACGACCTTTCTTGTTCCTACCAGAGATAGCTTGATAAAAAATCTAACGTTCGTCGATTGTAGGTGGTAAGGACAACTCACTACCGCCGGCTGATGCTGAAAATGCCTCTGCACTTAATCTCTCGAACGCCTCCTATATAAATTAAAATATTGACGTTGTCAACTAATTAAAAAAAATCATTAAATTGTAATGTTTATTAAATTATACAAAATACAATTACCACGACGGTCTTTGATCTATTATCAACCCACACTTCTTATCCTTGATCATTCTTTCGAGTGTGGGTTCTCCCAAAAATCTCAAATTCATTGGGCTCGCGGTCTAATTCCCTTACCTACATAACAAATATATGAAATAAATAAAAAATAATATAAACCATTGTATAAATTTATAAAATTTATATTTAATTAGTAGAAAAACTATTTACCATCCTTCTTCTGCTCTGTGTGAAAGGAATGGATCCACTTGTGTAGATTGACCCATCAGTCTCAAATGCGAGATTCTTTTTGTTTTGTTCTACTATCTTCTTGTATTCATCTTCATCCCACTTGGCCTGTAATGCTCGCCGCACCATCGGATCCATCCATTCCCCCTTATCTGCACATCCTTTAATTTTGTTCAAATTATTTCTAAAACTTCTCCAACCAGATTTATTCCAAATAATCCACAATATAAGCACTCTCACCCGGATATCCCAACTACTCGGACTATCCAAACGGGAGCGCCTATGGAGGGGAAAAGAATTAATCACAAGACAAAAACCACCCTGGCATGCATACACGAAAATAAGAATAGTGGAAGCGAAGCTAAACACATGCATGCACTACGGGTACCCCGCTAACATAGCGGTCACATGATAAATAAATGAACACAGACTCCTGTGCCGACACACACAAGACTCGAGGAAAGACCTGGCATAGTAAAAATAGTAGAGAAAATCCTACTGAACTATCAGAGTTGACCAGGACTAATAGGACTGCCTGTACACCATTTCGAATCTGCCGCTAAAAGTTGACTCCCTTGCCATGGTCCACGCTGCCACTACCTGGAATGATGAAAATCAAAGTGAGTCGAAAGACTCAGCAAGCATAAGAAAAGAAAGGCTGAAGGCTGTATAGTTCCAATAAGCTCTCCCCCAGAACACCAACCCCCAAGCACACACAAGCCATGAAACGCTACCACACAATAGTATAACATAATGAAAGCACATACCGGTCCTTGGGGCTCACATAAGACACATGACACCCAAGTCCCATACCAACCTGCCGCTGCCCTAAAAAGCAACATAAATCTCCAACAAACCTGTGCGCGCTATCCCAGATTGGTGCTCCCGTCACCCGTGTGTCCGTGTCAGTACTCCCGACACCCGAGACATAGGCTCCCTCGGAATGGTCCTCCCGTCTGAGAACTGATAATTGCTAGTAACCATGCAATGCACATAAAAATATAATGGCGTAGTGAGCATCAACGTGATACACTGGCGCCTATACATCCAGGCATCAGGCCATGCTCTGCTCACATAGTAAACCACACGCGATGCATATGCTCGTGCTGGATGTAACCTAACCAAGCTAGAATGTTCGTGTCCCAAGCATACTCAATAAATGAATATCCCAACATGCAACTCATACCCATGTGCATATCAAATCATGAACAGTAATATAATGAACCTAATTGTGCAGTAAATCATATACTGGCAGAGCTAGTCAGCAGTGCCCGATACCTGTCAACAGCCAGTGATTAGGAGTGTCCACCCAACGGTCCACTTCAGGGCCGTACAATAGTCTATCCCAACGTCACCAAACAGCTGACCCCTGCCGTATTGCTCGATAGCTCTATCCGAACCATAAATAAACCCGATAAAATCGTAAATAAACATGCACGTATGAACCTAGTCCCCAAGATAGGTTCAGCATCATTCCGAAATGAGTGGGGGCAGTACAAACCCCCGTAGGCTCACAACAAATAAAATCCCAATAAATCTCATATTTATTTTACATTAAATCACGTTATTAAAATCCTCGTTTCTTATAATTAATACGCGAAATCGAAACGAATTAAGGAAAGACATGGGGTTCACAAAATGGAAAAAGATCGCAAGAGTAACGGGAACTTGCCTTGTTTAAGCTGATTACAGCATTTCTACACTTGAACACAACCAAATTAATACACGCTGTAAAATAGATTACACTTCCAAAATTAATAAAATTTGACCCAAAATGAAATTTCAACCGTATAGAATGTTTAAAATGAAATTTCAATCGTATAAAATGAAATTTCAACCTTGATTAATCTTGAATTTCTCCCCCAAATTCTTTAATTTCTTCATCACTGTGCGCGTGTCTTCTTCTTCAATTTTTTCCTTTTGTTTCTGCCCGATTTCTCTCCCATTTTTCGCTGCAAATTGCAGCTTAAAAAGCAAAGGAATTGGCGGCCCAGCACGCGCCACGTGGGCGTGGCTGGCTGCCCACCGCCTTACCCAAAACGTCACCGTTTTGGGCAAGGTTTTGGCTAAAAAATCAGCCAAAATCCTTCCAGCGCGCGCATGCCCCAGGTCTCAATCCCGCGTTACCCCGCTGGCCTTCCTCGCGCGCGACCACCGTGCCACACGCTACCCTTAACATATAACCGCACACTATTAAATTTAAAGGAATCCTAGCCCATTTCTGCAAATCACACTTTAAACCCCCTGACTTTCAAAAATGCCACATACACCCCCAAACTCCAATTCCTCTTATTACACTTATACCTCGAATTTTTTAGAAATTCCACTAAATTAATTTATTCTACTATTTTCATAAATACTCCCAATTAATTTAATTAAATATCTAAATTTCTTATTTCCTCAAAATTACATAAATAAACATTTTTCTTAAATCCCCAAATACCCAAATAAATTAATATTTTCTTTTAACCCACAAATATTCAATAATCACCACAAATACACAAATTAATAATTATTAACCATTTCCAAATAATTTAATTAATTACATTTAATTCCTTATTTTTCTCAAAACCATATAAATAAATAATTCCTCTTAAATTCCCAAATATTCAATAATGTCCTCAAACGCCAGTTTGAATAATTATTATTTATTCTCAAATTTCGGGATATTACAATCCATATACGATCACTCTCATTGGGTTGCCACTTTAAAGTCCTTCTACAAGAAATTAAAAATGAATATATCTGTATACAATTTTAAATTGAAATTTTCTATAATTAAGAATTACAATTAAACTTACGCTAAATTTGTCTAGCCACATCTGTCGTGTTAATTCAGACACGTCATCCCAATGAAGCCAAGCTTTAGTGTACCATCTCTTTCAAATCTTGGACTGTACACCTGTTGGGCTAACCTCGGGAAAAAAACTGTAAAACTAATATTTATCATGTAAGAAATTACATTTATATGTAAAACAATCACAAACAATTAATTAAAAAGAATATAATTAAGATACTCAGTGATCACAGTTCTGATTGCAAGATAACTCTACTCGGTGATCAGCTCAGTCGGTATTAATTGGCTCAGATAGAGTAGGGTCAACATTCTGCGTAGGAAAAGATGTCGAAGGATATGTATGTGGTGTCGACATAAATAAGTATGGATATGAATCTCCTATGAGATGAAAAGTAGACCTAGGATAGGGGACAGAATGTAGTGCAGTCTCAGGTGGGTGGGATGTAGGTGGGACTGTAGTATAACCCATATAATATGGCATAGAGGGGAATGGTTGTTGGAACTGAGGCATGGGAACGAAAGCATGTGGGTGCGATGGCTAAGGATATAAAGGAGTAGACGGAACAACATGTGTGTGTGTTAGATCGAGAGGTGCTATGGCACATACCAAGAGGGGTGGTGAATTGACTATTTTAAAAATCTTGATATGACTTGAAATCTTTTTGACCCAATTGAAGTTTTTGTGATTTAAAACATTAAACATATGAAATGACAAATATAAAGCTCAATGAATGTAAAAGCAGGAAGAATAAATGACACAAAGAATTTATAGTGGTTCGGCTTAAACCAAGCCTAATCCACTACCTTAGCTCCCACTAAGGATTTTGAACCAATTCACTAAAACCTCTTACTTACACAAGTAGGCCCTCTAGCTACACAAGCTAGGAAATACAACCTTCTACTTAAACCAAGTAGGCCCTCTAGCTACACAAGCTAGGAAAATAGCCCCTTGCTTCAACAAGCAAGTCCTCTAGCACAAAGCTAGGAAAATAAGAATGATACAAATGTAAAGAGAGAAGCTAAGAGTTAACACTCTTAGTTACAAGTTCTCTCACAATGAAAACAAGGCTTAATAATAAATTTACAATGATAGAACAACGAAGCCTTGGAGAAAAAATACAACAGTGAAAGTGCAAATATTATAAGCTCGAGTAAAAATGATTTGAACTCTTTAGATCAACTCGTTCCCATCCATTAGTCTTCTCTTGATCATCCATGACTTGTATTTATAAGCTTCCCAAGAGATTGAAGAGAAATGTAGCCGTTTGTGATCGTTGGGATTGAAAAACTAGCCGTTGGAAGCTTTCTGTAAAAGATATAGTCGACAGAAGAAAATGCATAGTTAACTATTTTTACAAATAAAACAGGACATAGTCGATAGACAAAAAAGCATAGTCGACTATCTTCTAACACAAATTTTCTATAGTCGACAGACACATAAACATAGTCGACAGATGTAAAAATATGAAAAGGATTTTGAATTCTAAGAACAAAAATAGTCGACAAATGAAAAGCCATAATCGACTATCCTTATATGATAGTCGACAGATCCAAAAATAGTCGACAAATGCCTTAAATAGTTGACAGATCAAACCAGCATAGTCGACTATCCTTATGCATGGTGATGGCGCGCATATTTTATATTATTTATCCCTCTTATTCCATCTTCATTGCACTCTATTTAGGTTATTTCATTTGTCTTGTGTTTATTTTATTTTATTAGGCTTCACACTATTTTTATTCTTATTTGGCAGATTTAGGCAGCAGATTTGAGCTATTTCGATAGAGGCGCAAGTGGGCTTCGCAAGGTGGACGGACATCGAGTTTGAAAGAGGTAACCATACTTCATTATGGGTTATGGGAAAATTTAGAATCCATTGGGCCCTTTTTAATTAATTAAATTATGGGCCATTTGTATTAAAAACCCTAAGCCCATTTAGCCTAGGTTTTTCTTTTCCAAAACCCTATAAATAAGAGCTAGCAAAGAGGCATTAAGAGGGGCCGATTTTGGAGGATTCTCACAGTTTCAACCTAGAAGCTATGGAAGGCTAATTCGCTTGTAATCTGCTACATTCCCGTACCTTGCCTGGTTTGAGTCTCGGTCATATAGTCAAATCTGGTTTGGAACTCAATTTTCATGTTTTTATTGATGATTTCGTTTCTTTTCCTTCTCTAAGTTTATGTATGTTTCTTTTACGCGGTTGTGTGAATGCATGAATGATCTTTGGATGGGTTTAATTGACGTGCTTGGTTGAGGCTTTGATTAGGAAGAAACGGTATATTATAAATTGTATGAGCGATTGCTCATTTTGATTTAATCTTTTACGGTTGTAGAAGAGTTTTTTTTCAAAAATCAAACCAAACAGATTATTTTCATAAGTGAGACGGGGATTACCGCGATAAGGAGGTAGGGTTTGTAGCGGGTTACGTTTTAGTTGGTCGAGAATTCATCCTTGTTTCATTCTTGAGCGTTTTTAAGTTCGGTTTTCATCACAATCCCCCTCGTTTAATCTTGTTTTGATAGTTCGTTGACAGTTCGTTGGGAAATGACCTAGGGAGCATCCTAGCTGCAAACCAGTCCTAATACATACACTAATCTGGTCTGTTCGACAGCCTTGATCACATACTCGACTATCCTTATAACATAGTCGACTATTTTTAGGCATAGTCAACAGCATTAAACCACATAGTTGACTATCCTTTTGAAAACATTGAAAACTTAACAAATCCTCATTTTGATATTTTTGAAAGCAAGTTGAGATTATCAAAAGTATATTTTGAAACAAACCTCACTCAACCATACTCAATATTTCTTCTATAGGAATTTTCACAACTTTGCTTCAAGGAGATTTAAAGATTGATTTTCATATAGTCATTATCAAAACTATTTTATTACTAAGAGTAAAATATCAGTGTGGAGACAGAAGGAGAAGACTGTGAACCAACACTACTAGGATCTGGGGAAAGTGTGTCCCTATAAGATTGACGTCTTCCTCTACCCCTACCCCTGCTTGGTTCGGGAGATGAATGTCATGACATCTGTTTTTGAAATTACATGAAACAAAAAAACACGATAAAACGTACAAGGTCACAGAAATTAAAAAATACAAAAGATCGATATTATATCATAATATATATATATATATATATATATATAAATTCACATATATTCATAAATATATCAATCTTCTTCTAAAAATTCATCACTATCTATGTCATCAAACAATAACTCTTTCTCGTCGTCTTCTGATATAGATTCTTCCTCTGCATCATCATCTTCTTCTTGCTGAATAATATTTGAAACATTTATTTTCTCGACTATCCCATCTAAATCCTGTAAACTACCTCTAAGATCATCATTTCGATCAATTTACGGGAGTTCTGGTATTTCATCATCCTGGAAAGATTCTTCCATCTATGGCCTATGTTAAACCAACAAAAGAAAACTAATCCAAATCCACTATTTGATGTAGTTCAGTGACTACCCCACCCTCATAATCGAGTTTTGGATGTTTCACCACAACCCCTCCCCCCTCTCCCCATACACACACACCATGATGGAATCTCAAAATGAACCCCACATCATCCATGCCATGCCAAATAAACATAAAAAAATCAATTAAAAATTAAAAAAATATAATTGGAGTTATAACCACAAAAAAGACATTATTTTTACACAACCAATAAAAACATCATTCTACACTACTAGAAACACATTGGATTTAGGAAATGGATGTAGCAATAGCAAAACATGCACAAAAATAAAAAATAAAAATGTTGTTACAATTAGATAAAATGTGCACACACCTTCAAATCCTAGATTAGGGATTTCACGATTTGATTTGTTGCTTTCATCAATGCTTCAGTAATGGAGATAACCAAATAGAGAGATATTTAGATTCAAGAGAGAGATTTAGATAGGGAGAACTAGAGCCAATAAGTTCAACCAAACAACTAGATGGGCTGCCCAAAACCTATAGAAGGTTAAGGTGAAGAAGATGGTGAGGACAAGAATAGTGACAGCTAGAATGGACAAGGAAAGAAAAGAACGACTAGGACTGGAATGAACGAAGGCTGGAGGAAGATAAGAGAAAAGGGAGAAGAGGAAGAAAATAGGGCATCCAAAACAACATCGTTTTTCCTGGTAACCAAACTGATGTCGTTTTGGAAATCTAGATGGCATGGGCGGTTCCTTCTCTCAATTTGGGATGATGTCACACCGTCATTAATTTGACATGGTATTATTAATCGCCTTTGTTGTTTCCAAAAATACAACAATTAAATTTTATGATGTGGGATCAACTGTTGTAGGTACTTGAGCTTGGTGTCTAGTGAGACAAGGTTGCCACAAGAATGAGACTGCCTTAAGGATATTGTCGCAAGAAAAGTTGTTGCAAGGATATTCGCCACAAGAGATGTATTCGCAATGATGTTACCATAAGGATCTTGCCACAAGGATGTTGCCACAAGAAAAGTTGACACAAGGATGTTGCCACAAGGTTTGTTTTCCACAAGGATGTTGCCATAAGGGAGGTTGCTGTAAGGATTAAGTCTCTTGCAGAAAGAAATTGTGCTTGCTGTAAGGATCCTCCATTTCCTTGTTAATACTCACAAAAGGGTTAAAAGGCTCGTGAGAATCCTCGCCCGCGATGACTCTTTGATGCTTAAGTCAGTACCAAATGTAGATAATTGCCCATGAAAAATAGTAAGAACGTAGTCAATGTGTCTAAATTTTATCAAATCTAAAAGTCATTTTTCGTGTCCTATAGCTAGATATTTATAGGGCGCAATTCCCAAGGATGCTAGTGTTAACACGTGTTAATTACTGAGTGGGAGCTTTGGTCTCGTCGAGAGGAGGCCTTTACCACAAGGTACATTACCAAAAAAAAACCATATTGTTGCAAGGTTTGCAAGCTACCTGGTTGTGACAAAGGCCTTTGTCATGAGGATCACCATGCGGCGAGCATGTGTTATGAGGATCGACCATACCACAAGGCCATTTCATCACAAGCCCCTCAGCAGTAAGCATTTCTACCTCAAGGCCTTCTTTTGGAGCGAGCCCCTCTTTGCCACAAGGCCTTCTTTTAGTGCAGAGGGAATTAAAGTGTTGATAAGATTTCACTGACGCAAGACTTGGGTATACCAAAGTTATACCCTTGTTGCAAGGTATACGTACTGCCTTAGAGCACACTGCCTCAAGCTCTGCCTGTACCTAGATGATTCCCTTGCTACAAGTTATACCCTCATCACAAGCCTTCTTTGCTAGGAAATATCCTTAAAGCACACTGCCACAAGCCTTCTTTACTAGGGAATTTATATCCTTAAAGCACACTGTCGCAAGCCTTCTTTTTCTAAGTCATATGCCTTACCTTGGGGCACTCTGTTGTAAGCTTTATTAGTGGCAAGGTTGGTCTTACATTAATATCATTTTTACTTTAAAAAATTCTCCCTTTTCTCCTTTACAATTTTTTCGTAAGCGGTACAACAATTGCCTGCCACTCTTTCTTTTTGCCTTTAGGTAAAATGGAAGAGTAGGAAATTTTCAAAAATTACTGCCAAACATGGGATGGACTTAAGCCACACTATCGCAAGATCGGTTATTACCCTCGGGGTGATTTTTTCATTGTCCATTAGTCTTCCGACACACTCCTATGAATTCCATGTTTCTTACCCTTAGTTATTTCTTGTGCTTTCACCCAAGAAGAGTATTTCTCTGCCATAAGAAAATTTTACAAGTAATCCTCTTTCGGATTAACCTCTCTGCTGCAAGATTTTTTCAAGTAATCTTCTTTGGAATAGTCCCTCTGCCTCGAGGCTTTATTTTTTGTGTTGCCAGGAGACTTTTCCTCCATTTTTTATTGCAAAGACTTCTTATTCCCCCACCCTTCTTGCTGCAAGGATTCCTTTTCCCCTTTGTCTTCTTATTGCACGAACATCTTTTCTTTTCATTGTCTTGTCGTGAGTGTGTCTATCATTTTCCTTGCCGCAAGCGTCTATATCACCATTACCACGAGGATCCTAGTTCTTGCCACAGGGATCTCTATCCTTGTCATCTTCACAACAAGGCTTTCTCCTTCTCTTGACCGCAAGTTTTGCTCTCTTTTTTTGGTTTTTTGTCTCGAGGATTTTATTTTTCCAAAAAATCCTCATCTTCATTGTTGTTAGGATCGAGCATTGCCGCAAGGATTTAGGCCGCAAGGCTTCTTCTTAGCCACAAGTCCTTTCTTGGTCCTTAGTTAGACCCTTATTGTGGCAAGGATTCTTGTCGTGAGGGTCATTACTACAAGGAATCTTGCTTCACCACAAGGCCCTTATTGGCCGCAAGGTTTATTCCTCCTTGGCCTTTGTAGCAAAGGTTTCTTCTTTGGCCGCAAGAGTTTATTTTTCTTGGCCTTTGCTGCATCTTTTGTCACGAAGAACTTTGCTTTGCCATAACGAATTTTTCTGTTCCCTATTGCCAAGAGGTTCCCTACATCCCTTGCGTTAACCATTTTCTTTTCGTGTTTGTTCTTTGGGGAAACGTGTCCCTTTGGTGCCAAACTCTTTTGGTTATTTTTTCTTCTTCTAAGCCTTATACCTTCTGATTTTGGCTTTCTTCTTGCCCTTTTGTAGTATGACATCAAGGAATCTTTATTTATGTACTCACGATATCGAGGTACATTCCTTCTGCTTCCTTATGGGTAAACGTTCCACCCTAACAACTGACGAGGTTGCTCAATTGGTGAACAATTATCGTATTCCCCTTCTTATTGTGCTAGATTGCCTAAGCTGAGCGAATCTTATGCTGCTACTATTTCGGAGGGATGGACAGCGATTTATGAAATAAGTTTTCACCTAGAATTATGTCTTTCGCTCAACCCATTTGGCGTCGAATTTCTTCATCGAAGTGGGATGGCCCCGGCCCAACTACATCCTAATGGCTAGGCCCAGTTAGTTGGGTTTTTTGTTTTATGCCAAGAGAGGATGGTGCCTTCCACCTTTGATCTCCTTTTCTATTTTTATCGCTTTCGACTGGGACAATCCTACTATCACCTGTATACCCTCTATAGGTAATGCGTCGAGGATCATATATTCAAGGGGATCCTGATATTTTATTCTTGTGTTTAGTTTTGATGATGAAAAACAAATAATTTATATCCCAAGTCATAAGTCAAGGTTACGGTTTTCAAACAAAATCAATTTCAATATCAAGTACTATATTGTTAAAATGAAAACCAAATGATCTATAATTCTCTATAGATAAAGATTTGCAAAAACAAGTACTAAGATTTCAATGAATATGCTAAATGATTTTTACAAAATGTTTTCCAAACTGTTAGCAAAATGGAGCAAAATTTTTCTAAGACAAAAAAATCCATCTATCAACTATTTTGCATTTTAACCCAATATGTTGACTAACCAGATGGAATATGTTGACTAGTGTGACACTTTTTATTCTTCCTGTCGACCGAGTAATATTATTGATAAAATTGATATTTAGCCTTTTACTGTGATTTTGATTGTATTTTAAAATTATTTTGATGATTATCTTGGTGTTTCAAATTATTTTTATATGATTTATTAAGTACCAAAATAAAAATTAATTTCATCATGCAATTGAATGTCAAAATCTTGTTATGAATTTCTTAATGACATTTGAAATGTTATTTGATCAAAACTATTGAATGAAAATTAAATCCAATGTCAAAATATCTTGTTATAAATTTCTTAATGGCATTTGGAATATTATGTTAAAAAAATGTTAAATGAACATAAATTTTATCATGCAATCTAAAGTAAAAAAATCTTGTGATAAATTTTTTGATGGCATTTAGAATATTGTATTTTTATTTGATTAAAAATAGTGTTCAAAAAGGTTAAAAGAATAAAAACGAAATAAGTGTTAAGTTATAAGTCAAGTGTATATCTTTCAAGCATACATCTTTCAATTTCAAATAAGGATCAATGAGAGATTAAATAAAGTGATATTGGAAATCATATCTCAAGACAAATGGCAAGTATCTCATGTTTTTGTATTTATATTAAAAGTTCAAAATGAGTTTTTAAAGACTATAAAGGTGTTAGTTGACTAATTTTTTTGATGTGTTAGTTAACTAATTTTTTTGATCTATCGACTTATGGGTTGATGTGGTTTATGTAGGTCGACTAATCCTCCTTGATCTGGTTTCTAACAGCATGCATGATGTGTGTTTCTTAACAAATCAAACGTCTATCCATTTTCATCTGTCGCCTGACAGTGTGCATGTTTTCATAGTTAAATGGAATTTACCTTGATCTGTCGACTAACTCATTTCATCTGTCAACTAGTCCTTTTAAATTGTTGACTAACAAAAGCTTAAAAATTCAATCTGTCGACCGATTTAAGTCATCTGTTGACCGATTAATTCGCAGAAAGCAAATAATAGCTAGTTTTTCAATCTCTAACGGCTATAAACAACTAGTTTTCTAAATTTGTTTCAAGCCTTGTATCATTTTGAGAGACATTGTAACTAAGAGATTCATCTCTTAGATTCTCTCTTATTGTACATTTCTTGTATTTCCTAGTTCTGGTAGCTAGAGGGCCTATTTGTCTAAGTAGGAGGTTTGTATTTTTCCTAACTTGTTGCTAAAGGGCTTATCCGGAGTGATAGGAGGAATTTTAGTGGATTAGTTTACAAAATCCTTAGTAAAGAGTTAAGGTAATGGATTAGACTTGGTTTAAGCCAAACCACTATAAATTCTTATGTTCATCTTTTGCTTTTGTTTCATTTATTGTTCCAAGCATTTCAATATCATCACTTGCATTGAATTTTTATTTTTCATAAAAAGGATTTCAAGTTTCAAGCTAATTTTTAAATTACTCAATTCACCTCCTCTCTTGGGTGTGTGCCACAGCATTTCAATCCTATCAGATCCCACATAGAGAACACTATTTTGATTCTCAATGTTTCGTCATGAATCCCCCGATAGGAAGGTGATATTCCCATTTGGGTTAGCATTCAGATGATAAAGTGCCTAAGCCGATTCTTTTTGTGCCAGTTCTCAACCTCTGGGAGCAATACAAAGATAAGCGACACCAACTCTTGTGTGGAGGTCAAGTGAACCTCTTGGACCTTGTCTCTGAGGACAAGTTGAGGGGGGTTGGTTGGGTACTCCACGCAGGAGAATCATCAAGGCGTAAGGGTCCTTCGACGCTTCTTCCGTGACCCCCAACTCCTCCAGCAATCAATGTCTTAACATGAGGGGTCATCTTGTCACATGAGTGGCCTCCTCCTAAGGGTTTGGATCCCCCCGACTATGTTTTCTTCTTTTTGTTTTTATTCATAGGCAATCTGTCTTTGTTGCTTTTTCTACTTCATAGACATCATTTTCACTAGTTCTAATTTGGAAGTTTTTCTATTAACAGGTATGAAGCGAATGAAGCTACCTGTCAAAAAGTCATTGAGGCAACGACCCAAGCTGGACCACCACCTCTTCGTACTGGCCAACCTAAAATTCCTCCCCCTCTTCCCAAGGTTCATGCTTTTGAGCCCGAAAAGGGTGGGAGAGAGACTAATGGTGCAACGCCCCCAATTTCTCTCAATTTCTCGTTTAAATAAGCTCTTCTAATTATCGCATCCCCATCACTACAGACCTGGCATTCGAGGAATCCGAGAAGGGTCTGTCAGAAAAGATGGCATATATGCATAACTAGAAGCGTCACGCATATTCCTTACTATTAACAACGGAAGCCATATTCACACATCATTCCTCATAGACATACACATATTAGGGTTAACATACCTACCATATCCCTTCAAGAGTACCTAGAACATAAACAAAACATAACTTAGTATTACACATCTCAAAAACACCCCCCAAGCATCTTCCGGTTGAGATGGTTTTGTACACACTTCTACCCCATGGCTCCAACTTCACTTGACTCGCCGACTTCTTTAGCCTTACCCTTACCTAGAATGATGCAAGCAAATATGAGGCACAAGGCCCAACAAGTATATATTGAAGGAAAGTGAGCATAAGGATGATAGGTATCAAGAAGCAAATAGAATCATGAATGACATTTAAGGCACTCACGCCATATCCTATTTTACCATTCTACATGATAACGTGATGAAACATGAGTGCTTTTATGCAATCTTTTAAAAACCATTGCCATGGGACTGAACTCCAAAATCATGGGACCAAAGTCCATATCATAACCATGGGACCGATGTAATATCCTTAAATTTGAAAATAAATAATAATTATTCAAGCCAGTGTTTGAGAACATTATTGAATATTTGAGAATTTAAGCGGAAGTATTTATTTATGTGGTTTGAGGAAAATAAAGAATTAAAGTTAAATAATTAAATTATTTGGAAATAGTTAATAATTATTAATTATTGTATTTATGGTGATTATTGAATATTTGTGGGTTAAAAGGAAATATTAATTTATTTAGATATTTGGAGATTTAAGAAAAATGTTTATTTATGTAATTTTAAGGAAATAAGAAATTTAGGTATTTAATTAAATTATTTGGGAAGTTTTAGGATGTAAGTGAAATAAGAAGGAATTGGAGTTTGGGGTGTATATGGAATTTTTGGAAGTTTTGGGGCTTAAATGCAATTTCTTGGAAAGGGGCTGAGATTGCTTTAAAATTAAATGGGCGCATGTTTATGTTAAAGGGAGCAGCTGGCGCGGGAGGCTTCGTGCGCGTGTGCGATGGGTCAGGTCGCAGGATTGACCCGCGGTCTGTGCATGCGTGCAAGGAAATTTTGGGCTGATTTTAATCAGCCCATGGATGCCCGAAACAGCGTCGTTTCGGCAAGGCGGTGGGCAACCAATTGCGCGGCCACGTGGCGCGCACTGGTGCGCCCCATTGCAGCTTCCACGCATTCCTTGTTTTGCAAATTTTAAGGCCAATTTGGCCATGTATTTTGGCCGATTTTTCTCATGGGATTAGCTTTCTATTTAAGGCTTTAAGTGAAGTTAAATTAGAGGCAAAAACAAAGAGCTCGGGAGAAGAAAAATGGCGTGAAGCAACGGCGAAGAAGGGGGAAATTAGAAGAAAAAATTCAAAAATTAATTTTATTCCGTGCAATTGAAGATCCGAAGAGCGAGGTAAGTTAGTTAGCGTGTACTAAACATTTTCTAAGGATTAAATCATACTTTTAGGCTGTATTTTAGTTTATTTTAGTGTTAATATTATTTTGCAGTGCGCAGGCATTTAAGACCAGAAATCTGCAAAATAAGGCAAGCTCTCTTTACCTTCTAAATTTTAGTGACTTCATATACCCGTAATAGCTTTGATTTTATATCGATTTAGTTAGGTTATCGGAGATACGCGTATGGATTTTATATCGAAACTTAGTTTCATTAGTAAAATTTATTAATTTGTGCAGCGGTGGAGCCAAGAGGTGGGAATCTGCTAGTAAAAGGCAAGCTCCTAACCCTCTCTTCCTGTTCTTTAATTCCCGTGAGAGACCCCGTGATTCCTCATATTTTATCCCCTCTCTTACGTTAATTCGGCACCTAACATTATTTGTTGAGTTATTATTCACTTGTTTTAATTTAAATTAAATTCGGGACTTCTAGGATTTTATTTATTGTGTGCCTACGGGGGTTTGTACTGCCCCCATTCCTTTCGGAATGATGTCGAACCTAGCTTGGGGACTAGGTTCCTAGACGTGTGGATTTATTTTCAGTTTTCTCGGGTTTAATTATGGTTCGGTTAGAGCTATCAAGCAGTGAGGCAGGGGTCGGCTGTTTGGTGACGTTGGGGTAGACTATTGTACGGCCCTGAAATGGATCATCGAGTGGACACTCCTAGTCACTTGCCGTTGACCGGTGTCGGGCACTGCTGACTAGCTCTGCTAGTATGTGATTTACTGCAAGATTAGATTCATTATATTATTGTTCATGATTTGATATGCACATGAGTACGGGTTGCATGTTGGGATATTCATTTATCGAGTATGCTTGGACACGGACATTCTAGCTTGGTTAGGTTGCATCCAGCACGGGCATATGCATCACGTGTGGTTTACTATGTGGGCGGAGCATGGCCTGATGCCTGGATGTATGGGCGCCAGTGTATCACGTTGATGCTCACTACGCCATTGCATTTCTATGTGCATTGCATGGCTACTGGTAGTTATTAGTTCTCAGACGGGAAGACCATTCTAAGGAAGCCTATAGCTCAAGTGTCAGGAGTACCGACATGGACACACGGGTGGCGGGAGCACCGACCCGAGATGGCGCGCACAAGTTGCTGGAGGTATTTGTTATCGTCTAGGGCGGCGGCAGTTTGGTATGGGACTTGGGTGCCGTGTGTCTTGTGTGGGCCCTAAAATTTCCCCTAATTTCTCTCCAAAATTCTCCCATTTCCTCAAACACTCACTACCTATTTATAAGCCAAGAGGAAGAAATATCCTAGGAGTATCATGGCAGCAAGAAGCAATACATTTTGGTGGCAAAAAGGCAGGTTGGACACGTGGCATGGTGGTTGGACAAATGGCAGTGATTGGCAACCGCATGGCGCATAGTAGGGCCACGCACATGAGCGCCAACTAGCGCCCTGAAACGACACCGTTTGGTGCCCAGCTGGGTTTAAAAAACCCAATCGTTTCCTTGCAAGGCCACGAGTTTGATCCCGCGACCTCCCATTCCCCCCTTAGTGTGTGCAACCATCTCACCTACAAGCTCCATTGATTAATATTACGAGCAACTTATATTTAAGGTGATTCAAAAAAATAACAAAAAAATATATGTAAAATACAAAAGCCGCTAAAAATATATATATTTAGCGACGGGGTTTACCCGTCGCTAAAACATGGGAAAAAATAATATAAAAATTAAAAATTTAGCGACGGGTGTTGCACGTCGCTAAAAAATGGGAAAAAAATAATTTCAAAATTAAAAGTTTAGCGACACGTGGACCTGTAGCAAAAAAGGAAAAAAATAAATTAAATTACAAAATTTAGCAATGGGATACACCCATCGCTAAAAGAAATTAAATTTAAATTCAGCGACGGGTGCATCCGTCACAAAAGAACAAAAGAAATAAATATAAAATACAAAATTCGCTTAAAAAAAGAAATAAAATAAAAAAATAAAAAATAATAATTTTAAAATTAGAAGTTTAGCCACGGGTTATACCCGTCACTAAAAAAATTTAAATTTAAATGTAGTAATGGGAAAAGCCCGTCGCTAAAGACAAAAAATTAAATTAAAAATTTAATGTAAAGTTAAAATTATTATTCATTAATTCACAAAAATTATTAAAATATGACATTAAAAATTAATTTCAAAATAAGAGCAAAATTTTTTACTGCTAATATAATAATTTATAAATTTTATTTAAATTAGAAATGAAATAAAATTAATAAATATTAATATTAAAATTAAAATGAATATTTATTTCCCTTTACTAACATTAATATTAAAATTAATATTCATTAAATAAGTTTTAAAAATTTTGAAGTATAAATATAATTTTTGAAAGCTTGGAAAAAAAATGTTATAAATATAATTTATACACTTTAATAACTAAAGAGGCTTTCAGATCGGCTGATTTGCGCACCCGTATAATGATTCTTGGTGCTTTGAGGTTAGTGGTTCGATTTTAAGGTGCAGCACTTGGAATTATTGTTGGGATTAATATCTCAACGCTGCCACTCGACGCGTTCATGAGGGGAGGGCGGGGGCTGGCACGGGTTCAATTTTGGGGCATGCACTGAATTAATTATATTTTTTTTAATTGTCATAACTCAAAATTTTCATTATTTTGATTACATCTATATACTTGTATTTATCTTTCTTTTTTTACACATTAAAGTAAAGTGGTTAAATTAAATTAAAAATACAAATATAAAAATAAATTTAACTTAAAAATATAAATAAATAAGTGTAATTAAAAAACAAAAAATTCAAATGACTATACAAAAAAACATAATAGTACATAAATAAAAATAGTATATGTGCCCCATATACGCATACATTTATTAAAGATATTGATCTTCATTATTGAGTAATATGTTATTCTTTAGCAGATATTCATCTTTTTAAATCAATTATATGCAGATAGAATAAAAATAATATCCACGATATTCAGATGATACGTTTCACTTGTTTTAAATTTCATCATTAACTATATGATGTCACGCTTTATAATTCATGAACTTAGTAATGTTGCTAAAATTAACCTCTAACAAAACATTAATCAAAATTTAATGTGAAATTCATAAAATATTTAAATTAAATTTAAAATTTGATTTGAACATAAATAAATAAAACATTCAGATCAACTCATGCACGTGTAAATTTTTTGAGGTTGGAAGGTATAGGGTTCAATTCTTGGAAAACGCACGAATGACTTGCTCGCTAGGAAAATAATAATTCCTGAGAATAGGTACATATTTTTATTAATAATGGTGTAAGAAGTGCGCATTAACGAATATATAATTTTAATTGTAATATCATATATATTAAAAATTTATATTTAATTAGGTAACTATATTTTTGACTATGCTACACTCTAATTAATTGTATAATTGAGATGAATAATAATTTTTGATAATATTTTAAGTATTTTTAGTGAAAAATATAAAAGCAAGATTACAAAGTCTTTTTTGCTACTATATTATATCTATATATATTATTTTAATCATTTGAACAATAATATAAAATTTTATTTTTTAATCAATGAAATGATATTCAACTTTATTTTAAAGAGAGCACTTTTAAATAGATGATTATTTATTTTATTTTCCTCTT
Source organism: Diospyros lotus (assembly GCF_014633365.1). Classification (NCBI taxonomy): domain Eukaryota; kingdom Viridiplantae; phylum Streptophyta; class Magnoliopsida; order Ericales; family Ebenaceae; genus Diospyros; species Diospyros lotus. The sequence goes on along the minus strand of NC_068339.1, from coordinate 17,961,377 downwards.
AAGAGACTTATCCTATCCAAAGGATAGGTTTTTTAGCAATAATACTAGATGATACAACCTCCTACAATACTTGTAGGGCCTATATATATATAACACTTGCTATTGCTAAGTAATACAAAAAAAATTGTTTCATTCAAAAGAGATAATATGAGAATTCAACTTCTCAGCTACAATATTTCTCAATTGATATAATATTTAGAAAATAAATAATAATAATGAATGCAACAATAACATTAGAAAAATTGTGTCAATTTAAAGCATGAGAGATAAAATATAAGAACTCTTAATTTAGAACACTTGAACACTTGTAATAAATATTCTCTAACCCCATAATTAATGCTGCACCATCCAAGTATTTATAGTTGACGGTTGAGCTGCATTAAATGCACTTGTTAAAAATAATTTTTAGTTTAAATAATATATATAATTTAAAACTAAAAATTAATTAGTCAAATAATTTATATAATTATTATTATTTATAACATAACACTATTGAACATTTAAAAAATAAAAGATTAATCTTCACCTCCCATTTTAAAATTAAGAATAAACTTGCATACTATTGAAAAATATTTTAATTAAAAAATAATTTATTTCCTTCTTTAGTCATTGTACTCTTTAGTGTTTTATTTCTATTACTTTTTTTTTCCTTATTTCTTTATCTCTTATACTTATTTTTTTAATTAATGTGAAGTCGTAAAATCAAATATCTATAAAATAACTATATTAATTTTATTATCATTTTTAGCTTCCTCTCAAAAGACTTATCATTTTTAGCTTCCTCTCAAAAGACTTATCATTTTTAGTCTACAAAATATATGTAATTTAAAATTATAAATTAATTAGTAAAATATTTTATAAAATTATTATTATTTATAACATAAACATTATTAATCATTTAAAAAATATAAAATACATTTTCATCTCTTCTTCTAGAATTAATAATAAATTTAAAAATTATTAAAAAATATTTTATTTATTTTTCAATCATTGTTCTTTATATATTTTTAATGATTTATTTTTATTAAAAAATTTTAATTTTTTTTCTCTCTTGATTGTAACGGCCAACCTCCCAGAGCCCCCGCTAGCATAGAGGATCCGTAAGAGAGTCATTACTTAAGTGATATAAAACAATAACACAAACCAAAACTCACACACAACCCTTAATCAATCCTTACACTTTTTATTACATAATATATCATAATCGTTCCCAACATGTTCTTACTCAAGCATTCACACCGTGAGCCCACCTGGGCTTACATGCCATACATCCATCACAAAAACATAAAATATTAACCTTAACACGAGCACAATGACACCCAGGATGTAGTCTCAGGAGAGCTCTGCACTTGCTATCATGGCTCGATGAACTAAACCCAACCCCGTCAAACGCACCTGATCCCTCAGACAACTCCCTTACCTGGAATGATGGAAAAACAAAGATGAGTCGCGAGACTCAACAAGCTCATAAAAGAAAGGCAAGTGGTTAAGGGTAGGACTCTTCCTTAATATCCCGTGCAATTTATGTCAATGCAACAACACACCATGTCATGATCAATAAATACCCTAGCTTTAAATGCATAATCTCAAATCAACTACACACAAAGAGTTCTTGGGGCCCACATAAGTCATACATTGGCACCCAAGTCCCGCATATCAACGTGTTACAGGCTAATATAGGCTACCATAACATCATTCAACAAAAATCTATCTTTTCCTGACACATATAACATCATTTTCCTGTCATCCATGCATCCTATCATCCTACCATGTTGTGATTGTGGTCCACTGCCACGGTCTACGATCTGTGGTGGGCGCCACCCATCCTCATCACTAATAGCCACACATCCTCACCATGCAATGCAACAAATAGGAAATGCAATCGCTTCTGTAGCATAAACGTGATGACAAGACCCCCATAAACCAAGCATCAGGCCATGCTATGCCCACATAGGAATTCACACATGCGATATGCTTTAAATGCACCATATCTTAGACCAACTAAAGAACCCAAGTCGGCTCTTAGACCAACTGAGTCATGCAAATGCTCACATATCCCATCACACACAGGGCATGTTCCCCAAATGAATGCAACCCAACCCCCTGCAGCACACACAACATGATATGCACAAGCCAAGGTGGGAATCTAGAAGTACCAGCTCTTCTGGCCCGTTAAGCGCTTATCGTAACAGCCGATGACTGGTGCCCATACATCCAACCATCAACTGTCATGACCCACGGTCGACAGTCAGTGGCTTTGTACCCCATACCCTTAGACACACTTACTGACAACATCAAACTTATACACTTCCGACTTAACATTTCTTAAGCTACTCCCATGACATCTCATACACTCGTAACATAACCATTAACATACCATTCATGTTCTCATTCCTTCTTATTTACATAAAACCATCTCAACATACATAATAGACTCTTAACATATTCCCATAATCTAAACCATAACATTTTCTAAGAACCTAGCCCCAATGGATTCGGCATCATTCCCAAGGAAAGCGGAGCGATACGAAGCTCCGTGGCGGACGAAAGAAACGACACTGAGACATCACTACTTAGCTCATTTCACTAACAATAAACTCATTAATAAAATATAGGTCATAGGGTGGTTACCACACGGATTATTATTATTAATGCGTGGAACCGAGTCAATGTGAGAAAAGGAATATGTAAGACCCCCACCTAGGTCCCCAAAGAACCAGAGCAGGTGCCCTACTAAGATAAAGACAATCTGATCAAGAAGAACCTGTCGTGCATGCCACAGATAAATACCAGGAGAAAATCGATAAAGGAAACTTGCCATACCGACATGAATATCAAAACCTCAAACCGCTATACATCAACTAATCTCTATGCTCACATAACCCAAGCATGCACAACATACATCTCTGGCACACCGGCCACAAAATAAACATAAATCCATACAAACCTAAAGGAAACTAAGGAGAGTACACGCTAAAAGCGACAAAATACAAAAAAACTCCCAAGCTGATGATACTAGGTCTGCATGGCCCTATACACCACCTACCCTAGATGTCGGGAACCGCTAGACTCGCCCATAATTGGATCCTTGCTTTTACCTGGAATGAAGAGGAAACAAGGTGAGTCCAAGTGACTCAGCAAGCCCATAACGAAAGAAAATGACAGATAGAGGGGGCTCTAAGAGTAAACCTACACCTCAAGTGCATAATAAAACGAACTCATGCATAACATGCCATGTAATCACATAAATCACAACAGGTACCAACAACATAAATAACAATGCACATATACAGGATCTTGGGGCCAAATAAGAGAATGCACTAGCACCCAAGTCCTTATAACAAACCTGCTACTACCTTGAAGGCAAACTGTACCTATACTACGAGCTGAAGCTCGCCTAAGTGGGAGCGACCACACCCTCTGGCCTGCAGAAGCAACCAAAATAAAAAAACTAGGCACGCCGAGGCGTCCTTAAATAAAAAGCTAGGCACCCTGAAACGTCCTTAAATAAAAAGCTAGGCACACCGAGACGTCCTTAAATAAAAAGCTAGGCACGCCGAGGCGTCCTTAAGTTACTCAGTTCGGGAAAGCGCAACACTGTACAGCTGTATCTCAACACTGGCGCCATAACTCGTGCAGATGCAACATATAAGGGTGGCATAGTAAACCGGACAAGATACAAGGCACCCATAAGCCAAGCATCCCGCCAAGCCTCGCCCAAGTAGTAAAACACGCCAAATGCAAATGCTCGTGTCTACTAACTACAGATAAATATAACATGATTGTGTAACAAGCACTCAAGTGTAAATGAACCACACAAAATGCATAAACCCGACTTAGTGAACATTTAGCACTTGGTCGTGTAGTATGAATTTAACTTGTTAGGACAAGGGAAACAGTGTTATAAGACATACACCCGTTCCCTATGGACACTAGCTAACGTTAAACCCGAATGTACCTATCTTCATTCCTTTTAGGAGGTAGAGAGTGAACAAGCTCTCTAGAAATACAGTACGCTGGGTACATTTACAACCTCTATGGTTTTATTAAATTATACCTTTATTTTATAATAACTCAATGAGCTATTACATATAATATATAACTATTAAAAACATATTATATAATATATATAATTTAATGAATTATGTCACACAATACTTATTATTTACTAACATTATTTCTATTATTATTTTTAAGAAAGAAAGATAATAATAAAAATAATCTTTACTAATATTGTCTATTACTATTACTATTTATTTAGTTACCTCAAATTGTATTTATAGTCTTTAAGCAACGTTTACATAAATGTATATATATATATATAAAAAGATATATCTAAGCACTTCAAGCTCCAAGTGCACAAGGACGTGCTGCCTCCACTTTCATCCTTCAACATTATATATATATATATATATATATCACTCCAATTTCCCATTTCTATATAAGAACATACACATCAGAGTGAGCAATTCACTCCTCCCACTCACGGCCAAAGGCCACTTAGCTTTGCTCACACACACACTAAAACACTCACTGCACCTGCACATATATACAATTACGCGTGGTGATATACACACACACACACGGACACAGTAAGCTCCTCAACCAGAGGCCATTTCTTTAATTGGAGCGCACGCACACACACAACACTTTCTTTAGCTTTAATCACACACTCACAGCACTCAAAATACTCACTGCCCCGATACATATATTCACTTACACACCGCGATGCACCTATACACACCCGCACAATGAGCTTCTCGGCCAACACAGCTCACCCATGCACACAGCAACTCTCGGCCCAAACGCCCAATACACACACTCACGGACACTCATTGTACTCAATATATATATATACGTATATGCGATAACAGAATTTACGTGGAATGCACAGCTCGCAACTCGCACATTCACTGGAAAATAACAGTGACCCAAGGAGAAGAAAATGAGGAGGGAAGCTTCCAAATACTCGGCCGACGCTGCTCACACACATTTATACATATATATCTGTATGCAGCGAAACTACACGGTTGCACAGGGACACCCACACGGGCCACACACTGCTAGATTGATTACGATGAATCAAGGAGAAGAGAGGGGGATGGGAGGCTTGCCTAATTCACGAAGAAGAAGACCCAAAAGCTGCCAAACTCGTCTCCTTCTTCCTCTGTTTTCTTCTTCCTCCCAGCTCTCAACAACTCTCTGAAAATTCTCTGCCAATTCCTCACATTCTCTCTGCTGCTCTCTCAATATATATATTGGCAAAGGAAGAGACACCGATTAATGGCCTAGACGCATGCCCCGACCACATCAAAATCAAGATAATGGTCTCTGAACTTGCTCCCATAAATGCGTTCTGTCGGATCTAAGAAAATACCCAAATGGCCCGACCCGGATCCGGATTTGAGAGGGTTTAATGAAAAACGGATGTTTCTGGACAGATTCGACACGATTTTGAATTTCAGCCATAACTCACTCGTCCGAGATCCGATTGAGCTGATTCAAAAAGTTATGGAAATCCAAGATATAGATCTACAACTTTTATGATTTAAGTTTTGAGAGAATCAGGCTTAATCACAGTCAAAATTTATATTGAATGAGGAGACAGAATGCTGGAACGCATGACTTACAAAATTCTGGACAGCTCCGACATATCATACTAATTTGGCCATAACTCTCTCATATGACCTCCAATTTGGGTGATTCAAGATGATATAAAAATCTAAGAGAAATGGCTACAACTTTCATGCTTTGGGTTTTCAGAGATTCGGGTTGAGTCAAGGTCAAAGTCGGGTTGCAATACAAACATTGCACACTAGAAAAATAGGCCATCCGAATCACACACTATCCTATTCAATTACCAATTAAATTCATTCCGATACTCCAAACGTATACGCAACATTTAATTAACTAAATTCGGGTCATTACAAAATAAGATACGAGAAACCACGAAAATTTTCACGGAAAATAAAGAACATGAGGATAAGATTAGGAGCTTGCCTTTATTGGGCTGATTCTAGCCTTTCTTGCGCTCCTGCTGCAAAGTAAAACATTTTATGAAAAATATTAAGATTACCGTACAATAGTAACCAAATCCAACCATACAAAATGCATAATTTAAACACGCGATACCTCCAATAATTTTACACACTTACCTAACTACTTTAATCGTGAAATAATCCCAAATTCTTCTATTTCTTCCCCAATTTTTCCCCCTCTAGCTGCTGGCCGCTCTCTTTTTTCTTCCTCTCCCTCAATCCATCTCAATTCGTTGACTCAAAGAAAGCCGAATTTAGCCTTAAATTAGCAAAAACTGTAGGCAGGGGCGCAGCCACATGGCAGCCACAGGGTCACCCAAGGATGCCACCGCCTTTGGGCCGAAACAACGTCGTTTCGGCCCTCCCTTGGCTGATTAAAATCAGCTTTCATTCCTCCGCGTGCGCAAGGTTTGATCCTGCCACCTCCAACCAACAACCCTCGCACGCGATCGCCTGACCTCAAACACCAATAATGACCTCAAATACCGAAATTAATAACTATTATTTATCTCCAATTTTTAGGATGTTACATTGATTGTAAAAAAAAAAAATTCCGATTACTTTAATGTTGTAAAATTAAATATCTATAAATCAATTATATTTTAAAGTAGTTAAAATATATACATTAAAAATAATATATTAATTTAAATTAATTAATTCAATTCATTTTAGTTTAATGTTGTAAAATTAAAATAATATTTTATTTTATTATATATTTAAATAATATATTATTATTATTCAACGACGGGCACGTGCCCGTCACTAGTTTTGGCCTATGGCGGGGGCCTCGCTCCCTCATGAGACTTGCCCCCCTCCCCAATGCCCCCCTTCCCCCCTCCTCTTTAAAGCCTCTTGTCCCCCTGCGTTTCTCTCCATCTCTGCTCTTTTTTTATTTTTTCCTCACTGTTTTGCTATTAAGTTCATTCTTCTTCTACTGTTTTGCTTCTGTCTCATCCTCATTGAAATTACAAAAGTGATTTTATTTTGGTGTGATTTAGTCTTGACTATGAAGATACCAATCTTATCAAGAATTGAAGATATTTTTTATTTTTAGTTATTAATTATTTGAAATTTAAATTATAGTATTGAATTTTTCTTAGATAATAGATATTATTTGATTTATTGTTAAGTAGTAAATAGTTGTTTATTGTTTGATCAATATATTTATTTAATTATTAATTGTTAATCTTAATAGTTCTGCTATTTATATTTATTACATGTTTATTATTGTTTATTTTATATTTATATTGTTATATATTATATATATTATTATCAAATATTCTGTATAAATTATTATTATGTATTATGTGACTTAAATAAAAATTTTAAATTCAAAACAATAAGCAGTTAAAAGAATTAAAAATGTGTGTTCAGTAGGGGTGGCAGTTCACATGTAATTTTTTTTAATTTAAATTATAAAAAATAAAAACTAAATACAAAGGGGGAGGGGCGGTTGGTGGGTGGTTTCACTGGAGCAATTCACATTAAAATTTTTATTTAATTTAAATTATAAAAAACGAAACTAAATATAAAGGGGGAGCGGCATCCGTGGGGAAGGGTAGGGGTGTGCATTATTTCGGTTTAACCGAACCCACCAAACCGATCGGTTCGGTTCGATTATTTAGGTTGACAGTGACCGATTCGGTTAAAAGGTTAGGGGTTTAGCGGTTCGGTTAGCTAGGCCATTTACCCAAAGAAACCGAACCGACCGATATATGAAACGATGTCATTTTGTATATCTTAGAACGACATTGTTTTCCTTTAAGACCCCACCCAGCCTTAGACCCTTAGTCGGTTCGTCCACGCGCCATTCATCGATTTCCTTCGGCCTTCCCAAGTTCAAAGAGAGAGAGAGAGAGCGCAAAATCCTAATCCTAACCAAGAAACCCTATTTTGAACCTCGATCGTCATCGTCATTGCCGTTATCCGTCGCCCTCGACAATCGATTCCTTCGTCGCCTCCATTGTCCAGGCCCGTCCATCGCTTTTGTGTTAGACATCAACATACTCACACAGCAGGTGAGTCTCTGATCGGCCATCGCGTCTCTCTCTCTCTCTCTCTCTCTCTCTCTCTCTCTCTCTCTCTCTCCAGTATTTAACTTTGTTTTTGGTTATGCTCAGAGCTGACATCGAGTCGCCGACCCGCTCGACCATACGTTGTCCGTTCATCGTCCGTCCACGTCCACCACTCCTAGGTATTTTCACTACAAGAAATTTAAGATATTATAACAAAAATAATTGTGATGGATTAAATTTTGTCACAAAAAATATCCTTTTTGTGACAAAATTGTGACAAAATGGAATTTTCTCATACAAAATTCAAAAGATAAGTAAAGTTGTGACAAACAATATTTTGACATAATATTTTGTCATAATATAATAATGTAGATAATTTATAATGACAAAATAATTTTTATCACAAAATTTTGTCACATCAAGTTGGCACCAGAATTTTGGCGCCAATTCAACTTAGATAATATGACAAAATAATTGTCACAAAATTTAATTATATAAGATGTAATTACAAAATTTTTTCGTCACGATAAGTAATAATTTTTATAACAAAAATACTTTATCACAACATAGTATTATAAAAAAAAATATGACAAAATTATGTACGTCACAAAAAAATTAATTTTTTGTAACAAAAATAATTTTATTAAGTTTTAGTTTTTCATAAAAATACATCATATTAGGCATAAAAAATAATAATCTAGTAACAAAACAAATTCAAAATATTTTGTCAAAATAAAAAAAACAAAAGACATGTAGTGACAAAAATATTTTGTTATAATATTTTGTCATAAAATATTTAGCCCCAATATTAATTTTGATGAATTCAATTTTTTTCATAAAAATACATCCTATTAGAGATAATAAAATAATAATTTAGTGATAAAATAAAAAATTTCAAAATATTATCACAATAAAAAAATAAAAGACATGAAGTGATAAAAATATTTTATTATAATATTTTGTCACAATAGGGCCAATATTAATTAAATATCTTGATAAATATATTTTGTCAAATATAGTTTTAGTTACTATATTTTATCATAATATATATATATACATATATCAATCCATCTCAACCTTTATTAGTTAAAAATGTTTAAAAATTTTGATCAACTCCCCTAAAAAGAAGAAGGATTAATTTAAATATTTTATTATAAATTTTTACATATCATGTTTCATTAGTGTAAATGAATTTTAACTAGGCATATGTTATTCTGTTGTTAGATCATTGATTAAAAAATTGTAATCACATACACATTTATCAATTGACAATCCAACCAAATGAGACGAATTAAAATTAATGACAATAAGTCAAATCAATATATATCATGATAAATTAATTTACTCAATTTGATTAGTTACCCAACAAAACTAGTTAGGAAAAAAGATCTTGGATAATGAAATGATAACAAATAAATATTTTATTTATAAATATTGAACATAAATTTATTATTTTCACAGTAAAGTTAAACGATCACAATAAAAATCTATGCTATAAAGTAATGTAGTCTTTTAGAACACCATCTTTTGTAAACCCAATATATGATTAAAGAATAAAATCTTATTATGTTACAACATGATATATTGACTTCCAAACATGTCTTCCCTTTTACAACTATACACTATTTTGTTTCTCATATATTACAACACAAATTGGATAAAATTTTGCAAAACACATTGAAAATAAATATCACTAAACAGTCACTTCACTTTTGGCATATCCAAATGATCAAAAATGAACTGACATATCTAAATGAACTTGCATATCCAAATGATCTATGAAAATCAAAAAGCTATCCAACTCGTGAGCAAAAAATCCAAACGAACAAAACAACATGCCAAATGAATTAGGCAGGGACAAACCAATTCAAAACCAAAGAAAACAGAACAGTTTACCAATTGAACATAACAGTAAAAAAATCTCCACTGTAAACCAAAATGCAATTTGCAAAGAAAATAAGCTAACAACTACAATCCGCATAGCACATCTAAATAATTGGTGATTGTGCAATCGAACCGTGCTACTGCTGAAGACTGAAAATCCAACATCCACCTGTGCTTCTGCTTCTGCTTCTAATTAAATTAGAACAGATACAGAACAGCTGCCCATCAACTGTAAAACAGAAAACCCCATGAGGGAAAAGAAACAAACTGAAAGCAGGAACCAAGATTAGAATACCAATCATCATCAAAATAGAACAACCAATGGTATAGTTTGTAGCATTTCCTCCCCAAATCAAAAGATATGTGGAGGATGGTACTGAAATGACTGGGCGCCAGATTCTTGAAAAAGTTTTGAAGCCAAAATCTAGATATATTCGTGGACTTGGTTATGGGGTGAAACCAAGTAAATCAAGAGAATTGGAACTAGAAGCTCTTTTAGAAATTGAAAAGATTGAATCTGAAAAGTGAAATATTGAATTAAAAGAGCAAATACAAAACCAACAAATCAAAATAAGTAGCTTACAAGAATCTTATGATCAACTTAAATTTTTGATTGATGAGTTAAGGCGTGAACGAAGTGGTGAAGTGAATACATCCACTTCTTTTCATGAAAGTAAATATATAATTTAATTATTGATTCAGTGTTTTATTTAATTCAAATTCATTTAATTTTCATTTATTCTAGTGATTTTTTTTTTTTTTTGTGGTAGATTGAAATTATGGAACAACAAGAGGAATTATGGAGCAAGTAGATGAAGATTAAGGATGCTTGGTGCCAAGTAACTTTATTTAATTTTTATGTTTCAAGAGTGAAAGTATTATTTTTTTTAAGCATTGTTTTTATTTTAGAAACGATGACTTTTCATATACGAAGTTTTTTTTATTTGTATTGTTGATTTTATTTATTATATTTAGCATTGTTGATTTTATTATATTTCAAGTCTTTCTTTAATTTTTTATTTGATATAAGGATGAATAAGATCTATCTTAAAAACAATTCTATCATCATAGCTTTTATCACTAAAAATAATTTAAATAAAGAAAAAAATTGTCACTGCTTGTTATTATTATAGTTACGACAAATAGAATTTTTTTTATCACAATTATTTTATTGAAAAATAGTTTTATATTTTCAAATTTTTGACAAAAAAAATCACATTTTTCGAAAAATTCATAACTTTTACCATTTTTTTGACCAAAACAAATTACTCTTTATAATTATTGATATAAATAATTTTTTCACAATGGAGAATATGACAAAAAAATATTTGTCACCTTTTAATAATGTTGATAAAAATATTTTTGTTGCTATTTATGATTTTGGGAAAAAATAATTTCATCAATGTTAATAGTTTATTACAAAAAAAAAAATTATCACTTTTACGAATTAATGACATAAATATTTTTCTCACTATTAAGACATTGAGAATATGACCAAAATATTTGTCACCCTTTCATAATTCTGACAAAAATATTTTTGTCATATTTTTTGATTTTGTGACAAAATAATTTCATTAGTATTAATATTTTCTTACTAAAGAAATTCGTCACTAATGTGAATTATAGATACAAATATTTTTGTCATTATTGGGACATTGAGAATATGACAAAAATATTTGTCACCCTTTTATAATTTTGACAAAAATATTTTTGTCACATTTTTTTATTTTGTGAAATACAGTTTCATCAATATTAATATTTTCTTACTAAAAAAAATTGTCACCTAAACTAATTACTAACAAAAATATTTTTGTCACTATTGGGATATTGACAAAAATATTTTGTCACTATTGAATAAATTTGAGAAATTTATTTTGTCACTATTTCTATTTTGTCAAAAAAATATTTGTCACAATATTAGATAATTGACAAAATTAATTTTATCACATTAAAAATTATGTCAAAATAATTTTTGTCACTATTTAAATTGTGACAAAATATTTTTCAATTTTATGACAAAATAATTTCATTACTATTAATATTTTCTTACTAACGAAATTCGTCACTTGTGTGAATTATTGACAAAAATATTTTTGTCACTATTGGAACATTGAGAATATGACAAAAATATTTGTCACCCTTTCATAATTTTAAAAAAAAAAATATTTGCCTCATTTTTTAATTTTATGAAAAATAATTTCATCAATATTAATATTTTCTTACAAAAAAACATTTGTCACCTATACTAATTACTGACACAAATATTTTTGTCACTATTGAGACATTAAAAAAAGTATTTTTTCACTATTGAATAATTTTGAGAAATTTATCTTGTCACTATTTGTATTTTATCAAAAAAATATTTGTCACAATATTAAATAATTGACAAAATTAATTTTATCACATTAAAAATTTTGTCACCATTTAAATTGTGACAAAATACTTTTTGTCATAAGATATATTTTGTCACGATAAAACATATGATTTTTATCTAAAATTTGAATTTATTGTGACTAAATAGTACCTATTATGACAAAAAAAAATTATTTTTCAACAAAATAATTTGTTATAATAAGTTGGTTTAAGTGACAAAATCTTTTTTGTCACAATAGAACTGTTGATATTGTGACAAAATTCAGTTTTGTAACAATATACTTATTAAGACAAGCTTGTTGTGACTAACATAATGATAAACATTTTCGTCACAACAAGTGTATTGTGACAATTTTCATAGTTATTGTGACAAAATATTTTATCACATGAAGCCTGATTTCTTGTAGTGTTTTTCATTTATTTTGGTTTTTTCATTTGTTTTGAATCTTTTGATACGCTACTCAACTTTGTCTTTGTGTACATTGTCTGTCCCAATCTATTTTTGGTTTTTTCTTTTTCATTTTGGTTTTATTTTGATTTTAATTAAATAATTATTTCTTGGTTTTATTTTGGTTTTAATTAAATAATTATTTTTTGGTTTTATTTCGATTTTCTCGTTTGTTTTGAATCTTTTGATATGCTACTAAACTTTATCTTTGTGTACACTATCCCAATCCATTTTTGGTTTTTTCGTTATGGTTTTATTTTAGTTTTAATTAAATAATTTCTTCTTGGCATGATGGCATCAATCCATTTTTTTTCTACTGGCGGCTATTTATGGTCTGTTTCAAGACCCCAAAATAGAGGATTTGGACATGGAGAGTTTTTTTTTTAATTTTGTATTTTACAATAATTGTTTTATACTTTTTTATTCAGTTGGGGTCCTAATCCTATTTGGAGAAAATGGAAGATCTAATTATGTAATATTTTGTGCCATGGAACCTCTCCAACCAATGGTAGAAAAACCTATAAATTAATTAATTAATAGCTATATCACCCCGTTTGTGGAAGAAAAATAAAATTAGTTAATAGAAAAATTATAAATTTTTATTGTCATGATTCATAATATATGGCATGTCTATTCTATTTCTCATTTTAATAGTTTTCTTTTAAACATAGTCAAATGGATCTTTAAGGCTTGAATTGTTCAAAGTCATACTTAAAAAAATGCATGACAAATAACATATATTTTTCACTCATAAAATAAAAACATATATTTTTTAAAATCATGTGCACAACCAAAATATATCTTCTCATAGCTTTCTATGGATACCAGTAGTGGTATTATTTAAACCCCACTAAGCTTATCCTTCCAAGGCCATTCAAGTAATAGTAACGACAACATTACTATTATTTGAAAGAGACTAATTTTGATAATATTATTTATTGTAATGTAACAGGGAGTATAAGTGTTATTACACTGGTACTTCATTCGAAATGGCAGCGTCAACGTCCTCCTCTTGCAATGTACGTAAAGTCATACTAATATTGCTATATGATTTTTTGGTAATTGATCATTATTTTCATGTGTTGGGTTTCCTAATATATGTACATAGATGCCATTTCCAACTATAGTCTTTAGTATTTAAAAATATTTAAATTAAATTAAAATTACTCTTTAGTCTTTAAATACATTTAAATTAAATTTACAATTGTCAATTGTATTAATAATCTAATTTTAGATGGCAAGAGAAGAAGACATGACTCATACCACAAATATCCCTAGTGTGGATGATAGTTCAAGGCCTACACCAATAGCACTAACCCAAGATAGCCAACTAGAAAATAATAGAGGTGCAACATCACTTGGGAAGGCAAAGAGAAAACCAATAAGAGCTAGGTCAGAGGTTTGGGATCATTTTACCAAGTTTACAAATTCAGATGGTGAGATTAAAGTGAGATGCAACTATTGTTCTAAGGAGTTCCACTGTGATCCCAAAAAAAAAATGGGACTACAGCTTCAAGGAATCATATGGGAAATTGTAAGAAACACCCTCATGTTGTAAAATCTCGTCAAATGGAATTAGATTTTCAATCAACTGCAATAGGGGGTGAGAGAGAGTATGGTGATAATGTTGCTACAGTGGTTAATTGGAAATTTGATCAAGTGCTCGCAAGAAAGGCTTTAGGTCCTATGCTGATGGTAGATGAGCTACCTTTCAAGTTTATTGAGCGTTAGGGGTTTAGACACTTTGTGAATGTTATTTGTCCAAAATTTATGTTTCCTTCACGTTGGACTATGGTGCGTGATTGTTTTGAGTTATTTAAGGAAGAGATGTTGAACATGATGAATGAATTAAAAAATTATTGTCAAAGAGTTTGCTTAACCACTAACACTTGGACTTCAATTCAAAGAATTAATTATATGTGCTTGACAGGGCACTATATTGACAATACTTGGATTCTAAAGAAAAAAAATTTAAACTTTTGTCCAATTTCTAGTCAAAAGGGTGATGCCATTACTATGGCAATTGAGAAATGTCTCATGGGATGGGAACTTGATAGAGTTTTTACTTTGACTATGGATAATGCTAGTTCAAATGATGTTGTTGTGGCTAATTTCAAGAAAAAAAAATAGCAAAATGGGATACTAGCATTATGAATGGGCAATATTTGCATATAAGGTGTGTGGTTCACATTATAAATCTGGTTGTACAAAATGGGTTGAAAGACCTAAATGAATCGGTAACAAGAGTTAGGGATGTAGTTAGATATGTTAGACAATCCCCTGCAAGATTGATAAAATTCAAATAATGTGCTAAAATAGAAAAAAATGAATGTAAAAGCTTGTTATCGTTGGACATTGCAACTAGATGGAACTCCACCTAGTTGATATTAGAGACCGCTCAAAAGTTTGAGAGGGATTTTGAGAGATTTGATGAAGAAAATCCTTACTTTAAACTTGATCTTAGTACGGGTAATTGGAATACTAATTTGAACCAAGTTATTATTATAGATGGGAGACCGAAGGCAGAGGATTGGAATAAGATCAGACTTTTTGTCAAAATGTTGAAACATTTTTATGAACTAACTTTGCGAGTATCAGGTTCATCATATGTCACCTCCAACACATTTTTTCATGAGCTTGGTAAGATGCATTGTCTTTTACAGGGGTGGTTGGAGAGTGACGATTTTGAAATGGTGGAAATGGCGATAAAAATGAAAGAAAAGTTTGTTAACTATTGGAGGGATCCGCATAAAACAAATCACTTAATTTTTATTGTTGTGGTGCTTGATCCGAGGTACAAGTTAAAATATATGGAATATGTACTGAAAGAGATGTATCAGGGTGAGAGAGAAGTTAGTGCAGTTTTATTATTAAAAAATTCTCAACATGATTTATATGAGTAATATAAGAAAAAATTTGGACCTCGAGATGATGCTAGAGAGCCATCTGAAGTGTTTACTCCAACTGTTATGGTGGATGATGAGGACGACTTTGAAAATCCATTTTTTTCTCGCTTCAAAAAACATAAGTGTGGCGGTAGTAGTGGACCTACAGTTGTGCCTTCGGAATTGGATAAGTATTTTAGTAAAGTGTGTGAGCCTCAACTAAAGAATTTGACATTTTGAAATGGTGAAAAGCAAATTGTCATAGATTTCCTATTCTATCTTCGATGGCTCGAGATGTATTGACAATTCCAGTTTCTACTGTTGCGTCTGAGTCTGTATTCAGCATTGGGGGTCGAGTACTTGATCCATTTAGGAGCTCTCTATCTCCTAAAGTGGTTGAAAGTTTGATTTGTACGCAAAATTGGCTTCGGTCATTTACCACCCCAATAAGTGTTGAAAAAGATTTAGAGCATGTTGAACAACTTGAAGAAGGTAAAACCTGTTAAATTTACTCAGTTTTAATCTCTTTTAAATTTACTCAAGAGTTAGTTCAATACATGTTACTTTGATATTAACTAATTCTGTAGCGCCCCGTAAATGGTAATTAATTTAATTTTGGGGTTATTTGATTTAAATGAAATATTAAAATAATTTGTTGTGATTAAATAAAATTAAATTATGTGATTTTAAGGAAATAAGAAATTAAGATAATTAATTTTGTTATTTTAGGAATTTCTGAAAAAAAAAAAAAGAAAAAAATTGAAATAAATTAAATTGTGTGATTTTTGAAAGTTCTGGGCATTTCTGTAAATATTATAGGGGGTGTGTGTGTAATTTATGAAAATTTGGGGGGTGGCTGGCGCGATTTCGGAAAAGGGATCGAAAGTCCCTTTAAATTTAATGCAGGACGTTATAGGTTACGAGGCGTGTGTGGGCGCGGGTGGTCGCGGGCGTGCGAGGCGGTTGTGGGTTCGAATCGCGGGGGTGCTGCGCGCGCGAGGGCTGATTTTTAATCAGCCAAGCGTCCCAAAACGACGCCGTTTTGGATTGAAGGCGATGGCCGCCCCAGCGCTGCCACGTGGCCGCGTTCTGGCAACTTCTTTTGGCCAATTTTGGCCTCAATTAAAGCCCGATTTCGGGCTTCTTTTTGTATCAAAACAGTGAGCAAATTTTGACAAAAAAGAACAGCAGCTCGCGGGAGAATTTGAGAAATTTGGGCTTTAAAAATCAGATTAAACTCTGTTTAATCCCTGATTTAATTATCCAGGTATGTAGAGCAGCTAGTAATTAATATTCTCTGCGGTTGAAATTTTATTTAGGGTCCAATTTTATTAATTTTGTCAAATAATTGGGTTATTGCAGTTTGTATAATTTTGACCGCATTTGGTCAAAACGAGCCTAAAGTTATCTTCAGAAAGGCAAGTTAAAACGGTGTGTTTTAAAATTTAATTTATTAAACCGGTCTCGAGGGTTATATTCGTTGGTTGCCTACGGGGGTTTGTGCCACCCCCAAGTCTATGGGAATGATGTCGTACTCACCCGGGGCTAGGTTCTTAGCTGTCGGGTATTATTATTGGATTTTTGGTTATTTATTGGCTGGAGCGGTTGTGCAGTGGGGGCAAGGATTAGCTGTTCGGTGACGGTGTGACTGTCGTATGGTCTATCTCAGGCCGTTAGATGGTCTCTCTTAGTCACGGACCGCTGACCAGTGTCAGGCACTGCTAACTAGCTTTGCCGTTATGTGATTATAGCATGCCTGATTATATTTTATTCTTGTTGCATGGTTTGGTATGCACATGGGTACGGGCTGCATGTTGGGATGATCATGATTTGATTATGCTTGATCACGGTCATCCTAGTTTGGTCAGGTTGCATCCAGCACGGGCATATGCATCGCGTGTGGTTTACTATATGGGCAGAGCATGGCCTGATGCCTGGATGTATGGGCGCCTTGTATCACATTGATACTCATTACGCCATTGCATTTTATATGCATTGCATGGTTACTAGTAGTATTTAGTTCTCGGACGGGAGTACCGTTCCAAGGGAGCCTATGGCTCGGCTGTCGGGAGTACCGGCAGGGATACGGGTGACGAGAGTACCGATCCGAGACAGTGCGCACAGGTTTGTTGGAGATCTATGTTGCCTTTCAGGGCAGCGGCAGGTTGGTTTGAGACTTGGGTGCCAAGTATCTTATGTGGGCCCCAAGGACCGGTATGTGTTTTTATTATGCGGCACTGTTGTGTTGTTGCGTCACATGGCTTGTGTGTACATATGGGTTTATATTTGGGGTGATCTCCTCTTCTATTTCATTTACAACCTTCATTTTCATATAAACTTGCTAAGTCTTACGACTCACCTTGCTTTCCATCATTCCAGGTAAGGGTAAAGCAAAAGTTGAGGGTGAGGACCGTGCCACCTAACAGCCAGCCGTGTCGGTAGGGTATACAGTTAGCTACCCTCGTCTTCTCTAATGTTTTGTTAGGAGTTCCGACTCTTATTTTTTATTGTGCCGGGTTGTCCCTTGTATTTCCTATAGGGAGAGATTAGAATAATATGAAACTTATAGTATTTTTTTTTCTTATTTTTTATGATTGTGGAGGGTATGGAAGCTCTTATGATGATTGTAATCAGTACATAATGAATGTCAATGATCGTTTTTTGTATATATCTTGTTTTTTACTAAATTAATGTGATGATATTTTTATTATTAGCATGTTTTTGGCACTCTTGCCAAAATTAATAGGTATAAAATAAATTCTTATATAATAATAAAAATAGTCATTAGAATTGTAATAATAATAATAATAATGACAGATAAATATATATAATGATGAAAATATTGATCATTAATATTATTTTTAGTGATTGGTAAATATAGATATAACAACGGGACTATTCATCATTGATATTATATTTAGTGACTGATAAACATTGCAATAACGACGGAAATATTTATCGTTATATATTATTATCAATGACCACACACATTGTTATAGCAACGGGAATATTCGTTGTTATTATGAGTTTTAACGACGGGACTTATGCCCCTCACTACTTATATTAACGACGATATTTTTTTTTCATCGTTAATACTTTTAACAACGGAAGCTTTAACAAGGGGCGACGACGGGATTTTTCCCGTCGTTAAAACTCTTTAACGAAGGGAAATTGACTTTTAACAACCACTTTTCCCCTCATTAAAACATTTTTTTTGTAGTGCTACTCATTGGCACAGGGCTTGTGTGTATATATCTACTCCGTGACCGCTGTTCCAGCGGGGTACTTGTGGGCGTGCATGTATATTGTTTTGCTTCTGCTGTTGTATTTTTCGTATGTATGCATGTCAGGGTATTTTTGGTTTTATGTCTATTTCTTTTCCCTTCTGTAAGTGCTTTCGTTCGGATAGACTGGGCGATTGGGATATCCGGGCGGGGGTGCTTACAAATTCATGTTACATATTACTTTTAGAATTGTCAAATGTTATCATAAGCAACAGCTCAATGTCCAATATGAAAATTTAGATTTTTGATTTTGAATATCTCGTGCATTTGTAAGTATATATGTTTTATACTTTCTAATTGTATATATTTTATATTTGGTTTGAGCAAATTTCTTCATGGACTAATAACATATATTGGCTCCACTTCTTTTGTAAGTTAGATGCAGGGAAAGGGAAATAAGTATTACACCCATGGATAGAGGTCAAAATCTGAACTCAAAGGGCATGAGTATAGATTTTTTTTATCAACTTCACAACTTGTAATCAAATTTTGGAAGGGCATGTCAAAATGCTTGTAGAGTTTGTAGTTGAGTGTGATTTTGTTATATAAATGCCCTTAGTTTCCAACAAACTTATGTTGAGGACAACACAAAAATGAAGATTTGTTTGTTTAGATGTTTATATAAATGAATTTTATGTTTATATGTTTATGTTCTTTCTTTTTGTTTAGATTTGTGTTGGTTTAACTTTTGGTCTTTCACATTGTGTTAGTTTCCAGCAAACTTTTTATATCTTACAATTAGTTTCCAGCAAGCTTAGTTAGTTTCCAGGTTCCAGCAGACTTGTGTTGATGTCTTATGTTGATAGCATAATTTAGTTTTCAGGTTCCAATTTTCACTTTGCATGGCTTAATTTAGACTTATGTTAATATCACGTTGTTGGATTAATTTAGCCTTAATTTAGGTTCTAGGTTCCAGTTTCCACGTTACATGTGTATGTGTACAATGCTAGTTTCTTTGGATATATGTCAATTCTTTGCGGAAAACTTTTGGCTGCAAACTTCTGTTTTGTTTGTAAGAATTTGTTCACCAATTTCAATTTTGTTTGTACGATTTCGGTTATATCGATTTTGGGTATAATCAGTTCGATTTTTCCAGTGTATAATCGATTCGATTTTTTGGTTCGGTTAAGTGAAGTTCATTATCAGTTTGTTCGGGTTCAGTTCAATTTTTCATTTTAAAACAGTTCGGTTCGGTTAGGTAAAAAATGACCGGTTCGTTTCGGCTAAACCAAATGCTCACCCCTAGGGGGGTGAGGGGAGTTCAAATTAAATTTTTTATTTCATTTAAATTATAAAAAATTAGAATTAAATAATATTGAATATAAAATTTTGAATTTAAACCCCACCCGTGGGTGTTTACAGTGGGTGGGGGTAATTAATGTTAAATTTAAATTTTAAATTTAATTTTAATTATTAAAAATTAGAATTAAATAATAAAAAAGGGGGTTTAGGGGCCGTTTTAATTTTTTATTTAGTATTAGTTATAAATTTCTCATTATGGTTGTTAAATAATTTTTGTAGGTCAAAATAAAATTATTTTGCACAAATGAGATTTTTTTATTAAGAAATTTATTTAAAATAAATCTTATTAAAATTATATAATAATATATAATTTAAATTAAATTAATAATGATCACAATGGGGGTTAATAATGTGGTGTGGGGGTAATTAATGTTAAATTTAAATTTTAAATTAAATTTTAATTATTAAAAAATAGAATTAAATAATAAAAAGGGGGGTTTAGGGGCCGTTTTAATTTTTTATTTAGTATTAATTACAAATTTTTCATATGGCTGTTAAATAATTTTTGTAGGTCAAAATAAAATTATTTTGCACAAATGAGATTTTTTAATTTAGAAATTTATTTAAAATAAATCTTAAAATCTTAATAAAATTATATAATAATATATAATTGAAATTAAATTAATAATAATTACAATGGGGGTTAATAATGTGGTGTGAGGGTAATTAATGTTAAATTTAATTTTAATTATTAAATATTAAAATTAAATAACAAAAATGGAGGTTTAGGGGGCGTTTCGATTTTTTATTTAGTATTAATTATAAATTTCTCATATAGTTATTAAATAATTTTTGTAGGTCAAAATAAAATTATTTTGCACAAATGAGATTTTTTGATTTAAAATTTTATTTAAAATAAATCTTAATAAAATTATATAATAATATATAATTTAAATTAAATTAATAATAATCATAATGAGGGTTAATAATGTGGTGTGGGGGTAATTAATTGTAACATCCCAAAAAAATTTGGAGACAAGTAAAATAATTTATTTGGGTGTTTGAGGATATTTTAGAATATTTGGAGATTTTTGAGAAAATATTTATCTATGATATTTTGAAGAAATAGGAAATTAAGGTGATTAATTAAATTAATTGGAAGTATTTATGAAAATAATAAAATAAAATATAGTAAAAATAATAACAATAATAATAGAAATAATAATAATAATAATAATAATAATAATAATAATAATAATAATAATAATAATAAAAGAGTTAATTAAATTAAATTAAATTAAATTAATTAATTAATATATATATATATTTGTGTGTGTGCACGCGTGGCCGCATCCTTGGCCATTTCTTTTTGTGGCTTAAAAGCCACTTGAATTATGTATAAAAGAGAGAAATCTTGGGCAGCAAATAGTATCTAAATTGAAGCCAATTTGGAGGCTAATTTGGAGAGAAGAAGGAAAGAACGAGCAGGCAGTGGGAGAAATTGAAGAGAGAATGAGGCGCGACTGTAGTGAAAGGAAAGAAGAAATGAGAAAAAATTAAAGAATTTTGGAAATTATTTTGTGTCTAAAATATTTTGGTAAGTGAATAAAATTAGTATAAATATTATATGTTTAAATTATAAATTTTATACGATTAGATTATACAGTTTACGCAGTTAGAATTAATTAATTTAAGTCACAATTGTATTAATTGTTAGAAAATGTTTTACTTTACAACGAAAGCACAAGAGAGGTCGGAATCAGTAGATTACAGGCAAACTCCTAACCCTTTTCTCTTGTTCTTGATTTCCTACAAGAGTCTTCGTTACTTTTCATATTTTAAACCCTCACTCATCGTGACTCGGTTCCACGCATAAATAATAATAATCCACCTAGTAACCACTTTATGATTTTTATTTTATTAATGAGTTTATTGTTAATGGAATGAACTAAGCAATGATGTTTTGATGTCTTTCATTTCAACCGTCACGGAGTTTCATATCACTCTGTCTTCCTAGGAAATGATGTCGAACCTGTTGGAGCTAGGTTCTTAGAGAATGACATGGTTTAGATTATGGAAATATGTTGGGAGTCCATTTTGTAAGTTGAGATGATTTTATGAAAATTAGAAAGAATGAGAATAGGAATGGTATATGAATGGTTATGTTACATGTAATATCTCAAAATTTGAAAATAAATAATAATTATTTAATATGGTGTTTGAGGTCATTATTGAATATTTAGAAATTTAAGAGGAAGTATTTATTTATGTGGTTTTGAGGAAAATATGGAATTAAAGGTAATTAATGAAATTATTTGGAAATGGTTTATAATTATTAATTATTATAATTGTGGTGACTATTGAATATTTGTGAATTAAAAGGAAATATTAATTTATTTGGGTATTTGGAGATTTAAGAAAAATGGTTATTTATGTAATTTTGAGGAAATAGGAAACTTAGGTATTTAATTAAATTAATTGAGAGTATTTATGGAAATGGTAAATAAACTAAGTTAGTGAAATTTTTGAAAATTTCGGGATGGAAGTGAAATGAGTGGAGATCAGAATTGGGGGTGTGTGTGTTAATTTTTAAAAGTTATGTGCTTAGGTGTAAAATCTGAAAAATGAGCTAAGGATTCCCTTATATTTAATAGTACGCATGCATTTATTAAAAGAGGCGGCAGCTCAGGTGGCTACATGCGCGTGTGCGAAGGGTGAGGTCGCGAGATCAATCCACAGCTAGGCGGACTGTGGAGGAAAATTGGCTGATTTTTATCAGCCATAAGCACCCAAAACGGCACAGTTTTGGGGCACCAGTGCTGGCCCCTTTGCGCGACCACGTGGCGCGCGCTGGAGCGTCCGTGCTGCACCTTCACGCCTCCTCTATTTTTTACCAATTTTAACGCCAAATTGGCCATGTTTTTGGCCGATTTTCTTCATGGGATTAGATGACTATTTAATGCTTCAATTGAAGCAAAATTTGGAGGAAAACAGAGAGCTTTCAGAAGAAGAAGATGGCGCGTTGAGGCTGGAGATGATGAGGAAATTGAGGATTAATTGCGGTTTAATTAATCGGGTAAATAAAGAATTATGTATTAATAATTTTATATGATTAGAATTTAATTTTAGGTCTGATTTTATTAAATTTGGGTGATTACGCTATGTTAGAGTGTGTATTAATTTGGTGTGCAAGTATATGTGTACACTAGTGCACTGTATGCAAGGAGTGAGCTCACTGTGTGCGTGAGAGTGTATATTATCTTGACTGTGAGAGTGTGTTGCCGTGAGTGTGCCAATTTATATATATATATATATATATAAACATATGGGCGTGGGAATATTACTGTGTGAGTTCAGGGGAATTAAAAAAAAAAATAAGATATGGCCTTAGCCGTGAATGCATATTAGCGGAGATCTATTCATATGTTATAATAAAAGATATAAACTTCCCTATGTGTATATTCTAAAAAGGAAGTGATGTTTGCAAGCATTAAGTTATTACTATTATATATTAATTATATGAATTGAGGATGTCATTGATATGATTTATTTTATCATTAGAGTTTTATTGCAATGTACCTACGTGAGTAAAAAGTACTAGAAGTGGCATATGTTTAAGAATTTTATACGGCTAGATTATTTATTTTATACGGTAAATTTATTTAATTAAAGTTTTGATTTTATTAATTACTAGGAAACGTTTTACTTCGCAACGAGAGCACAAAAGAGGTAAGAATCAGTTGATTACAGGCAAGGTCCCAACCCTTTCCTCATGTTCTTTAATTGTCGTGAGAGAC
The DNA here is from genome assembly GCF_014633365.1 of Diospyros lotus. Lineage (NCBI taxonomy): Eukaryota > Viridiplantae > Streptophyta > Magnoliopsida > Ericales > Ebenaceae > Diospyros > Diospyros lotus. The sequence goes on along the minus strand of NC_068339.1, from coordinate 17,937,411 downwards.
TCCGTGATTTCTCATATTTTATCCCATCCCTTATTTTAATTCGACGCCTACCATTATTTGTTGAATTATTATTATTGAGTTGTTATTCATTGGATTTAATTTAAATTAAACCCGAGACATCTAGAACTTTATTTGTTGTGATCCTGCGGGGGTTTGTACCGCCCCCAATCCTTTTAGAATGATACCGAACCTAGCTCGAGAACTAGGTTCCTAGACATGCGGGTTTATTTACGATTTTCTCAAGTTTATTTATGGTTCGATTAGAGCTATCGAGCAGTGGGGCTGGGGTCAACTGTTTGGTGACGTTGGGGTAGACTATTGTACGGATCTAAAATGGACCGTCAGGTGGATACTCCTAGTCACTGGCCATTGACCGGTGCCGGGCACTGCTGACTAGCTCTGCCAGTTTGTGATTTATTGCATGATTAGATACATTGTATTACTGTTTATGATTTGATATGCACATGGGTACGGGATGCATGTTGGAATATTCATTTATTGAGTATGCTTGGACACGAACATTCTAGTATGGTTAGATTGCATCTAACACGGGCATATGCATCGCATGTAGTTTACTATGTGGGCGGAGCATGGCCTGATGAATGGATGTATGGGCGCCAATGTATCACGTTGATGCTCACTACGCCATTGTATTTTATGTGCATTGCATGGTTACTGGCAGTTCACTATTCTCGAACGGGAAGATCGTTCTGAGGAAGTCTACGTCTTAGATATTCAAAGGCTTAGGTGTCGGGAGTACCGACGCGGGCACACGGGTGGCGGGAGCACCGACCCGGGATAGCACGCATAGGTTGTTGAAGGTATTTGTTACTGTCCAGGGCAGCGACAGGTTAGTATGGGACTTGAGTGACGTGTGTCTTGTGTGGGCCCCAAGGACCGGTATGTGCTTTAATTATGCTATACTATTGTGTTGTAGCGTCTCATGGCTTGTGTGTGCTTGGGGGTTGGTGTTCTGGGGAGAGTTTATTGGATTTATATAGCCTCCAGCCTTTTTTTTTCCTTTATGCTTGCTGAATCTCTCGACTCACTTTGCTTTCTATCATTCCAGGTAGTGTCAGCGTGGGCCATAGGCAAGGGAGCCAGCTTTAGCAGCAGAGTCAGTATGGTGTACAGGCAGTCCCGTCAGTCCCTATCAACTTTAATGGTTGAGTAGGATTTCCCCTATTATTTTTACTGCGCCAGGTCATTCCTCGAGTCTCATGTATGTCGGCACAAGAGTCTGTGTTTATTTATTTATCTTGTGACCGCTGTGCTAGCGGTGTTGCCGTAGTGCATGCATGTATATAGCTTCGCTTCCGTTGTTTTAAATTCTTGTTTATGCATGCCAGGGTAGTTTTTGTCTTATGTTCCATTCTTTTACTTTCTGTAGGCACTCCCGTTCAGGTAGTCTGAGTGGTTAAGATATCCGGTAAGGGGTGCTTACATTATGGGTGCATGAGATGTCATGGGAGTGGTTTAATAAATGTTAAGTTGGAAGTGTATAAGTTGATGTTGTTAGTAAGTGTGTCTAAGGGTGGTACAAATCGTGGGTCGTGGTAGTTGATGGCTGGATATATGGGTGCCAGTCATCGGCAGTTACGATAAGCGTTAGACAGGCAAAGGAGCTAGTACTGTCAGATTCCCGCCTTTGTTTGTGCATATCATGATGTGTGTGATGTATAGGGACTGGGTTGCATTCATTTGGGGAAATGCTTTGTGTGTGATGGAATGTGTGAGCATTTGCATGACCCAGTTGGTTTGAGAGCCAATTTGGGTACCCTAGGTGAACATATGCATTTAGAGCATGCCGCATTTGTGTATTCCTATGTGGGCGTAGCATGGCCTGATGCTTGGTTTATGGGGGCCTTGCCATCACGTTTATGCTGGCAAAGCCATTGCATTTCTTATGTGTTGCATTGCATGGTTCTATTATTACTGTTATTCTGGGCGGGAGTACCGACTCAAATGAGCTTCGGCTCGGCTTAGAGATTAACTCGAGGGAAGCCCGAGGAAAAAACCTTAGGGTGAGACCCACTGTAAGCAGTCCCGCCCGAATATCCCCAACCATCAGGACTACCCAAACAAGAGCGCTTACGGAAGGAGAAAGAATGGAACACAAGATAAAAACCACCCTGGCATGCATACACAAAAATAAGAACAGGGGAAGCGAAGATAAACACATGCATGCACTACGGGTACCCCGCTAACACAGCGGTCACATGATAAATAAATGAACACAGACTCCTGTGCTGACATACACGAGACTCGAGAAAAGACCTGGCACAGTAAAAATAATAAAGTAAATCCTACTCAGACATCAGAGTTGACAAGGACAAACGGGACCGCTTGTACACCATACCAATTCTGCTGTTAAAAGCTAACTCCATTGCCATGGCCCACGATGCCACTACTTGGAATGATGGAAAGCAAAGTGAGTCGAGAGACTCAGTAAGCATAAGAAAAGAAAGGCTGAAGGCTGTACAGTTCCAATAAGCTTTCCCCTAGAACATCAACCCCAAGCACACACAAGCCATGAGACGCTACCACACAAAAGTATAGCATAATGAAAGCACATATCAGTCCTCGGGGTCCACACAAAACACACGGTACCCAAGTCCCATACTAACCTGTCGCTGCCTTGAAAGGCAACATAAATCTCCAACAAACCTGCGCGCGCTATCTCAGGTCGGTGCTCCCGTCACCCGTGTGTCCTTGTCGGTACTCCCGACACCCGAGCCATAGGCTCCCTCGGAACGATCCTCTTGTCCGAGATCTGATAACTACCAGTAACCATGAAATGCACATAAAAAGGCAATGACGTAGTGAGCATCAACGTGATACACTGGCGCTCATACATCCAGGCATCAGGCCATGCTTCGCCCACATAGTAAACCACACACGATGCATATGCCCGTGCTGGATGTAACCTAACCAAACTAGAATGTCCGTGTCCAAGCATACTCAATAAATGAATATCCCAACATGCAACCCGTACCCATGTGCATATCAAATCATGAACAGTAATATAATGAATTTAATCGTGCAATAAATCACATACTAGCAGAACTAGTCAACAGTGCCCAGCACCGGTCAACGGCCAATGACTAGGAGTGTCCACCCGACGGTCCACTTCAGGGTCATACAATAGTCTACCCCAATGTCACCAAACAGCTGACCCCTGCCCTATTGCTCAATAGCTCTATCCGAACCATAAATAAACCCGAGAAAATCGTAAATAAACCCCCACGTCTTGGAACCTAGTCCCCAATCTGGGTTCGACATCATTCTGAAAGGAATTGGGGCAGTACAAACCCCCGTAGGCACTCAACAAATAAAACTCTAGAAGTTTCGGATTTAATTTAAATTAAAACAAATGAACAATAATTCAACAAATAAGGCTAGACGCCAAATTAGAGTAAGGGAGGTGATAAAATACGACAAACTATGGAGTCTCTCACGGGAATTAAAGAACATAAAGAGAGGGTTAAGAGCTTACCTTTACACGACCATTCCTTGCCTTTCTTGCACTCCCGCTGTGAAGTAAAGCGTTTCCTGATAATTAATGAAATCATATATTTAATTAAATAAATCTACCGTGTAAAATAAATAATCTAGCCGTACAAAATTCTTAAACGTATGCCACTTCTAATATTTTTTACCCATGTAGACACACCGAAATAAAACCCCTATGAGGCTCCTATTTATTTTAAATTAAATCATACCAATGACATCTCAATTCATATAATTAATATATAATAATAACAATTTAATGCTCACTAACATGCAAACATCACTTCCTGTTTAGATTATACTTATAGGGAAGTATATATCTTTTATTAATAACATATGCAGATATCTCCACTAATATGCATACACGGCTAGGGCTATTTCTTTTCTTTTATTATTCTAATTCCTTAGCACTCACATATAGTGATTCTCACGCCCATACACTGAGTTTATATATATATATATATATATATATAGATACATAAATTGGCACACTCACAGCAATACAAACTCTCACAGTCAAAATAATATACACTCTCACGCACACAGTGAGCTCACTCCTTGCACACAGTGCACTAGTGTATATATATATACTTACACACCAAATTAATACAAATAACATAGCATAATCACCCAAAATTAATAAAATCAAACCCATAATTAAATTCTAACCATACAAAATTATTAATACATAATTGTTTACTTACCCGACTAATTAAACCACAATTAAACTTGATTTAATCCTCAATTTCTCCCAATTTCCTCACCATTTCCAGCCTCAACGCGCCATTTTCTTCTTCCGAAAGCTCTCTGCTCTCGCTGTTTTCCTCCAAATTAAGCTTCAATTGAAGCATTAAATAGCCATCTAATCCCATAGAAAAATCAGGCAAAATACATGGCCAAATTGACCTTAATTTTCGTGCAAGCAGAGGGTGTGTGAGAGCAGCCGCAGGGGCGCACCAGCACCCGCCACCTGGCCACGCAGTGGGCTGGCACTGACGCCCCAAAACGGTGCCATTTTGGGTGCCCCTTGCTGCCAAAATTAATTTCCTTCTCCCCCAGTCGCGCGCGCCTGCCTCCGCTCGATCCCACGACCGCCTCTCACTTATCGCGCCCACCAACCACTTCTTGTAAGCACCCCCGCCCGGATATCCCAACCACCCGGACTACCCAAACGGGAGCGCCTATGGAAGGGAGAAAGGAATGAAACACAAGACAAAAATATTTTGGCATGCATACATAAGAAATATAACAATGGAAGCAAAACGATATGCATGCACGCACATAGGTACCTCGCTAGAACAGCGGTCACGGAGTATATAAAAATATATACAGACACCTGTGCCAACAAATAAAAGATATAAGGAATAACCCAGTACAGTCAAAAATGAGAGACAGAAATCCTGACAAAATATCAAAGACAACGGGGGTAAGCAAACTGTACTCCCTACCGATACGGCTGGCTGCTAGGTGGAACGATCCTCGCCCTCGGACTTCGCTTTACCCTTACCTGGAATGATAGAAAGCAAGATGAGTCGCAAGACTCAGCAAGTTTATAAGAAAATGAAGGCTATACAGTAAATAAAGAAGAAGGTCACTCCAAACACCGTCCCACACATACACACAAGCCATGAGACACTAACAACACAACAACATAGCATAAGGAAAACACATACCGATCCTTGGGGCCCACACAAGACCCACGACACCCAAGTCCCATACCAACCTATCGCTGCCCTGAGAGGCAACAAATGTCTTCAACAACCTGCGCGCACTGTCCCAGGTCAGTGCTCCCGTCACCTGTGTGTCTGTGTCGATACTCCTGACACCCGAGCCATAGGCTCCCTCAGAACAGTCCTCATGTCCGAGAACTAATAACTACCAGTAACCATGCAATGCACATAAAGATGTAATGGCGTAGTGAGCATCAACATAATATACTGGCGCCCATATATCCAGGCATCAAGTCATGCTCCGCCCACATAGTAAACTACACGCGATGTATATGCCCGTACTGGATGCAACATAACCAAGCTAGAATGTCCGTGTCCAAGCATAACCAGATCATGAAAACCCCAATATGCAGCCCGTACCCATGTTCACACCAAACCATGCAACAAGAATAAAATGTAACCAGTCATGCTATAACCACATAACAACAAAGCTGATCAGAAGTGCCTAGCACCGGTCAACAGTCAGTGACTAAGAGTGTCCAGCCGACGTGTAACGACCCATTATTGGGTTTAGAATTTTAGAATGATATATTAACTTATTTTAGTTATTATATAAGTTGAGCAAATTTGATTCTTAATGTTGAAATAGATCTATGGGCTTGTATGTATGGGTTTAAATTAAATGGATGGGATAATGAGTTGGGCTTCAATTTATTTAAGGCAAATGGGCTAAGAGTTGGGCTTGGGCCTTTAAGGAAATAGAAGATGGGTCATTTATTTGGGCTTAAGCCCAATACAAAAAAAAAAAAAAAAAAAAAAAAACATCCACCATCTACGCATCATTACTTCCCAACCCCCCTTTCTTTTTCTTCTTTCACCTTTTCTTTCACTTCTTCTTTATTGTTTTTCACTCCCTCTTTTACTTCTCCTTTCTTCTTTCACTCCTCCTTTTACTTCTTCTTTTTCCTTTTACTCCTACTTTCTTCTTTCACTTCTTTTTTTTACACCTTCTTTTTCTTCCTCTTTATCTCCTTTTCTTCTTCTCCCTCCCGACTTCTTCTTCTTCTTCTTATTCTATTCTTCTTCTTCTTCTTCTTCTTCTTCTTCTTCTTCTTCTTCTTCCTCATCTAATACGCATTCTTTTTCTTCTCTACTGCTTCTATTCTGTTAAATTTTCTGTGACAATTGGAGCTTCTGTGCGGGTGCTTCATCTTGATTTATTCATCCTCAGGCAAGTATCCTTTCTTCTTCTTCTTTTATTTTTCTCCCCTTCCATGTGTAGCATCTCTATTAAATTTTTCTATCTACATAGTATAAAATTCCTAAATATTGTGAGTCTATTTGATGTCTCAAAAGGGGTTTGATTCACCCCAATATTATTCTGTGAATGGCATTTTTCACCTCCATTATGATGGGAGTTTGTTCACCTTCATTGCTCATTGTAGTGTATTTATTGGTATATCTTATATGTGAATGATGTCTGGATAATTAATGTCTATACCCGAATGTCCCATGAAATTATGGAAAAATATCAAGTTAATGTGTGAAAAAAAAATTCGGATGCTACAGTACCATATAGTACCTATACAGTATCTCAATACAGTACCTATACAGTATCTCAATATAGTACCATACAGTACCTATACAGTATCTCAATACAGTACCATACAGTACCTATACAGTATCTCAATATAGTACCTATACAGTATCTTGATACAGTACCTATACAGTATCTCAATACAGTACCATACAGTACCTATACAGTATCTCGATACAGTACCATACAGTATCTCGATATAATACCATATAGTATCTCGCTATAGTATGATACCGTATTCGTACAGTATACATACAGTATCTTGCTACAGTACCATACCGTATCCGTATAGTACCCCGCTACAGTACCCATCCGAAAATTTTTATTAATATTAATTAAACATTTACTTAATGTATTAGAGCGATTGTATGGTGGAAAAATAACAATTTTTGCCATAACATTCTTCAATGGTATTAAATGTATATTGAGAACGAGAATTTAAATTTTACATTGCTGGTAAATGCATACATGATGCATACATGTACATGATGCTCATATATATATGTTCTTAGCGCACTTATTATTTTGCGCGGAAATAAAGGGTACCCTAGGAGCGCCTGACGCGGGACGAGGTGGCCATAGCCCGGCAGGTTGTGCTCGATACGTTATGTGTTGATTTACTGATATGATGATTAACGCATATTTTGCATCGTGGCTTATGAGCCTATGGGATTTATACTTATGATGTATGCACTTGTATGATTATACATGAACAAAAATTTGAAATTTATAATTCTATGAGATATGATTTCCGACTCATATAATTGAATATTGATATGAAGTCGTTGTACACTCATCTCGGTGTCATCATGATTTCTCTTTCTTCATACTGCTCCTTTGTACTAGAACTTGCTGAGCCTTGTGGCTCACTTGATCTTCTTATGCCATTCCAGGTAAAGGTAAAGCAGTCATTAAGGGCAAGTCCAGTGGGACTACAACCCAAGGGTAGTGGTGTACAGAGGCACTCAACTCGGAGATCCTAGTTGCGTTTTGGTGAGGTAGATTGATGAGATTTTAAATTGTTGTTTTACATTAGAGCCTCATATTCGGTTTGTATGGCCTAAGAGCCTAGATGTATCAACATTGGTTTGTAACGAAAGTTATTGATATTCCGCTGCGTGAAAATAGATAAATGTGTGTGTTTATTATGAGGTATTGTTCTATATCATCCTTGTGATGACCTCCTTTCGAATGTCCTATGCTAGCGGGCACATTCGGGAGTGGGCCCTTACAGTTTTGGTATCAGAGCGATTAGGTATAGGAGTGAGGAGAGTCTCTGTACACTTAGGATTGGTGGGTAGAGTAGATGTGTGTTTAGTAGTCTAGTGAGACTAAGTTAAGATGGAGTACTAAAAGGTCTTTTGGTTGTACAGGAAATGAGTGGACGTCGAGGAAGGCAGCCGACACGTGCCCAAGGCAACCGGGCAATTCTTGCTCCAGGTCCTGATCCCATTCCGGAGCCTGCACCTGTATCTAACCCTACACCAACCCCAGCATCGCCTACTCCTACAGATTCAGTGGCAGAGTTGTGCCAAGAGGTTAGTGAGTTGAGGGGCACGATGGCTTCCATGTTGAGGCATTTCGAGGAATTCATGGCCCATCAGGGCAGGCCAGGACAGGCGCCGCCGGTAGCAGGGAATGAGCCAGTCTTACAAGAAAATGTTAGTGGTCAGACGTCGAACCCAGTGCAGCAGGAGGTTGAGCCTCAGGGTATGGATGGTAATGCTGGCAGTCAGTTGGTGAGGAACTTCATGGCACTCAGGCCATCGGAATTCAGAGGGGGAAATGACGTTCTGGTTGCAGAAGAGTGGCTGATGGCAATAGAGAAACATCTGCGGACCATAGGATGCACTGATGCACAGAAGGTACAGCTGGCCACATACCTACTTCGGGGAGCAGCTGAGAGGTGGTGGGAGATGGCCAGACTGCGATTCAGGAACAGGGAGCCATCTTGGGCTGAATTTAGGGAGCTCTTCAACGCCAATTATTTTCCCGCCTGGGTTCGTAGCCAGAAGACATACGAGTTCATCGAGTTGACCCAGGGCAACATGTCAGTGGCTCAGTATGAGGAGGAGTTCACCTCCCTAGCACGCTTTGCCCCTGAGTTAGTAGACACTGATGAGAAGAAAGCGACCAAGTTCTTGAGAGGGTTGCGAGTGGAGATTCGATTTCAGCTAGCAGGTGCGCAGTTCACTGACTATTCTACACTGGTACATCGGGCATACGTCATTGAGAGGGAGAGGAGCGAGCTGAGAGCAGCCTTGACAGCTACTAGGGGGTCAGGCTCAGCCTAGGGACAGGGCAATGACAGGAAGAGGAAGGGTGCACCAGGGCCTTCGAGAGGCACGCCAGACATCCCCCCATGCAAGACATGTGGAAAGAGGCATCGTGACCCATGCCGCTACGACAGAGGGGTGACATGTTACACTTGTGGTCAGGCGGGGCACGTACAGAGGGACTGCCCTCAGGGGTCAGGTAGAGCAGGCAGCCAGGAGGTGACATGTTTTAAATGTGGGCGCAAGGGCCATAAGGCCAACGTTTGTTCAGTGCCACCCCAGCGAGGAGGCCAAAGGCCGGGGTATCAGAGTGATAGATCTGGGCAGAGGCAGTCAGTGCCTAGACTTCAGGGGATGGCACTATCATTGGCACTACCATCAGGACAGAGCACCGCAGATGCTGATAGACCCCACGTCCAGGGGCGAGTGTTCGCCTTGACTACAGCTGAAGCAGAGCAAGGGAAGGACACAGTGCAAGGTATCTTATCCTTATATGATATTGATGTTTGTGTTTTATTTGATACGGGATCCACACACTCTTTTGTTGCACCTCGGGTGGTATGTCATATTCCAATTTCCAGTACATTGTTACCATATTATTTGATTGTAACTACTCCGGGAGATACGAAAATGGTGGGTAGTGAGGTGTATAGGGATTGTAAAATCATAGTGCACGATAAGGAGTTTCCGGGGAATTTGGTGGTGCTAGACATAAAAGATTTTGATCTTATTTTGGGCATGGACTGGCTATCCCAACACTATGCTAAGGTTGATTGTCGGCACAAGGTAATTCATTTTGAGTTGCCTCATCAGCCAATTGTTGTGTATAGAGGCATTAAACCAATGAGCTCCACACCCTTGATTTCGGTGATGAAGGCGGAGAAATTAATGCGACATGGTTGCGAGGCATATTTGGCTTTAGTGACGACTGGTAATGAGGACAAGATGGAATTGCCAGATATTCCGGTGGTCTGTGAATTTCCCGATGTATTTCCTGAAGAGTTGCCAGGATTGCCGCTATCGAGGGAGGTTGAGTTCTCTATTGACTTAGTACCAGGTACGCAGCCAGTTTCTAGGGCTCCTTACAGAATGGCTCCAAATGAATTGAAAGAGCTAAAGGTGCAGTTGGAGGAATTGATTGAGAAGGGATTCATCCGCCCGAGTGCCTCATCTTGGGGTGCTCCAGTTTTATTCGTGAGGAAGAAGGATGGATCCATGAGATTATGCATTGACTACCGGCAGTTGAATCAGGTGACGTTGAAGAACAAGTATCCCCTCCCCCATGTTGATGACTTGTTGGACCAGTTACGTGGAGCATCCGTCTTTTCGAAGATTGACTTGAGGTCTGGATACCATCAGGTGAGGGTCAGAGAAGAAGATGTAAAGAAGACTGCTTTTCGCACTAGGTACGGCCATTACGAGTTTGTGGTCATTCCATTTGGGTTGACTAATGCCCCGGCAGTCTTCATGGATTTGATGAACAGGGTGTTTAGAGAGTATTTGGATAGCTTTGTTATAGTGTTCATTGATGACATACTCATCTACTCGCCGAGTTTGGAGGACCATGAGACCCACCTTAGGCTGGCATTGCAGAGGCTGAGGGAGAGGCAGTTGTATGCCAAGTTCAGTAAGTGTGATTTTTGGCAGCGACAGGTTGGCTTCTTGGGACACGTAGTATCTGGTGAGGGTATTTCAGTAGACCCTGAAAAAGTGAAGGCAGTGATTGAGTGGCCACAACCGACTACAGTGACCGGCATCAGGAGCTTTTTGGGGCTAGCAGGTTACTACAGAAGATTCATTGAGGGTTTCTCTAGGCTTTCATCTCCTATGACAAAGTTGACTCGAAAGGGAGTCAAGTACGAATGGAACGAGGCTTGTGAGCGTAGCTTTGAGGAGTTGAAGAAGAGGCTAACCTCAGCACCAGTATTGGCTATTCCTAGGAGTGGAGAGACATTTTCCATCTTCAGTGATGCGTCACACTCAGGTCTCGGATGTGTATTGATGCAGGATGGACGAGTGAATGCCTATGCCTCGAGACAATTGAAGAAACATGAAGTGAACTACCCTACCCATGACTTGGAGTTAGCGGCAGTAGTGTTTGCTCTCAAGATTTGGAGGCATTACCTTTATGGAGAGAAGGTGGAGATTTATACTGACCATAAAAGTTTAAAGTACCTTTTCTCCCAGAAAGAGTTGAACATGAGGCAACGTAGGTGGATGGAGCTTTTGAAGGACTATGATTGTGAGATCTTGTACCATCCGGGGAAGGCCAACGTGGTGGCCGACGCATTGAGTCGCCGAGGGGCTTATATGGCGGCTATGAAGACCCAGGAATGGATGCTTTTGAGTCAGATGGGGGAGTTATCTATCTCTGGACCCGAAGAGAGACCTACGGGGTATTGTTCGTACCTAAGGATACAACCTGATGTGATGGAACAGATTAGGGTGCAACAATCACACGATGTGAAGTTGGCCCAGATCTTAGCAGATGTGGGGAAGTTTTCCCCAGTGGGTTTCGGCCAAAGGGGCGATGGGATGCTACTATTCCAAGATCGGATTTGTGTACCAGATGATGCGGAGATCAGGAATGAGATTTTGGCAGAGGCTCATAAGTCCCGCTATACGATTCACCCCGGCACGACGAAGATGTATCAGAATCTACGGAGGCAGTTTTGGTGGGATGGTCTGAAGAGAGATGTGGCAAGATATGTATCCCAGTGTGCAGTGTGCCAGCAGGTTAAGGCAGAACATCAAAAACCAGCAGGTCTCCTACGGTCGTTGCCCATTCCAGAGTGGAAGTGGGATAACATATCCATGGACTTCGTGTCAGGGCTACCAAGGACAACGAAGGGGTGCGATCCTATTTGGGTGATAGTAGACCGTTTGACGAAATCAGCCCATTTCCTACCGATTAAGAAGACTTACCGTTTGAACCACCTTGCGAAGTTATATGTGGAGGAAGTGGTGAGATTACATGGAGTTCCCTCTAGTATCGTGTCGGATCGGGACCCTCGATTTACTTCACACTTTTGGAGAGCGTTGCAAGATGCTTTGGGGACGAAGCTAAAGTTTAGTACCGCGTTCCACCCTCAGACAGATGGACAGTCAGAGAGGACCATCCAGACATTAGAGGACATGTTGAGGGCATGTGTGTTGGATTTCCATGGTAATTGGGATGATCATCTGCCACTAGTAGAATTCGCTTACAACAACAGTCACCACTCTAGTATTGGTATGTCGCCTTATGAGGCACTTTACGGCAGGCCGTGTAGATCACCCATTTGTTGGGAGGAGATTGGAGACAGAGCATTATTGGGGCCAGAGATTGTTGAGCAGACATCAGAAAAGATTCGGATTATCAGGGCTAGAATGAAGGTCGCACAGGACCGACAAAAGAGCTATGCGGATAAAAGACGTCGAGACTTGGAGTTCTCAGCTGGGGACCACGTATGGCTGAGAGTGATGCCCATAAAGGGCGTACGCAGATTTGGGGTGTCGGGGAAGCTTAGTCCTCGCTATATTGGACCGTTTGAAATCTTGGAACGAGTTGGCCCTTTGGCCTATAGGTTGGCCTTGCCACCACAGTTAGCTGGCGTTCATAATGTCTTCCATGTGTCCATGTTAAGGAAGTACGTGTCAGATCCCCAGCATATCATCGACTATCAGACTATAGAAGTCAAGGAGGATGTCACATACGAGGAGAAACCTGTTAGTATTTTGGAGCGGAAAGAGAAAGTGCTACGAAATCGATCGATTCCATTTGTTAAAATTCAGTGGCAGCGTCACTCTTTAGATGAGGCTACCTGGGAGCGCGAGGAGGAGATGAGGTGTCTTTTCCCCCAGCTATTCGAGTGACCAGACAGGAATTTGGGGACCAAATTCTTTGAAGGGGGGGAGAAACTATAACGACCCATTATTGGGTTTAGAATTTTAGAATGATATATTAACTTATTTTAGTTATTATATAAGTTGAGCAAATTTGATTCTTAATGTTGAAATAGATCTATGGGCTTGTATGTATGGGTTTAAATTAAATGGATGGGATAATGAGTTGGGCTTCAATTTATTTAAGGCAAATGGGCTAAGAGTTGGGCTTGGGCCTTTAAGGAAATAGAAGATGGGCCATTTATTTGGGCTTAAGCCCAATACAAAAAAAAAAAAAAAAAAAAAAAAAACATCCACCATCTACGCATCATTACTTCCCAACCCCCCTTTCTTTTTCTTCTTTCACCTTTTCTTTCACTTCTTCTTTATTGTTTTTCACTCCCTCTTTTACTTCTCCTTTCTTCTTTCACTCCTCCTTTTACTTCTTCTTTTTCCTTTTACTCCTACTTTCTTCTTTCACTTCTTTTTTTTACACCTTCTTTTTCTTCCTCTTTATCTCCTTTTCTTCTTCTCCCTCCCGACTTCTTCTTCTTCTTCTTATTCTATTCTTCTTCTTCTTCTTCTTCTTCCTCATCTAATACGCATTCTTTTTCTTCTCTACTGCTTCTATTCTGTTAAATTTTCTGTGACAATTGGAGCTTCTGTGCGGGTGCTTCATCTTGATTTATTCATCCTCAGGCAAGTATCCTTTCTTCTTCTTCTTTTATTTTTCTCCCCTTCCATGTGTAGCATCTCTATTAAATTTTTCTATCTACATAGTATAAAATTCCTAAATATTGTGAGTCTATTTGATGTCTCAAAAGGGGTTTGATTCACCCCAATATTATTCTGTGAATGGCATTTTTCACCTCCATTATGATGGGAGTTTGTTCACCTTCATTGCTCATTGTAGTGTATTTATTGGTATATCTTATATGTGAATGATGTCTGGATAATTAATGTCTATACCCGAATGTCCCATGAAATTGTAGAAAAATATCAAGTTAATGTGTGAAAAAAAAATTCGGATGCTACAGTACCATATAGTACCTATACAGTATCTCAATACAGTACCTATACAGTATCTCAATATAGTACCATACAGTACCTATACAGTATCTCAATATAGTACCTATACAGTATCTTGATACAGTACCTATACAGTATCTCAATACAGTACCATACAGTACCTATACAGTATCTCAATATAGTACCTATACAGTATCTTGATACAGTACCTATACAGTATCTCAATACAGTACCATACAGTACCTATATAGTATCTCAATACAGTATCTCGATACAGTACCATACAGTACCATACAGTATCTCGATACAATACCATATAGTATCTCGCTATAGTATGATACCGTATTAGTACCGTATTCGTACAGTATACATACAGTATCTTGCTACAGTACCATACCGTATCCGTATAGTACCCCGCTACAGTACCCATCCGAAAATTTTTATTAATATTAATTAAACATTTACTTAATGTATTAGAGCGATTGTATGGTGGAAAAATAACAATTTTTGCCATAACATTCTTCAATGGTATTAAATGTATATTGAGAACGAGAATTTAAATTTTACATTGCTGGTAAATGCATACATGATGCATACATGTACATGATGCTCATATATATATGTTCTTAGCGCACTTATTATTTTGCGCGGAAATAAAGGGTACCCTAGGAGCGCCTGACGCGGGACGAGGTGGCCATAGCCCGGCAGGTTGTGCTCGATACGTTATGTGTTGATTTACTGATATGATGATTAACGCATATTTTGCATCGTGGCTTATGAGCCTATGGGATTTATACTTATGATGTATGCACTTGTATGATTATACATGAACAAAAATTTGAAATTTATAATTCTATGAGATATGATTTCCGACTCATATAATTGAATATTGATATGAAGTCGTTGTACACTCCTCTCGGTGTCATCATGATTTCTCTTTCTTCATACTGCTCCTTTGTACTAGAACTTGCTGAGACTTGTGGCTCACTTGATCTTCTTATGCCATTCCAGGTAAAGGTAAAGCAGTCATTAAGGGCGAGTCCAGTGGGACTACAACCCAAGGGTAGTGGTGTATAGAGGCACTCAACTCGGAGATCCTAGTTGCGTTTTGGTGAGGTAGATTGATGAGATTTTAAATTGTTGTTTTACATTAGAGCCTCATATTCGGTTTGTATGGCCTAAGAGCCTAGATGTATCAACATTGGTTTGTAACGAAAGTTATTGATATTCCGCTGCGTGAAAATAGATAAATGTGTGTGTTTATTATGAGGTATTGTTCTATATCATCCTTGTGATGACCTCCTTTCGAATGTCCTATGCTAGCGGGCACATTCGGGAGTGGGCCCTTACACGACGGCCTAAGATAGACTGTACAACAGTCACTCCAACGTCACCGAACAACCTACCCTTGCCCCCACTGCCCAATCGCTCTAGCCTATGAACAACCAAAATTCACAATAATACCCGAACAACTAAGAACCTATCCCCGGGTGAGTACGGCATCATTCCCACGGGCATGGGGGTGGCACAAACCCCCATAGGCAACCAACAATTAGAATCCACGAGGCCGGTTTAATAAATCAAATTTAAAGTAAACCATTCAAAATTCCATAATCAATAAACGGCCGAAACAAACGAATGAAGGTTAAATAAATTGATAACGAAAGGAACGTTGTAGAGGGTATAAAGAACTTGCCTTTACAAAGATATCCTTAGTCTTGTTTTGACCTAACACGGTAAAAATTATACAAACTACAACATCCCAATAATTTGCCAAAATTAACAAAATTGGACTCTAAACGAAATTCCAACCGCACAGAATATTTATTACTAGCTTCTCCACTTACCTGACTAATTAAAATTGCGATTAAACTTGATTTAATCTTGATTTTCCTCACCAAAATCTTCCAATTTCTTCGCACACGCGCACTGCTTCTTTTCCAATTTTGATGCCTGCTTCTGGTGCGAAAGAAACGCCTGAATTGGGCTTAAATTGGAGCAAAAACGAGCAGACAGGGTGCGGCCACGTGGCAGCCGCAGAACTAGTTCTGGAGGCCACCGCCCTTGACGAAACGACGTCGTTTTTGGACGCCCATAGCTGATTAAAAATCAGCAAAATCTCGGCCTCGTGCGCGCACCGCGTGGATTAAACCCGCAACCACCCGCGCCAAACACACCTTCATACGTATACCGCGCTGCATTAAATTTAAAGGGACCCTGGTCCCTTTTACGGAAATCGCACCAGCCCCCTCCCAACTTTCAAAATTCACACACACACCCCCTATAATATTTACATTAACACCCGGAACTTATAAAAATCACACAATTTAGTTTATTTCAATTTTTTTCTTATTCCCAATAATATTCTAGAATAAATAATTAATTACCCTAATTTCTTATTTCCTTAAAAAACCACATAATTTATTATTATTTATAACAACAAGTTATATTAATATTCTTTTTAAATTAAATTATCCCAATAACGAATAATTAAATTAATTTACGATTCACAGGGCGTTACACTTCTTCTTTACATTTATACACACCTTATTAAATTTAAAATAAACTATAACCACTTCCGCAAATTGTATTTAAACATCCACAACTTCCATTAATTACCCACACGCCCAACTTCCATTTCCTCTTATTCCACTAATGCCGAAAGTTTCCAAAAATTTCTCAAAATTAATTTATTTTATTATTTTCATAAATACTCCCAAAAAGATTACTAATTGCCTTAATTTATTTTTAATACAACAATTTAATATTTTTCTTTAGACCCATAATTAGTCAATAATCTTCACAAACACAACAATTAATAATTGATAATCCTCTTAAACTCACAAATAAATTATCGTATCCTCGTATATCCCCAAATAATTTAATTAATTACCTTATTTTTCTCATACCACATAAATAAATAGTTTCTCTTAAATTCTCAAATATTCAATAATGTTTTCAAACACCGATTTGAATAATTATTATTTATTTTCAAATTTTGGGATATTACACCCACGACAGCAACAAGACCGGGGGTTAGAGTCCCACGGCAATAGCAGGATAAGACGATATGATGACAAGAGAGAGCATGTTTGGAATAGTGATGATATGGTAGCCTATAGTAGGCTGCCAACAGGTTTGTATGTGGGACTTAGGTGCCAATGTGTGGCTTATGTGGGCCCCAAGAACCCTTTATGTGTAGTTGATTGTATGTTATGCATTTAGAAGTAAGACGCGTATGGATCATGACATGGTGTGGTTGCATTGGCATTAATTGCATGGGATGTTGGGAAGAGTCTTATCTGTAACCACTTGCCTTTCTTTCTAGAACTTCATGAGTCTCGCGACTCACGTTTGCTTTACATCATTCCAGGTAAGAGTATCCTAAGACCGCAAGTGCGTACGACGGAGTTGGGTTCAAATAGTCGAGTTATGATAGCAAGTGCAGAGCTCTCCCGAAACTAGATCCTGGGTGTCGTGTGTCTAGGTCAAAGAAATGCCTTTATATTTCCAGTCAAGTGTATGTTATGTAAGCCCAGGTAGGCCTAAGTGGTCAATGGATATGTAAAGATGATTATGAGTTGTTATATGATAAAGAGATTATGGTTTCAATAAGAGTGGTGCCTGAGTTTTTAATTTGTGTTATTGTTCTAATTCACTCAAGTAATGACCCTCTCACGGATCTTCTATGCTAGCGGGGGCTCCGGAAGGCGGGCCGTTATATTAATATTAAATTTAAATTTTAAATTTAATTTTATTATTAAAAATTAGAATTAAATAATAAAAAGAGGGTTTAGGGGGCGTTTTAATTTTTTATTTAGTATTAATTATAAATTTCTCATATGGATGTTAAATAATTTTTGTAGGTCAAAATAAAATTATTTTGCACAAATGAGATTTTTTATTTAGAAATTTATTTAAAATAAATCTTAATAAAATTATATAATAATATATAATTTAAATTAAATTAATAATAATCACAATGGGTTAATCATCTGGTGTGGGGTAATTAATGTTAAATTTAAATTTTAAATTTAATTTTAATTATTAAAAATTAGAATTAAATAATAAATATGGGGTTTTAGGGGCCGTTTTGATTTTTTATTTAGTATTAATTATAAATTTCTCATACGGTTGTTAAATAATTTTTGTAGGTCAAAATAAAATTATTTTGCACAAATGAGATTTTTTGATCTAGAAATTTATTTAAAATAAATCTTAATAAAATTATATAATAATATATAATTTAAATTAAATTAATAATAATCACAATGGGGTAATAATGTGGTGTGTGGGTAATTAATGTTAAATTTAAATTTTAAATTTAATTTTAATTATTAAAAATTAGAATTAAATAATAAAAATGGGAGTTTATGGGCCGTTTTGATTTTTCATTTAGTATTAATTATAAATTTCTCATATGGTTGTTAAATAATTTTTGTAGGTCAAAATAAAATTATTTTTCACTAATGAGATTTTTTGATTTAGAAATTTATTTAAAATAAATCTTAATAAAATTATATAATAATATATAATTTAAATTAAATTAATAATAATCACAATGGGGTTAATAATGTGGTGCGGGGGTAATTAATATTAAATTTAAATTTTAAATTTAATTTTAATTATTAAAAATTAGAATT